>NW_027526203.1:33918124-34379922 GCF_048455015.1 Haemaphysalis longicornis
GCGGCTTACTTTAACAATTTAGACTTCGGATTCACGTTGCACGCAATCGGAATTTCGTGTCGACAGTTGTGATTAATAGACATTGCAGTGTTGATTTTAGCAACTTGTAAGTAGCGGTGGGTTGCAGGGACAAGTTGGTCAGAGTTGGCACAGGACCGGGGTAATTGGAGAAGAATGGCAGAGGCCTTTGCCCTGCAGTGGGCGTAGATAGGCTGGTGATGATGATGATGATGAAGTAGCGGTGGGAGGACTTCCCTGTAGGAAAGACGAGTAATGCACGCAGCATACACTCGTACTATACTGGCAAATATGACGAAGACCGTGAGAAGACAGGTTGAAAAAGGATAACCCTAGATCAATACGCTAGTGTGAAAGTGCCTCCCCTCACCGGTAGTGCATCCAAAAGCTGTAAAATTCGTCAAACGGTGCGTGTGCCCTGGCACGTGAACATGGGGTGATGACGTGTAAGCACGCAGAGGGAATTCAAGGCAAGGGTTCAAAGTAAGCAAAGTTAAAGGGGTTACAAACTTTGCAGCGAAACTGCGAGCCTAATCTGTAGATAAAAAACGTTATGCTCCGCACAGGTATTGCTCGCCACGGAGCCTAACCACTTTGATATTTATTTTGGTATGTTCAAAATGTGGTTGTAAACCCCTCGACAAAAATTAGGGTGGTTGTGTCTGGGGAGGGGGGGGGGGGGGCAGAAGCCATGTACGGATGCACAGTATTTAGGCGCATGGAACAGAACTCCAGGTTGCCTATACTAAAACTCTAGCAGCCCACTGTGGCGCACCATAAAAGCCCTACGCTTCTTAGGTTCATCAAGCCCCAAAGCAGAATGTTGGATTTTCATTGCTGGGTACCACGGCTGTTTTAAGGCGGCCGCAGCCGCCGCCGATTTCGCCGAGCTTGTTTAGTGACCGGGGCAAGAGGCTGACGCGGGAATGGGCTGTTCGCGGGATGCCGAAATGAGCTGTTTGGAAAGGAGCAGCTCGGGCCACGTCTTCACTGTTTACACATAAAGTATTGCACCCCGGGCCTTAACCCGCTTCACGCGCTCGGAAGTGCTTGCCGAGGCCCACAGCCCGAAACGGCGTTGACGTTACTCGAGATAGGGCTGTTTGCGCGCCCGTTTTAGCGGCCGATATAAGTTCCCTCTCTTCTCACCTTCTGCTGTCATCACTGGGCCCTTCTGTTCTGCCTATTGGGTGTGGAGGAGTAAAGGAAAGGCCCGAGGCCGGGAACTTGGCGGCGCCATTTGAGCACGTTCTTCGAGACGAAGGCCATTTCTGGGCAGTCGCGTGACGTTAACACTGTAATACGCTGGAAGGGCCTCGACTCGAAGGGTTCCCGTAGGAGAGCTAGTTCCTGCACGTCGTTGGTCGGACCAGGCTTTTTGCCCTTTCTTGGCTCAGTTGAGGCAATTTTAAGGCCGGGATGTTTCCACTTATTTTCGCATCAACCGAAAAGGTCATCAGGCTTATGATGAAATTCTTAGATACTATGCCATTTGTGTGTATAAAAATGAGATCAAACGATTCCGTTGTGTTTTTAATTAGCTTCCATGCCACTCCAGAACACGCCATTCAAAGGGACACTGAAGTGGAATCGCCAAACTTGTGTTCATGTCTATACTGCATATACGGGCTCAAGTAAACATGATATTCGTATTATATACTCTCGCTAAAGCAGTATTTAATTTGTGAGCCCGGAAAGAAAAGATTGTAATCCAACGTCTCTGGCAGCCGCTACTACACCTGTGACCTAAAATGACGGGCGAAATTATTGCACGGAGAGTGGACGATGCTAAAGTTTTTCAAGTTCATGCTTACTCACTTTCGGTTGTGTAATTGCTGTTATTTACAACAAAGTTGTCTATATTGAGGATCCCGCAGATTATCACCCGCAATATTACGATGTATAGACGAATCGCCTGTTAGCGTAGCCCAGCCTTGCAGCGTCAACTCAAATCCACAGGACCAGAAAACTGTTAGGAAATAAGGTACTACGGACTTCATATTTTGATATAAGACGGCCTGTATTGCCCCTAAAAATTGTCTTGCGGGCAAGTCGTCTGTGTTTAGTTGTGCACCCGACTTTAAGAGGATTGTTGGAGCCTTGCTATTCGTAAGTTGGCTTTTCCACATTGGTTTTCACAGTGAAGCGAGGCCATCTAGGGAAAGAGTGTTATTACTGAACACGGCTATAATTCTTGCGCTATAGAAAGCATTCCAAAGTAAGTTATATCTCAATTAGCCGCTAAGATTACATTCGAGTTTCGCCTACAGGTCATAATTACTTTGTTCACACTGAATTTCTAAAAGTTACAGAATTAATGTCACCTGTAAATGAATGGCCATATATGGAGGGCGTATTGTTACATAAAACGGCTGTAACTGTTCGTAACTATCCACAAACAAATTATACGACAAGTAGTCGCCAAGGTGGCTTTAAAATAACGCAGAACAGCTTCGCTGGTCATCCTTCTTCATAGAATGGAAGGGCACTAAATGTTTCACAAGGAAGAACTTTCGTTATATTTCCAACAAGCATATGGGCCGAATATAGTTCCTGCGCTTTCTTTCAGTTTTATTTAGAGAAATTTGCACATCAGTTTCGGTTTCCGTACACTGCAAGAACATGCCTGCCTGTCGACATTATCTCTATTCGCTCATTTTCGCTACTCTGGGAATTGGCTTGCCATGCTTCTACCGGCTGCAAAATGCTAGATAAGCCTGGTGGCACCAGTTAGGGCACTGGGGCAAACGAGTATCGGACCGTACATTTTTTTTTATGAACCGTCATTTTATGAGCCGGCAAATCATTTTTTTGACCCGACGGAAATGAATTACAGTAATGGCGGGTGGCGTCTTCTAATTTCAGACAGCCGCTCTTTGTAGAAAATAGAAAAAAAACGGATGGCGTTGCTTTCAGAATGTTTTGGTAAGGGTATATTTTGGGCAAGTGCAGCAGCAGTTGCTGATGTACGCGCGTTAACACTTAGCTGCTTTTATTCTGTTGTTGTTCTCTGCGCCTGAAGTGTGAATCACTACATGCTCGGGCTTGTTTTCAATATTGCCTGTCGCGTGCTTCAGATCGTGATATGCCCCGCAGGGGGCACCTTGTGTACTCAAGGTGTTTTGGTGAGTAGCGCCACCACGGTCCCGAGCTCCGCAGGGGTGCCTACTGCCGTAGGCACTTGGCGTCTTGCAACACCACGGACCCGAGCACGTGTGGGTTGGACCCACCCACGTCCCGTCTGTGCGTGGCTTTGCCGTGTCCGGGGAAAAGGGAATCCTGGTGGTTGAGCCAAAGCCAGGGTTGTTTTGGACCTTCATGGCCCCCTGGCAGAGGCAACACACCACTTCGGCCCCCGCTTCCCGTAGAAGGTGCCCCCAGTCTGACCCGACCTGGGGGGAATCAGCCAGTCGCCTTTTCCTGTCCTCTTCTTCATTCTTTTGCTTTCCTATCGTCTTTCCTATCCCTGTCCTGTTATCTTCTCTCTTCCTTATTTCTCCGTTTTTTCTCCAGGCGGCGAGGGTTAACCCTGTGCGAAGGCTTCCCCCTAGATCCAGAGCATAGGGTTATAGTGGCGAGGTACAGTTAACGTGCGCTTCAAAGCCACGTTCCCTTGTTGGGCTCGGTGGTGGGCGACTGGCCTCGCCACCGAATTGATTCCATTTCCTATGGCTATCTTCTCAGCTCCCACAAAACACCCTGATCTACCTCCTAAAAGGGGTCGCACCGAAGCACTCCGCACCCTACCACCTCAGGCAGCTTTCAGCAAATACCTTGTACACACGATCGACGAAAAACCTATCACCGACCTGTCGGTCTTCTTGATTGCCAAGTGTATTGAAAACATTGTTGGAAAAGACTACAATGCCAAAAAGATGCCCTCTGGAGACCTTCTTGTTGAAGTTATGCGAAAAAACCAAATTGAGAACCTCCTGAAGCAAGAAAAAATTGCCAACTTGACTGTCACAGTTACGCCACACCGCACGCTAGACACTGTCCAAGGTGTATCTCTGACAAAGAACTCCTCCATGAGACAGATGATGATCTCCTTGAGGGACTGCATGACCAAGGTGTTGTTGGCGTCCGTAGAATTATTACGAGAAGAGATGGAGCAGAGATCAAGACCCGACACATCATCCTAACATTTGCGAGCTCTACCCTGCCAGAGACAGTGAAGGCAGCTTTCCTTAGCTGTCGTGTACGCGCCTACATTCCAAACCCGAGGCGATGCTTTAAATGTCAACACTACGGTCATGGAACTCTAGCTTGCCGTGGCAAGCTGACCTGTGCGAAATGTGGCGAGAATGATCACTCTTCTGATGACTGCAAAAACACAATCATGAAATGTCCGAACTGCAGTGGTTCACACGCTGCATACTCACGATCGTGCCCATCTTTCAAGAAAGAAAAAGAGATCATTCAGATCAAAGTAACCGAAAATATCAGTTTCCCTTAAGCACACCAAAAGCACAAGATGTTTTCGGCTGCATCCTATGCAGACGCCGCCCGCCGGGGGTTGGGGCGACGTTTGGTTTGGGCGACTGCAACACAATGCAGCTTAGCCGATCTGTCGCTGTCGTTAACCCCCTCCGAGCAACCACCAGCTCCTGCCTCTACAGGAGAGGCCCTGGTGGTTCCTCCTCCTGCTGGGCTGCCGTCCACAGCCGAGCACCCCGCCACTACGTCTGCGGAGCCCGTGGAGAATATGGTGACGGGCGCTGTTGGGACTGGTCCGGCCTTTTCCAGTCCAGCTCCATTGGCCCGCACGACGCCCGAGGGCATTAAGAGCATGACCTCAGGTGGCCCCACACGTACTCCTTCCCTTCCCGCACCGCAGGTTCCAACCAAGAAGCCTGCGGCCACGTCCGGAACCAATCCGCGAGGTGGATGTCGGATGGATACCATGTCGGTGCCACCTGATTTGTCAGACGAGGACATGGACACCTCGGCATCTCAACCTGCCCAGCAGGTGCAAAATGAGCGCCGCAGCACTTTTGGCCGTGGGAAAAAACCACCTCATCTTACCACAGGCGCTAAAGAGGACTCACTGACATGAACCAAAATAGGCAACTTCTCAACGACATCTTTATTATCTTTAGTCCATAATAGCTGTTGAAAACATGGTTGAATGGAACTGTAGGGGTCTCATACAAAACTTGGATGATGTATATGAACTCCTTTATAAACATCAATCCAGTATTGTTTGCCTCCAAGAGACACACCGGAATCCCAAGCAAAGTAACTTTCTTAAACAATACACTGTCTTCAGGAAAGATAGAGATGCGTTTGCTAATTCATCTGGTGGGGTTTCCATCGTGACGCGAAAATCCATTCCATCCCAGTCCATTAGACTACTCACCAGCCTTGAGGCAGTTGCTGTCCGCGTGATCATTTTTGGTCGGCTGATTACAATATGTTCCTTATACATTTCCCCGGATCATCAATTGTCTACCTCAGAATTTGAGTCGTTGGTGGATGAGCTTCCTGAACCATTTATCTTAGTTGGAGACCTAAATGCACACAATAAACTCTGGGGTTCTGGGCGAACTGACCCTCATGGCCGCTTGATTGAACATTTCCTAGTATCATCTGGTGCGTGTTTGTTCAACAAAAACAGCCCACATATTATAACATCACACACAACACGTACTCACACATAGACTTGGCAATCGGTTCTGCTGTTCTTTTTCCACTCGCTGAGTGGCAGGTGGAGAAAAACCCGCTTGGAAGTGACCATTTCCCAGTATTCCTGAGATGCCTAGACAGAGACCCCTACACTCCCATCTCAACTAAAAGGTTTAAAGAAACCGCTGCAGACTGCGAGAAATTTAAGCAGAAATCTCAACTTACATACAGTTCCATAGAACACTTGGGTATTGATGAAGCTTGTAGCCTTGTCACGGCACATATCCTTGACGCTGCAGAGAACTTCATTCCCCAGACTTCTGGTAACACAAGTAACCTAAGGCGGCCCTGGTGGAATGAAGAGTGTCGACAAGCACGCCAGGCACAGAACAAGGCGTGGGGCATTCTTCGCAGGTACCCCACTGCGGACAACCTTGTAGCGTTCAAGCGCACCAAAGCCATGGGAAGGTGCATTCGCCGTCATGCCAAAAACAATAGCTGGAGGTCCTTCTTAACTTCAATAAAAATTCTTTCACCGATTCAAGAAAGGTTTGGAACAGGATAAGAAAACTAAATGGACAAAGCACACATGGCTTACCCCTTGTTAACACCACTGGTGGCACCCTAGAACACCAAACAAACGCGTTGGCACAACGTTTCGAACACGTCTGAAGCTCTTCACATTACAGAAGCACATTTATGCACTACAAAAAGTCAGCTGAGCAGAAGTCCATACGTGACCACAAGCAATCAAATGACTCCTATAACTCTCCATTCTCCCTTCACGAGCTCATGACTGCGTTGACTGGTTGCAAGCCTTCGGCGCCAGGTGCAGATAACATTACGTACGGCATGATCAAACACCTTCATACAGACACAATCAATACTCTCCTGTTTTTATTAAACAGAATATGGCGTGCTGGGCACTTTCCTAAGGCATGGAAACAGGCTATTGTTGTGCCACTGCTGAAAGAGGGAAAGGATGCATCCTGTGTTTCACGTTATCGTCCAATTGCCCTGACCAGCTGCTTGTGCAAGCTGTTCGAAAAAATGATCAACAGAATGTTACTATACTTCCTGGAATACAGTGGCATTCTTGACAGCTGCCAGGCAGGTTTTCGGTCGGGCAGATCAACAACAGACCAACTTGTCGCTTTTGAATCTTATGTGAAAAATGCGTTTGTTAACAGTTTTCTATGTCCATATGGTTTGATCTAGAAAAAGCATATGACACTGCCTGTTGCTACGGCATCCTGCGAGACCTGAAATCTTTTGGAATTTGTGGGAATATGCTTAATGCCCTTGAAAGCTATTTTTCTGAACGAACATTCAGAGTGAGGGTCGAGACTGCAGTATCCGCGCTGTATATGCTCAGGGTGGAGTACTTAGTTGCACACTTTTTATAGCTAAGATGAACACACTTATAAAAACCCTGCCCCGTATCATTTTTTACTCCATTTACGTGGATGATGTTCATATAAATGTCCGGTCCTGTAACCTGTCTATCTGTGAACGGCAGTTACAACTTGCCACACACAGGCTTGTAAAATGGGCCGACGAAAATGGCTTTAAGCTAAATCCTCAAAAGAGCATGTGTGTTATTTTCCAAGAGGCGTGGTATTCACACTGAGGCCACCGTCCAGCTGAGTGGAGTGGCTGTGCCTGTGAAGAAGGAACACAAGTTTTTAGGGATTGTGCTAGATGAAAAGCTGTCATTTATTCCACATATAAAGCTACTAAAAAAATGAATAAGGCAATGAATATCATAAAAGTCCCATCCCACCACTCCTACGGCGCAGATGAGATGTGCCTGCTGCGTCTCTACAACAGTTTAGTGAAGTCACGGTTGGACTATGGGAGCGTAGTATACGGGTCAGCTTCGAAAACCGCTTTAAAAATGCTTGACCGTGTTCTGCACCTTGGGCTTCGCCTTTCGTCAGGAGGCTTCCGATCGAGTCCTGCACAAAGGCTATATGTGGAATGTGACCAGTGGTGCCTGGAAGACCAGCGCTTATACACAAGCTATTGTGTTCCATGAAGGCAACATCCATAAAAAATCACCCTTCTTCGTTTATTGTCAATGACACCTCTGCCATGCACTCGTTTCTCAGTCGGCCCTCTATATCTATGCCTTTTTCGTTGACAGTGAAAGTGCACGCTGAAGAGCTTGGAATTTCTTTTAGCGAGACTTACAAAACTTCGATCACAGACCTTGTTGCTCCCTGGGAAATGTCCCCGATTTTTTGTGATTTATCTTTTAGAGCCATTAACAAAAGCACTGCACCAAGAGAACTCATCTTGCAGCACTTTCTACATCTACGACACAAATATCCCTACACAACGTTTTACACAGCTGCCTCCAAGTTTGCCCATTCTGTGTCATGCGCTATACATGGCCCAAACTTTGCTATCACAAAGACAATGAACAAAAATACCAGTATTTTTACAGCTGAGGCACACGGCATTTTAACCACTGTGGAACACACTACAGAAACCAGAATACACAGTTCCATTATTTTTACAGGCTCCCTAAGTGTAGTACTAGCTCTCCATTCAGGAAAACCAACGAGAAACATTATTTTAAACCGTCTTATAAAATCTATAATGTCTGCTTACGCTCTAAAATTGACTGTAGTAGTGTGCTGGGTACCTGAGCACAGCGGAATTTCGGGCAATGAAATTGCTGACCAGAATGCTGCTGTGGCGGCTCTCCGCAGTGTTGTAGATATCCCACATGTGCCCTACCTAGACATGAAACCACTAGTTCGGAGTATGCTTCGGAAGCGCTGGCAGGTACAGTGGGACACACAAATCGAAAACAAACTGCACATTATAAAACCACACATAGGGAAATACAACACAAAAAAACGGAACAGGTTCACAGAAATATCAATATGCAGATTAAGAATAGGTCACACACACGCTACACACTCATATCTTTTAAACGGAACCCCACCACCATCTTTTGAGAAATGCGGACGAAGACTTACAGTCCTCCATGTATTGATTGAATGCTTGGCATACCATGATGCAAGGAAACGACACTTCCCAGAACTATACACCTACACGATACCCTTACACCCATCCTTGTTTTTATCTGATCAACCCCCGATTAGAAGTGAACGCCTTTTAGCCTATCTCGCTGACATTGGATTTTTAGCACTCATCTCATACCATGTGTGACATCAGGGCCACCCAATGCAAATAGTGAGCGTGGTTTCTGAGCGTTTTCATAACGTGCCAGGGATGTCACTGCCATCCCTCTTATCTTATGGCGCTCCCAGCACACACATAAACATCGTCACTGTTCCCTCTCATCTTATTCATCTTCGCTTTTTAGAGTAAGGGCCCTTTACACCCATATATACACTATTTTTATCAAGTAAATCACAATCATCGCCATGGAATTTTAACAAATGTGACAAAACAAACATTGTCTTGGCGCTCTTTGGCCTCAGACGCCCTTGCGCCAATAAAATATACATAGTAGCAGATCCTGATAACAAGTATTAAAGGAGTACCGACACCAAATTTTGACGCCTAAACAATAATATCATTGGCTTCATTAGTTTGTACAGATGCCTCACAGAAATTTTTGCAGTGATCCGAGGCCGGAATCACATCTAAAATCGATTTTGATTGTCCCGGCCGCGAGCTTCCACAAATCGGCAGCATTAGCGGAATCGCTTTCGGCGTGACGAAACATCGGCCGGCTAGTCTGGCCGGTGCAGGGGTGCAGGGTGACGTCATATAGTCGTTTTCGGAACCGGAAACGATATTCTGCGCTGATGTTGTTGGTATTCGTTTGGGCAGGAGACGTACGGGTGTAGCTGTGTGAGCAATGTTTGTAAACTGCGCACTTTGGGTGTTCGACGTCTTTGCTCTTCAGTTCGTGGCCGGCGCATGGTGTTCCCTTGCACTGGTGCCAAAAACTGCGCGGTGCCGGCACCGTGCGGTGCGCGATGTAGACGCGCACCGCGGCGACGCGGTGGTGCACGTCGCCGAGCTCGCCCAAGTTGTGCTATGGCAAGCTCGCGGAATGCGAAGTACTGGTACTGCTCGTGGAAGCCTGTCCGAGTAAATCAACGACGACGCCAAGATGTATTATTTTCCACGCGACGACATGCAGCGCTAAACGTGGACTGAGTTCGTGCGTGGCGGCGGCCGCAAGAACTGTCGCCCAAGCCAGCGGCCTCGGCGTTGCTCGTGTCAGCTTGTGTGTTGGAAACTTCAGGCTCAGTATCGTGGCGAATATTTGATAGCCGGTATCTGTACAACTGCGAATGACCATCCTTTACACAACTTTTCCCCACACTATCGTCCCTTTTTTCGCATAATGAGCTTTATTTTGGCGATAATTGCCGTTTCAGCGATCGGTGACCAAGACATCTGCCGTAGCCTGTTTTGATTCTAGCGCGCAGGTGGCGCCATCTTTCGGCCGCTCTCCGCACCGTGCTGCCGGCAGTGCTGGGTGGGAGCGCCGAACCTCCGCTGCCGGTCAGCGTAGGCTTACCATGACGGCAACTATCTGAACGCCACTTTTAAATTAAGCGCTGATAACAACCCCTAGCACGATGTTTCAACACACTAACATCTACTTTCTCGCATGTGTTGCTATCACGGTCTGCGCCGATTCGAGCCGCAGTGATATTAATAAAAATGGACGACGGCGGAGACATCGCCGTCCTAATTGCCTGGCAAAACAAAGTTGCTCTGTCTGTCGGATGGTAGCGACTCATCCGAGTCTGACGTACGATTCAGACATGTCGACTGCTCGGGCGAGTGCGCACCGTATGCAATCATAGCAGACGATGCGGCGAACGTCCCTGACGTTACGGGTGAGACCGTGACGTCATACTGTCGCGCTTGCAGGCTGGCCTTCGAACGGCCATTTTCCCGTGCGGCGACCGAATTTGAAACTGGTTGCAACAAACGTGCTATAATTAATTCTGTGTTGGCGGCTTACGGCTTACGGTTCGATTTTCGTAATTACCGGGCCAATAGGTATTCTTTACAGCATAAAAACTGAAAGCGAGAACTTTGGTGTCAGTACTTCGTTAAGAAGAGACACCCGTTCAACGCATTACTGGCCGCAAACTGCTCCGCTGATTGCGACGCATGTGTAGCAGAAGCGACAGCCATGGGGAGGGGGGGGGTTGTCTCGCGCGAGCAAACGATGATGCGTGCAGGACAAATTGAGAGCACAGCAAGCGTCTGCGCATCAGTCGGCCTTCTACGAAATGGCTCTGCAATGCGTTTCGGCCGTTGCTCACGTGCAATCAAGACTTTTCCTCCCGGCAGTACGCGTGCCTACATAGGCAGAGGACCCAGTCTGCAAGGAATTGAAGCAGATTTCGCTATGGTGACTAAAGATTGGGGCTGGATTGAGGCTACCTAAAGGGCCACCACACGTCTGCTGAGCCCACAAGACCATCTGCACACATTATCGTTACCGATCGTTCGCGAGTGGTTCACAAATGTGCACTTTTTCGGGTATTTCTGGCATATTTATTTTAAGAAACGTAGCAAGTATATGGTACTAGCTCCCGCCTTACTAGGAGAATTCTCGTCTGAGTTAGTATGATCGATGTGGGTTACCCGGAAACGATACTAGATGCATTTTTAACTTGTATATCTGTGGTCCCCCATCCCCTTTATTCCTGACAAGAACTCCCGCTATTGGATGCGGCCAGTACAAGCAGCCGTCGACAAGGTCGAAGCAAAGATCCGGGGACGCCGAGAGCAAACAAAAGCTAGGCGGTTGCTTCCACTCACGAGGCGTTCCGGTGAGCTAGCGTAGGGATCGCGTTGAGGAGTAACGGAAAGAAAGATCGGGTGAATAGATATTTGAAGGTGATGTTGCGCTGTGTAATTTTCCCACGAAGATGGATGAAGGACGGAGGATATACATGCGTAACTATGGCGCGAGTGATACCATGGGTGGGCTGAGTGAGGGACTACTCGAATATGCGTGTGCTTTTTTGTTTGCAACTATTTCGTCGTGCAGTAGAATTGTGGTGCAGCAATCATTTGCTATTACTTAGAGAGATGAAAGCTGGCAGCTTGCTGTGATGACCAGTTTTCTCCAAATTTAGACGGCCTACCGTCGATGTTTTTTACTTCTTCGTTTTAGCTCAGAAGAGCGCACCGTAGCTTCGGCGTGAGTTGGGGGAATGTTTTTAGAGGCAGATTAGGAAGCGAGAGCTGCGTATTATTTAATTAGGGAAGGCGAGGAGGGGCAGTCCGGGGTTGTTGAAGAAATGAGTTTTGGAGGAGCAGCGTAGGCGGCGTCCCGAGAACGGGGCCGTCACTTACAGCCGCGAGCAATGAAGGGATCGCGCCGCTTGATGATCCGATCGTTAGGGAGCGGGCGCGGTCGCCACGCAAATCCACGCCCGCTCATCGGCTGTGCGCTCTCTTCGCCGGCACGCACGTCTCGGGACACTGCGATGATGCATGGCTGCGCTAGTGAGAACACTCCCTGCTTTCTAGAGGCATTTTGAGAGGAAGGTTGGCTGCCTTAATGGAGTTCGCTGGTTAATATTCCCTTTAGTGCAATTCCCGAAATCGCAAGTTTTGTGGATCCACTCGCCTCTTATTCGATATTGAAATGTTAGTCATGCTGCTGCTGAACACAATGGCGCGGGGTGGATCCCGACTGCACTGGCCGCTGGAGGCGAACGACAACGGTCATGCAGTGTCGAGATTTGGACACACGTTATAAATCCCCATGTAATGTAAATTATTTCGCAGCCCTCAAATTATTTTACAGCAAGCCAAAGTGGAGCTTCGCCGCATTAAACACAGATTTAAATTTTACCCGGTCGAAAATGCCAAGAACAATTTCTGTAGTTTTGTCGGATTTTCGCGTGTCGTACTGTCGTCGTGTGGTATTCATGTCGTGTCCGGATTCTGATGTCCAGTCGTGTGTCGTATTCCGGTACTCACTTTGATGTTCCGTCATGCCGAATTCCTGTCTTGTCGTGATCCTGATATTCCATCAATGGTTGCACATGGTGTGAATGTAGTTAGAGATTATCAAGAGTAGCGTAAATGGTAGTTCTGTTGTGACTACAGGAATGTTTGTAGTTGAGAAAATTGACTTTGTCGTTACGCCTGAAATTTAGGTCGTAACAACATATGGCTTGGTGGTAACCACAGGCAGTCTTGGTGCCATAGGTAGCTTAAAAGGGTTCAACGCTGGTCTACAACTCTCGAAATGTCGTAGACACTCGAGTCACGGCCCGGGGGTTAAAAGGAAGGTTCCCTTCCCCCCGAGTAGTCCGAGTGGCGCTTGCTACCACCCCAAGCGCAAAAACAAAGATACCTCAACATGTATACCCCATAAAGTGGAAGGGAAAACAGCCCCGCCGGTAGCGTAGTGGTCATCGGACCAGACGCGTATTCTGGAGGTCATAGGTTCGGATACGTTTTATCTTTCCAAATTCTTTATCTGCTTGAACGACATACCACATTCCCAACTTTGTTTTTCTAGGTATTCTTGACCAGAGGTCGGCGAACTCACTCTTGAGTCCACTCACTCAGACTCCTTTGGACTCAAACTCACGTGTGAGTTTGAGTGAGCGCGAGGCTAGTGTGGCATGGTGAGTTTGAACTTGAGTGAGTTTGAGCCGAGTGATCCCGACTGAGTTTGAGTCCGATTGAGTTTGAGTACGCCTGAGACCTAGTGAATTCTGAGTCCATTTTGAGTTCTGAGTACATTTTGAGTTTGAGTCCATTTTGAGTTCTGAGTACATTTTAAGTTTGAGTCCATTTAGAGTTCTGAGTGCATTTTGAGTTTGAGTCCATTTAGAGTTATGAGTGCATTTTGAGTTTGAGTCCATTTTGAGTTCTGAGTACATTTTGATTTTGAGTACATTTTGATTTTGAGTCCATTTTGAGTTCTGAGTACATTTTGAGTTTGAGTACATTTTGAGTTTGATTACATATTGAGTTTTGAGTGCATTTGGAGTTCTGAGTACATAGGAGTGTTAAGTCCATTTTGAGTTTGAGTACATATGAGTAGCCTAGCAGGCAGCCATGGTTGGCTGTTAAGTTTCATGCGTCACCGTGGGCTCGGAATTCAGGTTACCTGCGGGTACGGCACCAATCGCGATCTGCATGATCGGTTGGGAGGGAGGGGGTGTCTGCTTTTTTTTAGTTTCTTGTTGAATTTTCATGGCCATAAGCACTTGCTGTATACCTAATTTTCGCGGCTGGGCGCGTGAGTGATAATTGACTGGTGAGGTCATAAAAAAGGGTTGTCTTAACTTTGCCTCCTGACGGATCCACTAAGAGCGTGGGAAAGGGTGGTGGGAAAGCACACGGCGGCGCTGGCGTGCTGGTTGTTCGCCTGCTACTGTTAACGGCTTGATATACTAGGGGTCACAAAGGAAGAGGTGAGAGCCGGGGGGAAATGGGGGCGGGGGCTGTCCTTTCTGCTGTTTCAAATGAATTAGCTGTTTCAAATGAATTAGGGCAGCGCCCCTTAAAGGAGCCATGAAGAGAAAATACAACTTCGGTTAATTCGAAAGAACTGGGATTCAGTATCTCACTCAGCTCTATTACAGCCACAAAAGATGTTTTTTAACGAAAAAAAAGCAAGAAGTATTTAAAAACTTTCAAATTTTGCGCCACAGTGACCTGTTATGAGCAGCAAGAATGACGTCACATGGGCCAACAATAAAACATAATTTTCAGCGCGTTAACAGCACGTTAGCATTGAAGTGATGCGGTCAAATGGGACTAGAGGCCCCATTACAGACGTCCAGTCATATGTCGTCGCGACAGGTCAGTTAGGCGGCCGCCAATCGCACAAACAAGGTTCCGTGACGTCATAGAAAAGTTGCGGGAATTTGGCTAGGGGGTCGCCACGGCTTCACACGTTTTCTTTAATATCTCCGTTATTTGTTCGAAGATTGCGATGATATTGGTATCATTCTTATCGGGACTAGGCAGTCGTTCTAATAAACCCAACTTGTATTTTGTCTTCATTGCTCCTTTAAGACAGAATAATGACCACATTAAATTGGGGGAAATGTGAAACTGATGAGGCTAAGGCGTGTAAGGTATCGAATGAAAGGTCCAGATTAACGGAATCAAGCGGGGTAAATAAAAAAAATGCTTCCTGATTGTAGTCATCAGGCAGTCATAATGAGTCATAGATTGGGTTAAAATTCAAAATGACGCTGCGAGGTCATGTGGGGAAACAAATTCAAGGTCTCGATGTGGGGAATCATTCGGGACGAAAATGAGTTATGGATATATCATGACGTAGTTATGGTAAGTCATTTTTTCGGTTAAAATTCAAGGTCATGACGCTAGGCCGAGTAGCATATCAAATTAAAGGTCTCGATGAGGGTAATCACTTGCTTCCTGATTATTATCATGACATAGTCAAAATAGGTCATAAATTAGGTTAAAATTCAAAATGATGCCACTGGGTGTCCGGGGTATCAAATTGAAGGTTCCGATAAGGGAAATCACGTGGGAAAAAAATGTGGTAGGGCTATATCATGAGATATTCATGGTTAGTCATTGATTGATTTAATTTCAAATTGATTCCGCTAGGATGTGATGGGTATCAAATTATTGGTCTTGATGAGCGGAATCAGGTGGAAGAAATACAAATATGCTTCCTGGTTATAACAATTAGATTGTCATGGCGAGTCTTATATTGGGGTAAAATTCGAAGTTACCCCGCTAGGGCGTGTAGGGTATCAAATTTACGGTCTTGACGAGGGGAATCACTTGGTACAAATGAAAAAGGCTTCGTAGCTCGAATCATGAGATAGTAATTATGAGTCACAGATTGGGTTAAATTCAAGGTGAGGCCGCTGAAGCATGTGGGGCGTCAAATTGAAGGCTCCAGTTAGGGGAATCACGTCGGACACCTAAATAATGCGTCCTGGTTACAGTCATGAGAGTCATGGTTATTTTGACTGGTATGAATTCCATATGACCCTGCTAGGGTGTGGGGGGTATCAAATTAAAGGTCTCGTCGAGGGGGATCACGTGGGATAAATATAAAAATGCTTTCTGGTTATACTTATGAGGATATAGCAAAAGCTATATAGCAAAAGGTACTCACACTCACTCACTCACTCACACTCACACACACACTGTCACTCACACTCACACTCACACTCACACTCTCACACTCTCAAACTCACACTCTCAAACTCACACTCTCACTCTCACTCTCACTCTCACTCTCACTCTCACTCTCACTCTCACTCTCACTCACTCACACTCACACTCTCACTCTCACTCACACTCACACTCACACTCAGACTCAGACTCAGACTCACACTCACACTCACACTCACACTCACACTCACACTCACACTCACACTCACACTCTCACTCACTCTCACTCTCACTCTCACTCTCACTCACACACACTCACACTCGCACTCAACTCACACTCACACTCTCACACACACTCAAAATCTCACTCTCACACACACTCACAATCTCACTCTCACTCTCACTCTCACTCTCACTCACACTCTCACTCTCACTCTCACTCACACTCACACTCACACTCACTCTCACTCTCACTCTCACTCTCACTCTCTCACTGTCTCACTCTCACTATCTCACTCGCACTCTCTCTCTGACACTGACACTGACACTGACACTGACACTCTCACTCTCACTCTCACTCTCACTCTCACTCTGACACTCTCACTCTGACACTCTGACACTCTGACACTCTGACACTGACACTGCCACTCTCCCCGCACGGGGCACCTTGAGCAATCCTGGTGACGGTACTGGCGATACCGCGGACCCCGAGCCCCCAAACATAAGCTGGATCCAACCGTGGCGATGTGTTTATAGGTGGAGGGTTAGAAACCACGAACGGTGGCCGTCGGAGCCCAGGTCAAGCTCCGGTGGATGGGCTCCCTGTCTGTTCACCAGGCAGGGAGCTCCGGGACCTCTTTGACTACCAGGGTAAGGTCAAAGAAGAAAGTACACCCGTCTCCTTGCTTTCCAATGTATCATGGCATTTTCCAAACCCCCCCCAAACGTGATCGGCCCCCGAAAAGGGGCCGCACCGAAGCTTCATTCCCACCCTTGCCAACAATTGCATCCCAAAAGCCAGATAACTATCCGCGCTTCTTGATTGTTGAATCTCTTGACAAGTCAAATCCTATCTCCTCCAGTCAGTGTTCCTTATCACCAAATTCCTTGAAGGCATCCTTGGCAAGTCTTTCCAAGCCAAGAAACTGAGAACCGGCGAAGTTCTGGTCGAGGTGAACACTCGCCAGCAAGCCACAAGCCTCCTTACCCAGAATCGCATGGCAGATCTGGACATCAGAGTCACACCCCACCGTAGCCTCAATAGCTCTCAGGGTGTGATTTCTGAGCCAGATCTGATAAATGAGACGGAAGCCGATCTGCTCGAAGGTCTGAAAGGCGAGGGCGTGACGGCAGTGAGGCGCATCACCATGCGGCGAGATGATAAGCAAATCATGACAAACCATATAATCTTGACATTTGACCGTTCCACACTCCCTGAATCCATCAAAGCGGGTTTCATTCATTGTTCTGTCCGGCCTTACATCCCGAACCCGCGGCGCTGTTTCAAGTGTCAACGGTTCGGGCATGGCACCACCTCCTGTCGTGGAAAAACAACGTGTGCAAAATGTTCATCTCAAGATCATGATACAGATAACTGCCAGGCTCAACAATTAATGTGCAGCAACTGTCATGGACCTCATGCTGCGTACTCCCGCACGTGTGAAAGGTTCCAGATGGAAAAGACAATAATCAACCTCAAAATCACTGAAAACATCACCTTCCCATAGGCGCGGAAGAGGTTCGCCTCTTTCCCTCTGGGGAGGTACGCCGACGCAGCTCGCCGGGGGGCGGAGCGGCGTCTGGTTTCCACAGGGACCCAGTTCAGCGAGTCTGACCTGGTCCCTCCGCCGCCCACCTCTGGGTTGCCTCTGGCAGCCCAACCCGCCACCACACCGCTTGCTGAGGCAGCAGCGGTTGTGGTGGCAACCTCTTCCGTCGGGACCGGTGCCGCTCCCGCCTCTGTCTCCCCATGCTCCAGTGCGTTGGAGGGTACCGAGGTGATGGACACCACGGGCCCCGCAGCGGTTCCCACCGCCACCGCACCGCCCGTGCCACCTCTGGCGCCCCGGACGCCATCGGCGGTGGCTGCTCAAACGAAGGGCTCTCGAGGGGGGCCAAGTCCGGGGGGCCCGGTCCGTCGGGCACCCCTCGGACATCCGTCGACGACATGGATGTCGGGCCGTTTCTGCCTGCAACGCAGCGCAAGGAACGCGTCCCGACGCCAAAGCCTCCCGACAAGCCAAAAAAGGCGAGAGTCACAGCCCCGAAAGACGACACATAAACAAGCACACACACTCCAGTAGCTCTCACACTAAATAATGGGAAGAGAAAACATAATTCAATGGAACTGTAGAGGCCTTCTTAAAAATCTTGACGATGTATACGAACTACTGCATGCTAATCAGCCAAGTGTAATGTGTGTTCAGGAAACACATTTGAATTCCAAGCACACAAATTTCTTGAATAGTTACATGGTCTTCAGAAAGGACAGGGATGGCTGCACACACTCTTCTGGCGGTGTGGCCATAATTGCCCGGATATCCTTAGCCTGCCACCCTGTCACTGTGAACACTGTCCTCGAGGCTGTAGCAATCCGTAGGATAATATTTAATAGGTTGATAACGGTATGCTCCATTTACATTCCTCCTGATTTTGCACCTCTGAGCTCTGATTTCGAGGCACTGGTTGACCAGCTGCCCGAACCATACATAGTAACAGGCGACCTTAATGCGGACAACTCTCTTTGGGGCTCCTCCAGAACGGATGCCCGCGGTCGCCTGATAGAGAAGTTTCTTACATCTTCCGGAGCATGCCTTTTCAACAAAAAACAGCCTACATACCATAACTTAGGACCCAATACATACTCGCATCTTGACTTGGCGATTGGTTCCGCAGTTCTCTTTCCATGTCTTGAGTGGGGTGTGGGCACAGACCCATATGGTAGTGACCATTTCCCCACTTCCCTAACGTACATAGGCAAAGGCCCATGCAGTCCATCTTCCCATAACAGGTTTAATGAATCAAAAGCAAACTGGGGCACATTCACAGAAACATCTAAACAACACCACACAACCATAAAACACCTACACGTGGAGGAAGCAGCCCAACTCGTCACGGCACACATACTCGACGCCGCCGAAAATCTATACCCCAGGCCTCCAGTGCATCCCGCAACCCAAGGAGGCCCTGGTGGAACGAGGACTGTAGGCGGGCGCGAGAGGCACAGAACAAGGCGTGGGGTGTCCTTCGCAGGTACCCCACGTCGGCTAACTTAATTTCTTTTAAAAGAGCAAAGGCCTTGGGAACGCGCGTGCGCCGTGAGGCAAAACGGTATAGTTGGCGCTCCTTCATAACATCCGTAAATTCATACACAGACACACGCAAGGTATGGACACGAATACGTAAACTCAAGGGACAACAAACACACAGCCTGGCTCTGGTCAGCACTACAGGGGACACACGGGAAGACCAGGCTAACACACTTGCACAACACTTTCAACACGTGTCAAGCTCTGCACACTACACAAACACTTTCCTGAAACATAAAGCCTCTTGTGAAAAGAAGTCTCTACGTGACCACAAGCAATCACAGACTTCTTACAACTCCCTGTTTTCACTACATGAGCTGAGGGCTGCTCTAAGCACGTGTAAACCCTCAGCTCCAGGCCCAGACAACATTACATATACAATGATACAGCACTTACACGCAGACACTCTTGTAACACTCCTTCACCTTTACAACAAGATATTTCTTTCGGGGCACATTCCAAAGTCTTGGAGGGAGGCCATAGTTGTAGCATTCTTGAAAGAAGGGAAGGACTCTTCTTCTCCTGCTAGCTATCGACCCATTGCCCTGACCAGCTGCCTGTGCAAGCTTCTCGAGAAGATGATAAATCGCAGGCTCGTGTACTTCCTTGAGTACAACGGTCTACAAAGGGCGGGGCGATCAACGAACGATCAACTCGTAGCTCTTGAAACATATATAACGGATGCCTTTGTGCATAAGCAATTTTGTCTTACGGTGTTTTTCGACATAGAGAAAGCCTATGACACCGCTTGGAGGTACGGTATCCTTAGTGACCTAAAGTCAATCGGTGTAGCGGGCAACATGTTGAACATCCTTTGTAGTTATATGTCGGACAGAACCTTTCGCGTCAGAGTTGGTTGTGCACTGTCAAATGTTCACGTGCAAGAAAATGGCGTGCCGCAAGGTGGAGTGTTGTGCTGCACTCTCTTCATAGTAAAAATGAACTCTCTTGGAAAGGCACTGCCACCTACAATCTCCTATTTTATGTATGTAGATGACATGCAGATATCCTTTAAATCGTGTAACCTGTCCATCTGCGAACGTCAAGCCCAGCTCGGCGTCAACAAACTTGCCGGCTGGGCTGACAAGAACGGCTTTAATCTTAATCCCGCGAAGAGCTCTTGTGTTCTGTTCTCCAGGAGGCGTGGCGTCCACCCGGACCCAGACATCACTCTTGCGAATGTGCCGATTCCTGTGAACAAGGAGCACACGTTTTAAGGTATTTTATTCGACGAAAAACTTACATTCATCCCACATATCAGACAGCTCAAATGCAAATGCTTAAAAACAATGAATATTCTTAAGGTCCTCTCACATCAATCTTATGGGGCCGACAAACAACTCCTGCTGCGCCTCTACACAGCGTTGGTGGGGTCTCGGCTCGACTACGGTAGTGTCGTGTATGGGTCGGCTACAAAAACAGCACTGAAAATGCTCGACCCAGTGCTGCATCTTGGCCTTCGCCTCTCATGTGGCGCATTCCGCACTAGCCCTGTTGAAAGTCTTTATGTCGAGTGCGACAAACGGTGCCTAGGGCATCAGCGGGAGTATGTTGACCTGTTGTATGCATCCAAGATCGTGTCTCTGACTAACCAACCTTTTAATCCCATCATGAACGATACATCAAATTTACAACTCTTTTTAAACAGGCCATCTATTCCCTTACCGTTCTCTCTCAGAGTTAGGGAAGAGGCTTCTGCACTCCATGTCCCCCTTTCAGACACGCACAAGACACCGATTCATAATTTCATCGGACCATGGCATCTTCGTCCTGTAACATGCGACCTGTCATTCACTCTAGTAGAAAAAAATAGGGTACCCAGGAGTGCAATTCTGCAGCGCTTCCTGCTCCTGCAGAACAAGTACAGGTGCGCAGAATTCTATAGCGACTCGTGCAAAACTAATTCTACTGTCTCTTGTGCAGCGCACGGACCAAATTTTAGAGTTATCAAAACAATGAATTTTCACAGCAGTATTTACACGGCAGAAGCGTATGGCATTTTACTCGTGTCAAATCACATCCTTGAACATAGGATTCCAAAGTCCATCGTCTAAACAGATTCTCTAAGCGGTGTGCAGGCATTGTCATCAAGAAGGTCGCCAAAAACTATGTAATCAATGTTCTTTTAAAGGTCATAATGACTGAATATGCTTCAGATTTAGAAATAACCATATGCTGGGTACCAGGTCACTGTGGGATCCCTGGCAATGAGACCGCAGATCAAATGGCTAGTGCTGCTGCTCTCATGACCACAGTTGACATAACAACAGTACCTTACACCGACCTAAAGACACACATCAGACGACAGCTTCGTAACACATGGCAACTCCACTGGAGTCAACAAACAGACAACAAACTACACGTAATAAAACCACAACTGGGACGCTACATAACTGACTCACGCAACAGATACACTGAAGTTGCCCTGGCTAGGGTGCGGATAGGCCACACACATGCGACGCACTCCCACCTGCTCACTGGAACTTCGGGAACCACGTGTAGCAGGTGTGGAAAGGGCCTATCCGTAGTCCACATACTAATCACATGCAGAGCACTTGACACAACACGACACAAACATTTCCCTGAATTATACAGACGACACATTCTTTTGCACCCATCATATTTTTAGCCGACGAACCCATGTTTTCTAGTCGGCGTGTTTTTAAGTTTTTAGTTGAGGTGAACTTTCTGCAGCTCTTGTCATGTCACGTGTAATCATCCTGGCCCTATACACCAGCCATCTCCATTGTCTTTTGTTTTGCATCACTTGTACTTTTAGTCACATGTTTTAGTATGTACGGTCTCATCACAATTCAGTAACATCTTCTTTGGCGCTCTTTGCCCATAGTCGGCCTTGCGCCAATAAAACCCAACTATCATCATCATCGACACTGACACTCTCACTCTCACTCTCACTCTTACTCTTACTCTTACTCTTACTCTTACTCTCACCCACACTCTCACCCACACTCTCACTCTCACTCTCAATCTCACTCACTGACACTCTCACTCTCAGTCACACACTCACACTCTCACTCTCACTCTCAGTCACACACTCACACTCTCAGTCTCACTCTCACTCTCACTCTTACTCTTACTCTTACTCTTACTCACACTCACACTCACACTCTCACTCTCACTCTCACTCTCGCTCTCGCTCTCGCTCTCGCTCGCTCTCACTCGCTCTCACTCGCTCTCACTCTCACTCTCACTCTCGCTCTCACTCTCACTCTCACTCTCACTCTCACTCTCACTCTCACTCTCACTCTCACTCACAATCTCTCTCACACTCACACTCTCAAACTCAGTCGCACTCTCACTTTCACTCTCACACTCACTCTCACACTCTCACTCTCTCACTGTCTCAATCTCTGTGAGGCCATTTGAGTTCTGAATTCATTTTGAGTTCTGAGCTCATTTTGAGTTTTAAGCCCATTTTGAGTTTTGAGTTCATTTAGAGTTTTGAGTACATTTCGAGTTTTGAGTCCATTTTGAGTTTTGAGTACACTTTGAGTTTGAGTGCACTTTGAGTTTGAGTACACTTTGAGTTTGAGTACACTTTGAGTTTGAGTACATTTTGAGTTTTGAGTCCAAACTGAGTTTTGAGTACATTTTGAGTTTTGAGTACATTTTGAGTTTGAGTACATTTTGAGTTTTGAGTCCGAGTGAGTTCTGAGTTTTGCGCTCAATGTGAGTTTGAGTTTGAGTGAGCGCAGATGTGCTGCTCAGCATTGAGTCTGCGTTTGAGTGAGTGGTGATTCGAAAAAAAAATTGTGAGTGAGTTTGAGTGAGCCACGCCAACTTTGCCGAGGTATGTTCTTGACTGCCAACCCTTCTATCTCTCTCTCTCTCTCTCTCTCTCTCTCTCTCTCTATATATATATATATATATATATATATATATATATATATATATATATTGAAACAGGGCATAGCTGTGGGCAATACCACTCAGCGCCATTACAAAGGTACAAAGGACCAGCGACGACAACGACGAAGAAGGTTGTCACCATGTCGAGCCACAGGGCTGGGGACACGTCGCCGTCGTGTGCCCACATGTCGTCAGGTCTTCGCGGCTCTAGATCGGCTCGTCATGGGCTGTGGACACGGGGCGGCGGATTGTCGTCGAGGCTAATAGCGGCGGGGCTGGGGCTGGCCGTCTCGGTTTAGGCACCCTCGATGATTGCGCAGATGCCGATGAGGAGCGAAGCGGGGGCCGGAATGGGGGTGGACCCGCACGCTCCACCAAATGTAACGGTGAAAGTGAGCGCTGCGGTTTGTAGCAATGGGGAAAAACACTTTATTTAGAGGGCGAACTTGTGCCCGGAAGTCCGCTGCCACTGCTAGCTATAGCGTCCACAGAAGCTGCTCCTTCGTCTTTTTCTTCGGCTTTTTTTTTTCAGCTGCTCTCTTCACCATCCTCACTTCTAATATTGGGTTTGGGTCCCTGGGTCTGTCTATGATGATAATAATGCCGTGGGAATATATATATAAGACAGAAATAAGAATTGACTGCCAATTCTTATTTCTGTCTTATTTTCAACGAGCCCCTCATTTCCTATTCTGATTTTCTGATTCGCTATATATACATATATATATATATATATATATAATATATATATATATATATATAACATAGCAAGGTTGCAGTCGTCATTGCCAGTGCTATTCGGCTTTTTACGAAATATTTAATAGGGCCGAATGACGTGTGTTTGTCACGTTTCTTTGATACATTGATAAATAAGCGAAAATATAAGTCAAGAAAAAATCCGCTGGTTTTTGCGGGAGCGGGACTCGAGCCCACATATCCGCATAACCGGTGCGGTGCGTTCGCCATTACGCTATCCCGTAGCGGCTTCTCTCTCGACTTTACCGCAGGGGTTTTTATTTACAAGTGCTCTGAGGCCGGTAAACTAGCGCCGCCCCTCGCCCACCGCGGGAGACGTAGAACGTCTTCTTTCCCAGCAGCCGCCACGTAGGCCGTGGTCGGAGGTCGGGGTTAGCAATTGGCATATATATATATATATATTGAAGTGTGGTTTATCGGACCACTAACGAGCAGTTAGAGCTGCGGAGAAGGCGAGGTTCTTCGTGGCGAGCAAGTAATGTCTGACGCAACACTCGATCGACGCGTGCGCCAAGCGCTGCTTCTGCCTTCTCGTCGTCAGGCGTGTACCAAGCCGAATATCCCCAAGGAGGTGTTTTCCGTGCATGAACCGCTGTGACAATTACTTCAATCGCGCCCATAATAAACCCTACAATATTCGCGCCCGGTGGAAAAGGAGCCATTTTTACGACTGAAGGTCACGAGGAGACCACGGGACCATAGTACTCTTTCAGCCGGGTGGCGTGTACTATCTCGCGTCCACCGTGTGGACGGTCGGGTGCTGGCGCAACCCGTTCGATGAGGTAATTTACTGGTGAAGTTTCCTTGACGACTCTGTAGGGTCCATGATATTTTGAAACAAGCTTCAGTGAGAGACCGGGTGTAGGGCATGGCACCCAAAGCCAGACAAGTGAATCAGGCCTATAGGTAGGAGCCGCGGTGGAAAAGTCGTGATTATGCTTCTGCTATTGCTAGTGTTCAGATGTGAGTGAACGGGCGAGAAGACGGCACTCTTCGGCATGCTTAGCTGTTTCCGAAATGGGTGGGAACTGGGCTTGATCTGGGCGATACGGCAAAATTGTGTCATGAATGCATGCTGGCTCCCGTCCGTAGAGCAGGAGAAAAAGGTGAGAATCCCGTCGTCGTCTGCGTGGCCGTGTTGTAGGCGTACGCGACAAATGGAAGTATCACGTCCTAGTCAGAATGATCCGACGCCACGTACATCGAAATCACTCAAAGTACGGTTAAATCATTCTGTGAGGCCATTCGTCTGCGGGTGGTAAGACGACGTATTTCGGTGAACAATTCCACATTCACGTAGGAGGGCATCGATGACTTCCGACAGCAAGACGCGACCTCGGTCACTGAGCAGCTCTCGAGGACCACCGCGGCTAATTATGAAACAGCGTAACAGAAAGGACGCGCGGTCACGGGCCGTGGCAGTTGCTAGCGCAGCGGTTTCCACATAGCGCGTAAGGTGATGCACTGCCACTATGACCCAACGGTTGCCAGCAGCTGTGCATGGTAGGGGACCGTAAAGGTATATCCCAATGCGATAGAATGGTCTTTCTGGGTACGGCAGTGACTGCAGCGGGTCCGCCGCGGGAGTAGGAGGGGATTTGCACCGCTGACAGTTGATGCATGACTGGATGTACTTGCGGACGAACGTGTACATACCCCGCCAGTAATACCGTAGGCGAAGCCGCTTGTACGTTTTAAATGCAGAGCATTTCAGTAACTCACGATGTCACCCGCGTTGGCGTCCGTAGTCCGCACCGCACCCCTCCTTACTATATATAAAAAAAAGTACCATCCGGCGCCAGGTTTCGATCCCTCGACCCTACGGGCGGAACGCAACGTACATGGTGCTTAACCCACTGCGCCACAAAGCCGACACAGATTGGGAGGCTACGGACGCGCCTTATATCCTTGACTCATTCAAATTACTGCTGACGAGCGCTCTCTCGTCAGCAGTTGCCACAAGTGCAACAACATTAACGTAACGCAAACTACATAACGTCGTGCGCCCCCGGAAATGCTCTGCATTTGATCGTGCCCCTCGCGAGGGGGATGTTGACGCTACCTCTTGCAGAGATTGAGTGCAACCACCGAGAGCAAGGTCCCACGAGCGGCGCGCGCGCCGTGGACTGGTGGCGCCATCTGTCAGACGCGACGCGAACTACTATCATGGCAGTGCGAAAAACGAACGCGCGAAATACAAACCGGGCTGTTTGTAACATCTCTTGAATGGGCTATCTGGTCCTGCAAGGCAGGAGAGCTCCATAACAGATTTTTTTTTTCACAAATTGCGCCGGTTAATTTAACCGCAGCTGTTTGAAAGTGCATCGACCGGATGTATGAAGTTGTGTGGACCACCGGAAACCCAAATTCCGAGGTAGGGAACCACTTCTTTCGAATTTAAAGGACTTTTTTTTTTATCTTGAAAGGCCGTTTCGCTACAGCCAAAGGTAGCTAAGCAGCGTGGGGCACAAAGTCACTCAGATGCAGTGGCAGGGGCTGTATCACTCTCAAGGAAACAACGTAGCAGACGGCATTCATGCTGCAGATAGCCGTATGCGCGTGCGTGTACTCTTTTTAACACACCAGCGCGAGGGCAGCTGGAAGGATGCGCATATGCCGTGCGCAAACGGAGAGGTATTACGAGTAAACATTTGGGACCTCCTTAGAGGTAGGTGCGCCTGAAGAGCATTTCGTCGCGGAGTGCAAAGTGGGCTGCTTTTAGGCGCAGCGCACGAGATTCTTGAGCAGAGGACACGCCAGATAGGAAGTCAATAAGAGAAGCAGTCCAAGGGTCTTTGCGTTTTTCAGCTGGTATGTTCGCGATGTCGAGGGACGACACGCTGGCATCAACAGAAACGGAGCACGAACCTTCTGCCCGTAGGGGGGAGCGAGACAGAGCGTCAGCGTCGGAATGCTTCCGGCCGGAACGGTACAGCACACGGATGTCATGCTCTTGAAGTAGCACAGTCCAGTGACCAAGGCGGCCAGACCGCTCTTGGAGTGACGACAACCGACACAATGCGTGGTGGCCCATCACAACGTCAAAAGGACGGCCGTACAAATATGGTCGGAACTTTGTAAGCGCCCATACGATTACCAAGCACTCCTTTTCGTTGACCTAATAATTTAACTCAGCATTTGTGAGCGTACGACTGGAAAAAGCGCGGACATAATCTTCAAAACCAGCTTTTCGTTGGGCAAGCACCGCACCGATTTCGCGCCGCTGGCATCCCTGTGGATTTCTGTTGGTGCGGTCGGGTCAAAGTGTCGCAGAATAAGCGGGGAAGTAAGAAGTCGCTGTAACTTTGCGAAGGCTTCATCGCAATCCCTCGACCAAGCGCCAATACTGCTTTGCTTGCCGAGAAGCTCCGTCAAGGGCGCAATCACGGCGGCAAAGTTGCGGATGTGATGAAACGGCGGAAATATGAACATAGTCCAATAAAGCTCCGTTGGGCCTTCATGGTAGTCCGTTTAGGTACTCGGGGACCGCGCGAAGTTTGGTGGTGCCGGGAAGAATTCCCTCCTTCGGTACAACATGGCCCAGTATGATCAACTTTCCCGCCGCGAAGTGGCATTTCTTATTATTGACTTGCAATCTGGGATTGGCAAGGCAAGTCAAAACCTGCGCCAGGTGCCTCAAATGAGTGTCGAAGTCGGGAAAAAAAACGACGATGTCATCGAGATAACAGAGACACGTTTTTTACTTCAGGCCCCGCAAAATAGGGTCCATCATCCTCTCGAATGTGGCAGGAGCGTTCCACAGACGGAAGGGCATAACGTTGAATTCATACAGGCTGTAAGGAGTAATGAACGCCATTTTCGCGCGATCGGCCTCCGCCATGGGTATCTACCAATATCCAGATCGCAGATAAAGGGAAGAAAAAACTCGGCGCCTTGTAAACTGTCAAGGGCATCGTCGATCCGTGGTAAAGGATAGACGGGAGACACCCAGTGACTGTTCGATGGCCGAATTACGCCACGCTTGAGCATATCGTTCACTTGTTCGTCGATAGTGCTGCGCTCCTTCCGCGGCACACGGTATGGTAGTTGGCGTAGTGGTGCATGAGAGCCGGGGTCAATAGGCAATATGCGAAATTGACAGCGCCATCTAGCGAACGCAGCAGGTACCCTATCCGCCATTTTGATGCTGGCGAGACGTGACCACTACGCACGGGCGTCCCGCATCTGAGCGTACGTGCATCGACTGTCACCGTCAGATTTTTTGCTGGCGAAATGCCAGTACACTGTTGTGTACCGCTGTGCAAGCAGCGCGGAGTCACAGACAACGATGGGAGCAAGGTATGTGGCATGAAATACGTTTTTGCAGCGGTCATTTAAACGCAAAACAGGGTATAGCGTGCGGAAGCTTTATGGGCGCATTCTGGGTTGCATGAATCTCCGCGGTGCACCGGCCGCACGAGAGGAAAGCGGGACTAACCATTTTTCTGTGTTACGCAGGCAGGCTGTGTTTTTGCAGGTTTGTCAGCTTTGCGGCTAGGTGTTTTCTCTACGTCGGGCCTCTCCACGACAGTGATACCCCGCAGTCGAGTGGAGTCGATACCCCGCCGCTGCTCTTGGGGTAACTAATGTGATAGAATCGAATAGTTCGGACGGGGCTGTTTTGTAACCAGATTACACCATGTAGGTAGACGACGTAGAAATGGTAGTTTTGAAGGTGATTGCGCACAGCGGCGTGGAGAGCTTCCGATAGTCCGAGTAACATGCCGTACACGCATCCTAGAAAGGCAGCTTGGCTGCTTATCCGCGTTCAAGCTCCGTTGTGTCCGCAAGTACGCTCACCGCGCAGCAATAAAACGGATGAAACTGGGTCATTCGGAGGAGGGCTATGCCCCCTCGCGAACAGGAAAGTGTCTGCCCAGGCGCTTAACTTCAGTTCCCGTAACGTGCGCGGACGCAACTTTTCCATTCGGTGCTCACTCACTGATTTTTCTTCACCAACGAAAGAGGACCAAGATAGGAGGGCGCGCTGCCGGAGGTTGGGAAACTGGCACCATGTAGTTTCGCCAGGGCTTGGCTGGATGACGTTCTGCACGAGTTCAGAGCTCGGCAGTCCCATTAATTCGTGAGACGGGATTAGTCTCTTCAGTTCAGTTGTGTTGCAGCTCACCTCACCTGTATTTATGTTTCATTATCAAACATACAACTGTGTAAGCAGCCAGCACTTGCCAGATTCTACCTTTTGGCTGCCTTAGGCTCGCAGCTCCTAGAAGCCTTTGTAGCTACCTGGAGATTAAAAATTAACTGATTTAAATTCCCTCGAGTGGCCACAGGTATTATAAGCTGTATTGTAGTGCTTCATTAGTCTTGCAATGCACTTACTTATTAATGCGACCTCTATTCTTTGTGAGATGAATTTGTGATAGTGCCTGTGTTTGTAAACTAAACTGAAAAACCAAACAGCTAAGACATACCTAGTTCATGACGTCGCACTGAATGTTCATATCTTGTATTCGCTCATATCTTGTAGGTATCCTTCCACCGCTTTCCGAAAGATGCAATGGTCTACAAGAAGTGGATTGTTGCAATCAAGAGGGATGAAGGCCCCGAATTTCAAGTCGGCAAATCAACAAAGGTGTGCTCGAAACACTTCAGGTCATCGGACTTTATACCTGGTGTTATGAGTGGCCGCAGCCTCCTTCGGGAGTCGGCAGTACCGTCAATTTTTGCTTTTTCTAAGAGCAAAAAAGAACGGAGGCCCCCAAAGCCACGTGCTTCACCAGAAGTAAGGAGACAGGACCCGGTTCTAGGCTCAGCAGTGCTAGACGATGAGCCTATGCATAGCCCAGATGAAGTGGAGGCAGCACCCGAAGGTCCAGAGGAGCCCACTAGGCTCAACAGCTCACTTGAAGGTGAAAATGCTCGTTTGACAGAAGCAGTCCAACAGAAAAACCAAGAAATCGCACGGCTCCGAGACGAGTGTTGCCAACTCAAGGAGCAACTGGTTGCTGCGAAAAGAACCATCGGGCAACTGGGCTTGGAGAAGGCGTCCCTGAGTTGCCAACTTGCTGCCGAAAGAAACAGAACGGCTCCCTTCACCGTGGAACAGTTCAAGGACTGCAATGAGGACATGATGTTTTACACGGGGCTGCCAAGCTACAAACACTTCGAGAAACTTCTGGTGTACTTGAACCCCGGTGATGATGGGTGCAATGTTCTGCGTGCAGAAAGCAGTGAACCCAGATCATCGTGAGGGCGGAAGAGGAAACTCAGCACGGAAAACGAACTGTTTTTGGTGCTAGTCCGACTGCGCCTTGGCCTGTTTGAAGATGATTTGGCACACAGGTTCTGCATTGCCCAGTCAACTGTGTCCCGAATTTGCACATCGTGGATTAACTTCCTGTATGCCAAACTAGGCCTGTTGCCTCTGTGGGCTCCCAGGAGAGTTGTAGATGCTACAATGCCGCCTGAGTTTGAAGTAAAGTATTCATCAACTCGAGTAATCCTGGACGCCACAGAAATACAGTGCGAGGTGCCATCATCCTTGTCCCTACAGTCCACAACGTACTCTCCGTACAAGTCGGCTAACACATTCAAGGGACTCATTGGCGTCCTGCCGAATGGCCTTGTCGCCTTTGTGTCAGAACTGTTCACAGGATCAAGCTCAGACAGAGAGTGCGTAATCAGGAGCGGTTTTCTAGATTTGAAGTTTGACGACGGAGATGCAGTCATGGCAGATAAGGGCTTTCGCATCGAAGATCTCCTGGAGAAGAGCGGAGTGAAATTGAACCTGCCGCCGTTCCTGAAGGGTGGCACATTCTCTCCTGAAGAAGTCAAATCTACAAAGGAGATTGCTGCTTTGCGGATACACGTGGAGCGGCGGATACAGCGGATAAAGGCGTTCCACATCTTTGATCGGCCCATACCTTTAACCTTGGCTCCACTGATCAACCAAATTTGGACGGTGACAGCAATCCTGAGCAACTTCCAGTCTTCCCTCATTCAACAGTCGAGTGGCAAACCACAAGAGCCTTAGGTGTGGCAAGCCAAAGGAACACACAGCATTTGGCATGTTTTAATGCACCGACGACTAACGATTGACTGGTTGTGAGGTTTAACGCGCCGACGCTACACAGGCGATGAAGCGCGCCGTAGTGGAGGGCTCTGGAATAATTCTGCCCACCTGGGGATCTTTAACGTGCACTGAAATCTCGAACACACAGGCAATTTCACTTTCCGCCTCTATCCGAAAAGGGGCCGCTCCGGCCAGGATATGAGCCCACGAATGGAGGATAACTGCAGGATCAAAAGGGAGACGAGAGCATGGACCGTGAAATTGGTAATCTGTAGCGCTGTGACTTGAGCACTCAGGGGCGCCCCGTGCGCAAACAAAAAGCCTTCCCGTCACAGCAGTGCCAGCACCTTCTCTCTTTCTGGGCACGTAACTGCAACGGCTTTGAGCAGGGGCGGGGCCTATGTGTTCTGACTGTGGGTCTGTGATTGGAGCAGAGTTGTGTAGTTTGATTCCCTGGGGGAATCGTGGGACTTTAGCTTGAACAAAAAGGCAGTGTTGTGCGCTGCAAAGTTGTTGCTCGCTGTGTGATTTGTTTCAAGACGTGGCCACCAAACTCGTACTCGCCATGTAAATACTTGTGCGTTGTTTTTTCCTTTTTTTCCTGATCGTCTCCAGACACCAGTCACGCTACCAAAATATACTCCCGAACACAGATCCACAACAGTACTTTGTCAAGCTTCATTATAATTTCTACGCTCATTTGTAATCCTTCATTGTTCATATACTGCGTTGTTTGTTTACCTACCTCTAGTGGACTGTTATTATAACAAATCTTGCAAAGGTTGACTATAAACTGGTTTTGTTTTGTCCATGTGCAGTTCAATGGCAGAAGATGTGGTTGTGTCCAGTTATTCTGAAGCATGTGGCGAAGGAACTAGTTTAAAAAGAAAACCGCTGCAAATGCAAGAGTGAAATCCTGTCATTTCTTTTTTTGATCACTTTCACAAATGCTCATGCAAGTACTACAGCAATGTGCCACTGAGCACAGAAGATACTGCACTTGTGTGACATGCAAGTTGATATGCTGTGCACAACTAATTAGGAGCAAGGAATATTTGAAATGAAATAAAAAATACAAAAATGAAACAATTTAGGCAGGGAAAAAACCACATCCTTTGGTAGACATTGCTTAAGAACAGCGCAAGGCAAAAACACGTTACCAGGAAGCATAGTGATCATCAAAAAAAAACGCAAAGGCCCCATTAACTCAGAGTCGCAGAACCATAGAGAAACAACAAAGGAGAAGTAGGTTGCACAAATTCAGGACACTATAACAAGTTTAGTTAAGGGGCCGCACATTCTACTAGTTTGAGCTCCAAACTTTGTTTTACAACTGATAAGCAACCACAGAAGCTTGTTCTTAAGGGAAAAAATGTTGTGGTGTGCCAATATAGTTACATTTCTGAAAAATTCAGGTCAAATAAATCTGTTCAGATATACATATGTAACTTTTACGCTAACACATTGCTTGTATTTTTGAATTCAAACTAAAAAAAATTCTCCCAAGCATTGCTAAAGATTTGAAGTGTATAGAGGCTTAAGATGAAATTACAGTAAAAGCTGGTTAATTTGAACTGACGCCCTGGTCTCAACCAGCACAGCCCTGTACATTTCAATTTGGGAAACCTACCAATAATTCGAACGCGTCGGTATCCAGAACAGTTAATTCGAACTGGGACCCCCTGCTTTAACCATAGCTATGTGAAATTCAAGTCCGAGTCACAGCGACACACACTACAACACATGTCCAGGATGTTCTACGATGCTTCCATTTGTCTGAATTCTCCCTAAATGCTTTTGTTTCTGTTTCACACTGCATGCATGCTGCTATTTTGTGCTTGATTGTGTGCACCTCAAAACACTTTTTTGTACTTCTTTCTGAACCCCACAATGTGACCTTTAAACATAAAGACCTCAATGAACATATGCAAAATTAGGAACACGACTAACCACACAAACTGCTATCAGAAATAACCATCAATACACTAGGAAGTGCCCTACTCCCCAGTACCCACTGCAGTGGCACATGGCTGAGGCTGTGTGCTGCTGAGCTTAAAGACGTGGATCTGATTTTAGTCCTGGAGGCTCAGATGTAAGTGAAAGGCAAAAACCCAAGTGTGTCAAGATTTTGGCAAATGTTAAAGAACCCCAGGTGGTCTAAGTTAATCGGGGGCCTCCACTACAGCACGTCTCATAGGTTAGGTGTAGCTTTGGCACACTAAGCAGTCGAAATCTGAAAGCTTCACTGATTACCGCCTGGCAAGATGGGGCAGCATGTGCTCAAAGAAAAAGGCGTCAAGCGTTTTGCGCATATCCCCCCACTCGTTCCTGTCGAACCAAATGCGCTCGATGCCAATCCACTTTTCCGAACATACGACAAAATCGCCCCACAAGCAGCCAGTGAGGGCCATCTGCCCAAGAACCTGAGCATAATACTCGTGGTCTCTGTCCAGCTGCGGTTCACCATTTTCCCCGAACACCAAGGAAAACTTTCTTGTCTTCGCTTCCTCTGGCTCAGAGTCTTTGAGGGAATGGGGGCACTTGACCTCCAACACACCATATGAAAGTTCTTCCGGGTCGTACACGAGTCCGTCTGGTGTTGCACCCAACCAGGGGCACACGGGGTCTACCACAAGGCCGCAATGCTGCACTGACACACTGTGCCCGAAGCTGTGCATAACAGCTATATATCTGTCCTTGGCCATGCTCTCATTCCTTATCCCGTATTGCACCGGACGGACATGCGTGAGGTCCTTCGGCTCAATGAGGTTACGGAGGCCCTTCTCCGTCCATGCCTGCCGTCTGACAACTTGGCCGAAAGATGACGCAGTCAGCCGATTGGCCCGTGCCTGTCTCCAGCGTTCACTGAGGCGTTGCTGCCTTGAGTTCAGCTCGAGGTCCCGAGCTTCTTCTTGTTACAGCTGGATCTCCTGCACAAAGTGGAAGTACATACAGCATGAGAAAGTGCTACAAATTTTTAATAGCCCAGCGTTTTCATACACTGTACTTTGATAACTACTAGCAAGACCCAATCAGCTCTCCTGTAGCCTAGCTGGTATGCCAATGTCTGTTTTCTGTACCATGCTGCTCTAAGAGGATTATTGATAGCCAGTCATCAAAAGACAGATTTAGGAGCCACTTTTAGGAGAGTCAATGGCATGAATGACAGAACAGCAGCACCAATGAAATTGTGCTTTTCAATAGAACAGGCAGGAAAGGAGCGCAGTTCGAGATTTTTAAAGCAAAGCTTGAATAGCTAGGGTTCCATATATTTTTCACATTTGCATATAGAAGCTCATGAGGCTGCAAATGTTTTCAAGGCACAAGGCAATGAAAAAAAAAGTTCTCACACGTGTCCCCTAATGTTTAAAATGGCCTATGCCTTAGATGGTGACCGCGCAGATAAGAAAAACAACGGGATGTTTGTCTTCCTCACGAAAGTAGCTAGGGACTTAGGCTTAAGAATGGCACACACCCCAACCGAGGCATCGGTGTTTTCAACACAGAATGAATGCGCACCTGCTGAGTCGGGCTCTGTCACCCGCCGCCGAAGCATTTGAACCCGCTGGTTCCTAAGCTAAAACTCTACTGTCAATGCAGGTTTGACAAAATTAGAGGACATGCAATCGACACTGGCCCCAAGTTCAATTAAGTGTGAAGTCTTGGTTTACATTACATTGATACATTAAAATGAATGAAAATAGATATTGGGTGGTCAGGCTAGCAAATAGCAAATGTTAGCCTGTAAAAGCACTTATGAGTGAGACTGTTTAATGGCCACACAGCTTAACATCCTTCAAAGTGTACAATATAGAGCAATGATCCACACTGACAAAATATAGCATGGCATTAGTGCTGGGCTTGCCTGTACTTCAAAATTACTTAACCACGATCATCACTGGGGCCATTGTCTCAGCAGTTGTAACATTGGCTGGAAGCAAAATGGGCATTCATCATTTTCTCGCTCTCTCTTTTTATTGACGACCGCCTGGATTGCATAAGAATATTTCTAGGCTGCATGTGCTCTACATCGAGATCCACCTAAACAGTTAAAAGCATAAATAGTACACACTCTGCCAATGCAGTGAGAAGCACCGTTTCTATACTGCACTTACGGTCAACACCCTCCATTCCTCAGCCGTGAATCTGCCGGGCAAGGGTGGCTGTGAGGCTCCGTCACTAAAGAGAGTCGGAGCCGGCACTGGTGTCACGGTGGCTGCCCCTTGTGAAATGCTGGGCGACATCCACGTAGTGAAGCCTGCAGGGAGTTTTGCCTGCTGATACGACAGTGCAGACCCAGCAGGCGCAGGCCCAAGCTTTGTGTCCACTGACGGCCCTCCAGCGGCAAGGAGAACGGCAGCAAAGTCGAAGGTCCCAAGGCTCTGCAGGTCCTCTCCCAGTGTATGGATCGCGTCAAGTTGTTGCTGCTCCTTTTGCTGTTCAGCCCGGGCATCAAAAAGTCGCACAGGCATTGGCACGCCCACGCCACCCTCACGTGGACTCCGCCAGTCCACATTCTGCACGGCCATGGGCCTGATGCCTTGTCGTCGGGGGCGCCTCCACTGCTGCGGCAACTCGGTGCATGAGAGCTCTGGTGGTGCCTCTTTGAAGCCCTTCTGCTTCAGCAGAACAAGAAGGCGCAGAGCCGCAAGAATGTGGCTGCACGCACCACCAGCCCCTGCGGGGCACTCACACGTAGAGTCTGCCACTGCTCCATTGTCGCTCCTCAAAGCCACGCTGACTTTGTACGGCCGGCCACTCTTTTTCTGGCTTCGGTAGCCCGTGGCACGTGCATAGACAATCCCAAGACTGTAAGAGCAACAACAACAACAAAAGAAAGAACTTTGTAAGCTGCACACAGTCAAGTTTCTCATCTTTTTACCAAGTGCAATATCACAAGTACGAATAAAGCTGTCGTGGCTTTACAGTGCCACGACAGCTTTATACAAAGCAACAAGGTTATGCAACCTACTCTCCACAAAGTACTGACTATGTCATTCGGGAAAAATCCTCCTGCAGCTGCCGTTACAGTCCAATAATACAAAACCGGCATGAAGTGCTTCGATGTGAACAACTTCTAGTGTAACATCAAACACACTGCTTTTTATTGACGAGTTAAAAGCTAGGGAAACCATATATGTCAAAGCTGCTGAAAAATCTCTAAACCAACAAGCGCCGCATGAATCAGTTTTTTAAAAATTCTCACTGTGAACTTACGTGGCACTTGCGGTAGCGATCTGATCAGTTCCGTTCTTTCTAGTTATCTTCGTAGATCCGTTTAGTATAAATGCTTAGTGAACACACTAGCGTCCGTCGTGTTTTATACAAAACAGCATGCGCACTCGTAAGGCAACACATTAATATTAGAGCATACGTGCCGACGCAAAATTTGCTAAAAAAACTGTTTTTCATAGTACGAGCGATATGTCCTTCGAGGCATGCACACTGCACCACCCGAACAGCTGCGAAGTTCCTGCGCGACTATGCCTGCTGATCGGACGTGCTAAACATAAACGCCAAAACATAATGACAAGTTATCCAAGCACGTGAGCACGCGTAGTGAAAGAAACACGCACTGACATGACCGACCTCGCTGAGAACGCCCGCACGACGTTGGCATCGGCGGCACTATTTGCGCGTTACTTAAAAAGGAAAAGCACTGCATGCTTTAAGAAGGTTACATAAGAATACGTCGCTTACGTACCTCATGTCACAGGCGTTGGTCAAAACCGATGATGGCAGCGTATACGCCTCCACGGCGAAGGCATACGACTTGCTTTGCTGCTTGGACGACGTCGGCGCCTGGTTGATTACGTCCGCTACAGTGCCGTCCGATAAATGCGGCAAGTTTTCGAGACAGTTTGTCCACATTACATGTTCGGACACTGGGAAACGTCTCGCTGTCGCCATCACAATATCCCAGCGCACTGAAGCGGGTGTGAACGACTCGTACGGCCGTGTTAGCGAACGCGTTTCCGTCGACCGCTCGCCCACATTAAAATGGCGGCGGGGTCGGAGTGCACAGTGTTGCCAGAGCACAAAGCAATTTCGCATATTGAGTATTGAGTGAGCAACTTCAGATGTTCGGCCCAACGGTGCCTTTGCGCCGTCAAAAGAAGAGCAGAACCGATCTAGGAGAGCGAGGAACTTCACTCGTTGGTCTGATCTGAGGGCAGGATCGATCGAAGAGCCAATGTGTGGAGGCGACAGGTCTGGCGCTGACGAGGCAGGACTTAGTCCAGCCACTGGAACCTGTGACGAAAAGTCGTCTGGTACGGCTGTGACAAGCTGTGGCCCAACAACTTCCATGCAGCCAAGGGCCTCATGATGCAGAAGACGAAGGGGCTCCAAGGACTCGTTAGTGACTACTATGGCGCTCGTGCCAGTATAAGCTGTCAGTAGGGCGAATGGCAGAGACAGCGATTTTTGAAGGAGAAATAAGGGCGACGTTGTAAAAAGAACAGGTTTGTCGGGAATGGAAGAGCATCAGAGCGGTACTAGAACAGCCGAGCGGGAAGGAATGTCTGTGTCGTGCGCCACGGTAAGCTTTGCAGGGGCAGCGGACTTTTAAGGTCGACATAAGGCGCGTCCAAGGGAGAATCAAATTCTACTTGTGCGCGCGCACAGTCGATTATTGCGCGATGGCGAGACAAAAAGTCCCAGCCTAAAATGACGTCATAGGAGCAGGTTGGCAGTACGAGGAGCTCAACGGGGTACAGGACGCCCTGGATTCAGACGCGCGCCGTGCAGGCTGCGAACGGTTTTACACGTTGCGCAGTTGCGGCACATAACAAAAATTGCGGCAGCGGCGTCGTAACTTTTCTAAGCGAACGGCAAATATCGGCGGTAAAGACGGAGGTGGCTGCGCCTGTGTCGACTAGTGCGACTGTACGTGTTGGACCTCTGGGTCCTCCAGCTGCGGCGCGATGCTCAGAAAGCGGAGCGACACGTCGTGATGCGATGAGGCTTTAATGGAATCAGAAGATGAAGCGGGTGCGAGCCGGCGCAGCCACATGAGCATGCAGCAGCTCGTGAAGCGTAATGAAATGATGATGGTTAGCGTCGTCTGCTGCAAGGGGTGACGAAGAGGAAGTCACAACAGTCTCCCCCGCCGACATATGGCGCTAAGGGGCTTCCAAAGGGTTAAGTAGGGGTACGAGACGCTTGGGTGTAGTGCCCCAGGAAAAACGTACACTGCCGGGCCCGACGATGCCATCAAGTCCACCAATGAGATTTGTCCCAAACTACAGAGTTGTATTGGACGTTGCCTTTCACAGTGTAGCCCAAGTTTTTCTTGAAGGGCGTCTCTTTTGCTTGGTTGGGCGTGATATCCTTGGCATCATCACTCCGCTGATGCCGAGATCGTTTTTGTCGCCATAGGTGCTTATACCATCGGGCGTGTTGCTGCACCTTCAAGTCACGCCATGGTTCGTTTGCAAGCCAGGTTCCCGGGTTTCGGCACCATGTGGAAGAACGTCCAGGGAGGAGAGCGAGGAGGCCGTCGTCTGGGAAAAGGCAATATATTTACATTATGTACAGGGAACCGTTCTCAAAGCAGCCATCTCGTCGCCTCGCTTGGTCGTCTTCGTCTTCTTCGTCTGAGTGCCTGCTGAGCTGGGTGCGAGCTTCTTCGTCTTCCATGAAAGTTCCAACAGTATGATACCCCCTCAACTGATACGTCGATTACATTTGTAGGCCTGTTACAGTTCGAAAGTGGCGCAGCTTTTGGCTGCGAAACTACGGCGGCTAGCTTTCCTGTTCAGTTGGGCTTGGACGACGTCGCATAGGCGACAGTCAGCGGTGACGTTGGGAGGTTGAGGCTGGCTATCGGCGTCAGGACGGCGGAAATTGTTGTCGGAGGCAGGTAATCGTGACTTGGGCGGCACGTCGGTTATTAGCTGCGAAGACCCGTGTGGAGAGCCAAAGTGTGGTTTCCAACGTCATCATTCATTGTGGACACGCGGCGGCGGGAGTAACGGGCCACATAGCCTGTAAGTCGGGAGGAGAAACGGATGGGGCGATTATCAGTAGTGGGCCACGGATTCCCCGGTGGCGGACCCCTGCGTACCGCAAAGCGTGGCCGGGTTGCCGGTATTGCCCGAAACGACGCCCCAGCTGGCTCTACCGGTCTCCCCATGGCTTTTGCATACGTGAGGGGTGCATTATACAGAGAGGGTGGCAGTGCTTCAGCCAACTTGATCATGTGGCGAAGCGCTGGAAGCTTCGGCATGACAATGGAAGGAGTCACTACGGCAGGCTGTGGAGGCACTCCGCACCGTGGAGAAGGGCCAGGAACAGACGGTGGCATCGGTGATCTAGGCTCCAGGGTAATAAGTGACACTTGCCGACCGACTTCTACGCGAACAAACTGTTCAAGCTGCCGAATCAAGGATGCGTCGGCCCCCGCCGCTGTCAAGTTCGACAGCGGCTCGCCCTGGGGCCCTATTCTCGACTGCACAAATTGCCGGCAATTCAAGCAATTTTCCGGAAGTCTTTTCTGATTGGCTTTCAATTTTGGTCACGTGCTTCCGGTTGACAAAGCGGTTGTGTGTGCTGTCGTCATTTTGACGTTTCATGTCGTCTACGGACACCAGTTCTAAAGTTTGCCTTATTTCTCGTTGCTAAAGGCGCATAATTCTTGGCCGGCAATGAAAAACCAGACTAAACGCAGCGGACATGACAACGTAAGCCTGTCTTTGCTATTCAACAACAATACTGCTTTTAATACACACCCCCTCTGTGATTGGCTGGGAAGGCGTGACGTAATTTAAACAGTTGGCGGGAACGATTACGTCATGCATTGGCAACTTCAGCCTGCGTAAAAGTGATGTAATGCTACGTAACAGCTTGAAAATGGCGGCTGTTTTTGTCACAAAATACAAGCAAAATAGGGCACAATATTGCCCCGGCTTACGGAGTCGCGAAATGTGCGGCCATTTGCTGCAGGCGCAGTTTCGCATGCGCGCTGTTTAAAGCATGTTTCCTACCGAAACAAATTATAGTTTCAACTGCTTCCAAGTCAGCGATCATGGAGCATACAAATAACATGCAGTATTTTGCTTTTATGTTTGGCAATGAAATAAAAATTATTTGTTTGGCGTAACCGCAACATAAGAGGGCAGTACAAGCCTCTCCATGACAAACAGAACCCAATGCATGGCATTTGTCCATACTTGTCCTAGTAAGCTGTTTGGTCACATGATCGAACTCAAGAGAAAAATAACAATGAAAAGTGACTATTTAGTTCATTACAGCGCTGATTGCAGTGGAGCTTGACGAATGAGTGAATCGGCGACATCGGTGCGCTCCGCGGTTATCAGGCGTAGCGCTTCGCTGCTCTTATGTGTCATAGAAGCGGTGGTCGCGGCCGTCTTTTTCTGTGATCACGCCATAAACTTGTAACATAGCAGCAGACGATGGCGTGGCGGCGGTGGCGGCAGGGAAGGTGATAACGCAATAAAGCTTGCATTGAAGCAGAGAGCCCAGCTATGTTAATAAAAGCGATTGAAAGAAATAAATAGATACGGTAAAAAAATTGTGTGATGTTCTTTAGCTCGACATCCGCCTTTCGCTCGCTTTTGGATCAACGTTACTCGATCGCCTGTGGTGTTGGCGCCAAATTTGACCGCCAGAAATGTGTTTTTCTTGTCAGCCTCAGCTACCGTCTTAATTTTTATAGTACATGCCAAGTGTTTTTATATCTTTCTTGCACAATATTTGATACCTTGGTAGCGATCTTTATGAGTGACTCGTCAAATTACACTGCACGTCTTCATAGGTATAGGTGCAGCACGTCACTGATTGCTTACGGCGTGCTTACGCAAAAAAACATGGGCGAAATGCCGGCAATTTGTGCAGTCGAGAATAGGGCCCCTGGACAGAAGAGCCCCGAGTAAGCGCCCTCTTCCTCCGGAGTTCTTCGTAGCTTCGGCACTGGTTGATGATGTCAGCAACGGTTCGCAGATCTTTCGCTAACAGCATCTGGAAGGCACCATCATCTATACCTTTCATTAGGCGCTTAATTTTCTCTGCTTCCGCCATAGCTGAATCAAGATGGTTGCATTGGTCCACAACATCCTCAATATAACTTGTGAAGGTCTCTCCAGGACGCTGCGCTCGGGTGCGGAGACGCTGCTCAGCCCGAAGCTTCCGCACGGTGGGACAGCCGAAGACCTCAAAAATACGATTTATTTTTGAAGTCAGACCAGGTAGTCATGGTGGCTGCGTTGTTTTGGAACCACTTCTTGACTAGGTGGTCCAAATGAAACTCAACGTCATTCAGCTTCATTCGATCGTCCCATCTGTTGTGCGTACTTACTCGTTTGTACTGCGACAGCCACTCCTCCACGTCGTTATCATCCGTTCCATCGAAGTTAGTGGGGACTCGCTTGCGAAGCGCTCCCGAACACATAATGGGCGGCGGTGAGGATGGCGCCATGTCTCGGTCGGTGTTCAGCTGCATCACGGGCTGTAGCCGTCTGCTTCGTAACTCCAGGATGTGTTATCGGAGTCTTGCTATGCCAAGATGGGGTCAGGCTGGGAACGAAGCCGCGAACTCCACCAAACTGAAGCGTGGTTTATTGGACCACTAACAAGCAGTTAAAGCTGCGGAGAAGGCGCGGTTCTTCGTGCCAAGCAAGCTATTTTGGTTGGTTGGTTGGATCCGGAACAACAATATCGCGTACCCACTCTGGGGGATTGGCCAAGTCTTATTGCGGTTCCGATGCAACGCTCGATCGACACGGGCGCAAAGCGCTCCTTCTGCCTTCTTGTCGTCTTTTGTGAACCAAGCCGAATATCCCCAACGGGGAAATCTCCTTGCATGAACTTCTCTGACATTAACTGCAATCGCGTCCATAATCAACTAATCAAAACTACAGTATATATATATATATATATATATATATATATATATATATATATATATATTATTTGTTGGATTTGTCATGATTGGTTTTTATGTGAAGAGCTCCCTGGATGTATATATTGACCCGTTTATAATAATTATGTTTAATTGCACGCGTGTTTCAAGGAAACCTTTATAGCAAACATGCCAATGCTAGTTCCGCATTAGAAAAAACTGCTATCTGCGGGGAAGAAAAAGGCTGCATTGGGGATGTGTGTCGTGTTCACCGCACGGTCAAGCATCCGGCTGAAGCTTTGTTTTGCGCTTAAAGAGAAAGCCAAGACCTGTTAATGGGGAAACATCTTTCTGTCTGCTTTGCCGTCTTAAAAGATTCCACGTTTAAACGACACATTCTCATACGAGCACGATAGCATCCTGAGAGAGTCTAAAAGCGATAACTAAGAATGTGTCAGCTTGCCTTCACTATCTTGCAAAGGCAATAGTAGCACTATATTAAGCATTCGTAGGCTCCCAATGTTCCTCCAGAATAATCTAAAATAAGGGAAAATATCCTTCACATCTATGATTTGAAATCGCCAATTGTATTCAAAAATCTCCTACTCTGGGGGAGAAAAATCGGCTTGCTGGCGTCATCAGCACTCCGGGAAAAGTGAGCCGGGCGCTCTGCCAAATTCGCTATCTAGGCGAACGTGGTGCCGCTTCCACACCGAGGTTTATAAACAGCTCACGCCTGCTTCCTGGGTTATGCGAAGCTCGAAACGGTTATACTCTAGAATTCCTAACCGCCAAACCTGCCTTTCATGATTGAGGCTTGCTCGCGGTGAGCTGATTAACGGCACTGTTCAGACATGCTCTGAATTCCATCCACACAGATAACCGCGAGGTGCGATGAATATGAGACTACGGGCCGGAAGTGTTGCTTCAACAATACAGCAATTTTTCGTAAATAACCTGCCTGCTTGTCTGATTAAAACCCACGTATATATTTTGATTTCATTTCATCATTTCATTTCTTTCATTCTTTCTGTCATTGACAGGAGCTTTATATTTTAATAATAATCTACTTTGCAATACCTGCAAAATGTTATTTTGAATTTGAAGGTTTAACATTTTACCAACTTCCGCTTGTAATTTGACCACTTATGTGAACCCTTTCCCCGAGAACTTTCGCTTACCCGAGCATTGCTGATTGAGGTTCGGTTCAAACCCCAATTTCCAAACTGTGCTTTGAGTGCGAACGCTGAAGTGAAATTTAATATTTTATAAAACCTAGCCATGCCAGGGCTTCTTTAGTAATAACAGAGTTATTCGCCAGCGAAAAAATGTTCAATTTGGGCTCGTGTGTAGTTAAAAACAAAAAGTCACACAAAACTGAACTTTTCGTAGCACGCAATAGCAAAGGTAACTTTGTATCTCGCAGTTTCGGCCGTGTTCTTCATTTTTATTGATTTGATTGATTGTAGGGTTTAACGTGCCAACGCAACGCAGCTGATGAGGCGCGCCGTATTGGAGGACTCCGGATTAATTTAGACCACCTGGGGATCTTTAACGTGCGCCGAAATCTCGTATACATGAGCGTTTTTGCTTCTCGCCTCCACCACAAAAGCGGCCGCCATGGCCGGGCGTTGTCATTCTTGCGCGCCCAAGATGGAACGTGTATTACGTCCGCCGTTTCTTCGAGTTTAAGTTGACCACGCCGTTACTTAGCGTCTTCCAATTATCAATAATTATGCAGGCGCGTCGGAGCAGCTTGTATTCACTTTTCTCGCCTATTTTGTTCTAAAGACACAACTCAAAGCGTGCCAATGGCACAAAATTTTTAAAAGGTCTGTTCCGTAAACAAAAATTTAACGAGATCCCTTCGCGGAAACACCAATTTGTTCAAGAAATAAGAATTTTGTGAAAAAAATCCAATTTCGTCGAATCTTGTTTCTCCCTTATAATGGCTGCCGTTGCATCATGGTTCAAAATTACCCCTGAAAAAAAAGGAAAGACGCCCTGTTAAATAGTCCCACCACCCTTATACTGCGATAAAAATTGTCCGGTGATTCTTTTAAGGAGCTCAGTCAGTCCTCGAGTAGACGAGGATAGTATCACCCAACCTGAAAAACTTACCAAAGTCATTAATGGATTGCAGCCATGTCATATAGCAGTGAGGCAAAAAAGAAAACTTGAATGTGATTCAGTACTACACAAAGGAACTCCGCCGTGAGTCTGGTGCTTTCAGGGCTGGCCCTCTGCAAAATTGATACCTTGAGTGGGTTCGGTAAAACAACGCAAGGTTGCGCGTACGCCGATTTTGTACGCTGTAACTGCGTCATGAATAAGGAATCACCCATTTAGGTGTATTATGAAGGGCCTGAAAGTATAGGTTCGCTTTGCAAAGGGTCGTCCATATCCGGCATTCTTGAGTAACTCAACGCAGGGAACTCATTACCTTGCTCAATGGAATTTACAAAGCTGGTTTAACGTACCATGGGGTACTTTTGGGTGATGTCTGCGGTCTCTTGCGACATCTCTTGCACTGCTGTTCACGAAAGAAATGACCCAACAAAGAATGTCGTGCAGCACACTTCGTACCTTCAGTAAGGATATATACAAGGTGTTTTTTTGCCTGCTTAGAGCAGTTTTGAGCAGCTGCAAGCAGCCAAAAGCTGCTCCCGCCTACACATTCTATGGGCAAATAAATTACGGAGCTGCTTGGAGCTGCGCAGAACTGTTCTGAATCTGAGAAGGCAAAAAAAAGAGAACAATAGGCACATTGCTTTCCCGAAAATGCCTCAAAATCCGCCTCTGCGATGTCCTGTACTCCCGATGACCCAAACGTCTTAGCCAAAGACGATGAAAATAAACAAGGCAAACAATGGAAGCTATTTTACTCCAAGAGCACGCGCATTTATTTGTTTATTTGTCTTTGTTATTGAGTCAGCATGGTCCCAGATGGAGGGGCAAAAATAAACATACGTTTTAACCCTGGTAGCTATCGCCTATTCGCGACCCGCAGTGGCTCGATGGCTAAGGCGTTGTGTTGCTGAGGACAAGGGCGCGTGTTCGATTCCTGCCATGGGAGCTGCCTTTCCGGCGAAAAATTTCTCCAGTGTCTTCAGGTTACGGCGTATCCAATGTCGTGTTCGTCAACGTGGGGTTTAGATTTCCTTGGTGGTTAGACCCATGAATACGCCAACCTCCCATGAATACGGCAATTAACCCACGGCCCTCAGTCGCCAGCGGCTGCGAAGCAACTGACCAGGGCGGCGGTTAGACCTGTGACGCAGCAGAGGGTGCTAAGAATCCCTGGATCCGGTCAGGCCGCCAATGGAATCTGAACCTGGCAACGTTTAACGCGCGAACTTTATCTAGTGAAGCGAGTATCGAGGTGTTGTTCGAGCAATTAGAGGGCATTAAATGGGATGTAATAGGGCTTAGCGAGGTTAGGAGAGCAGGCGAAGCCTTTACGGTGCCTGAAAAATGGACACATCTTATGTTACCGGGGTCTAGAGGACAGAAGAGAACTGGGAGTAGGATTTCTAGTCAATAAAAACATAGCTGGCAACATAGACGAATACTATAGCATTAACGAAATGGCAGCAGGTTGTAATTAGGCTAAATAAGAGGTACAAGCTCAAGGTGGTGCAGGGCTACGCGCCTACATCCATTCATGATTTACCAGCTACTTGAACGCTTCTATGCAAATGTGGAATCAGCAACGGCTAAAGAAAAACACAGTATACCATAGTTATGGGAGACTTTAATGATAGAGTAGGCAAGAATCAGGCTGGAGACAAGGCAGTTGAGAACTATGGTCTGGGCCGTAGAAATAGCAGGGGGGACCTACTAGTTGAGTTTTCAGAACGGAATAACCTACACATAATGAATACCTTCTTCTGTAAACGGGAGAGTTGGAAGTGGACCTGGAGGAGCCCGAATGTGGAGCATAAAAATGAAATAAACTTCATATTATGTGATAACCCTGGCGTCGTGCAGGATGTGGAAGTACTCGGAAGGGTAAGGTGCAGTGACCACCGTATGGTAAGATCTCGAATTAGGCTAGATCTGAGGAGGGACCGCAACAAGCTAGTACGAAAGAAGCCGATAAATGAGCTAACAGTAAGACGTAAATTAGAAGAATTCAGGATCGCGCTGCAGAACCGATATTGAGCTCTTAACGAGGAAGCCGAGCTTACGACACAGGAAGCCAGCGACAACTTTACACGTATTATCACGGAGTGTGCAGTAGAAGTCGGGGGCAGTATGGCTAGACAGGATACTGGCAAACTTTCACAGGAGACGAAAGATCTAATTAGGAAACGGCAAACCATGACAATCTCTACCGCAGCTGACAGAATAGAACTACCGGAGCTTTCGAAATTAATCAATAAGCGTAAGACAGCTGACATGCGGAAGTATAATATGGAGAGGATCGAATAGGAAGTATAATATGGAGAGGAGGAGAAGAACGGAAGTAGCCTGAAAGCTGTGAAGAGGCGTCTTGGCGTGGGGAAAAATCAGATGTATGCACTTAAAGATAAGCAAGGCAATGTGATCACAAATAGGGATAAAATATTCACTGGCCGAGAAGTTCTACAGGGATCTCTACAGTAGCCTGGACATCCAGCATAATGCCGAACGAGAGAGTAGCTCAGAGGAGATAGACATCCCACCAGTAACGACCGAAGAAGTAAGGAAGGCTTTGAAAGAAATGAAAGGGGGCAAAGCACCTGGTGAGGATCAGATAACAGCAGACCTCTTGAAGGATGGCGGAGAAATTGTACTTGAAAAACTGGCAAACCTGTATACGCAATGCCTAATGACCGCAATGGTACCAGAATTTTGGAAGAACGCGAACATCATCCTAATCAATGAGAAAGGTGACATGAAGCACTTGAAAAATTACAGGCCGATCAGCTTACTGTCAGTCCTCTACAAGGTACTTACCAAGGTAATCGCTAACAGAATTTCTGCAACCTTATATTTCAGTCAACCTAAAGAACAAGCAGGATTCCGTCCTGTGTCCCGGTCCTGTCCTTACTGCGACCAATTTATACCCGCAAACTACTTGATCTCATCATCTGCCCGCCTGACTTTCTGTTGCCCCCTGCCATGCTTGCCTTCTTGAGGGATCCACTCTGTTACCCTTAATGACCAACGGTTATCTTGCCTTCGCATCAGGCTCTACCAACATCTATTTATTCTTCTTAATTTCTACTAATATGTCCTTAACACACCTTTTTTCCCTGACCCACTCCGCTCTCTTCTCGTCCCTTCACCTATCATCTTCTCTTCCATTGCCTGCGGAGTCGTTGTCAATTTAAGTTGAACCAATTTAGTGAACCCCCAAGTTTCTGCCCGTAGGTGAGTACCGGCAAGATGCAGCTGTAATACACTTTCTTCTTCAGGGGCAATGGTAGGCCACTATTCCTTATCTGAAAATGCCTGCCGCAAGCACTCCACCCCCTTTGTATCCTTCTGATTATCTCGGCCTCATGGTTGGGATACGGGGTCACAAATTGGCCTAACTAGACATATTCGCTTACCCCCCGCACGGGGCACCTTGAGTAATCATGGTGACGGTGAGTGGCGACACCGCGTACCCCGAGCCCCCCATACTTAAGCTGTCACCTACCGTGGCTAGAAGTTGAAAGGTGAAGGGTTAGAAGCCGTGAACGGTGGCCGTCGGAGCCTTGGTCAAGCTCCGGCCGATGGGCTCCCTGCCTGTCTACCAGGCAGGGAGCTCCGGGACCTCTTTGACTACCAGGGTAAGGTCAAAGGAGAAAGTACCCCCGTCTCCCTGCTTTCCAATGTATCATATGGCATTTTCCAACCCCCCCCCCTCCCAAACGTGATCGGCCCCCGAAAAGGGGCCGCACCGAAGTTTCCTTTCCACCACTTCCCAACTTGAGTATTCCGAAACCGAACTACTCTCGCTTCTTATTAATAGAATCAGTTGACCAGTTGAACCCTCTTGCTTCAAAGTCAGTATTTCTCGTCTCCAAATTTCTTGAAGGTGTCATCGGCGAATCATATAAAGCCAAAAAACAAAGAACCGGTGAAATCCTTGTTGAGGTCAGTAGCCATGATCAGGCTGATAAACTACTTGCACAAACCCGCATCGCCGATCTGGCCATCCGAGTCACGCCCCACCGCAGCCTAAACAGCTCCCAGGGCGTGATTTCCGAATATGACCTAATCAATGAATCTGAAGCTGACCTGCTGGAGGGCCTTCGCAGTCAGGGCGTAACAGCGGTCAGGCGCATAACCATCCGCAGAGACGATAAACAAATACCGACAAAGCACCTTATCCTAACCTTCGACAAGGCGACCCTTCCTGAATTCATCAACGCAGGTTACATCCGTTGTTCAGTCCGGCCTTACATCCCGAACCCGCGGCGCTGTTTCAAGTGCCAACGGTTCGGGCACGGCACAAACTCCTGTCGCGGCCGACTTACCTGCGCAAAATGCGCCCAGCACGATCACCCGGCCGAAAACTGCAACGTGCAACAACTTCTTTGTATAAACTGCCAGGGTCCACATGCGGCCTACTCCAGAAAATGCGAAAAGTTTCAATTAGAAAAGAAAATCATTAACATCAAGGTCACTGAAAACATCACTTTCCCAGAGGCGAGGAAGAGGTTCGCCTCTTTCCCTCTGGGGAGGTACGCCGACGCAGCTCGCCGGGGGACGGAACGGCGTTTGGTTTCGGCGGGGACCCAGTACCGCGAGTCGGACTGGGACCCGCCCCCGACCCTCCCTGGGTTGCCTCTGGCAGCCCAACCCGCCTCCGCACCGCTCGCTGAGCCAGAAGCGGCTGTGGTGGCATCCACGTCCGGTGGGGATGCTGCTGCACCCACCGTTTCCCCCTCTCTACCAGCCCGAAGCACACGCGAGGGCCCGGACGAGATGGAGACGGAGGCAGTCGCAGCGACCCCCTCCCCCACCTCACTGCCTGTGCCATCTGTGGTGCTCCCCACGCCTTCGGCACTGGCAGCACAGGCAAAGAACTCCCGAAAGGGTACCACGTCAAGGAGGCCCAGTCCGCTGGGCACCCCCTTACCTTCAGATGACGACATGGACGTCGAGCCCTTCCGGCTTTCATCGCAGCAGAAGGAACGGGCTGCGACGTCCAGGTCAGTAGAGAAGGCCAGAAAACCCCTTCCAAGAGTCCAAGCCCCGAAAGACCCTACATAAATAGTCACACTCCAGTAGCTCTGAACACATAATAATGGGAAGAGAAAATATTGTTCAATGGAACTGAAGAGGCCTTCTGAACAATCTTGATGACGTGTATGAGATTCTGCATGCCAATCAGCCGAGTATAATGTGTGTCCAGGAAACGCATCTGAATTCCAAACACACAAATTTTTTGAATAGTTACCTGGTATACAGGAAAGACAGGGATGGCTGCACACACTCTTCTGGCGGTGTGGCCATAATCGCCCGCAAATCCTTAGCATGCCACCCTGTCACCTTGAACACCGTCCTTGAGGCTGTAGCCGTTCGCACAATAATTTTTAAAAGGTTGATAACGGTATGCTCCATCTACATCTCTCCTGATCTTGCACTTCTGAGCTCTGACTTTGAGGCGCTCGTTGACCAGCTTCCTGAACCGTACATCTTAACCGGCGACCTTAATGCTCACAACACTCTTTGGGGCTCTTCTCGCACGGATGCCCGAGGTCGCCTTATAGACTTATAGAGAAATTCCTTACATCTTCAGGAGCATGCCTTTTCAACAATAAACAGCCTACATACCATAACATAGGTCACAAGCCATACTCATGTCTTGACTTGGCTATTGGCTCCGCAGTTCTCTTTCCTCTTGTCGAGTGGGGAGTGGGAACTGACCCATATGGCAGTGACCACTTCCCCACCTCACTAACATACATAGGTAAAGGCCCATGCAGTCCATCTTCCCATAATAGGTTCAATGAAGCACGAGCTAACTGGAATACATTTACAGAGACATCCAAACTAAACCACACATCCATAGGACACCTACACGTTGAAGAAGCTACCCAACTCCTCACGGCGCACATCCTCGACGCCGCCGAAAAGTGCATTCCCCACGACTCTGGTGCCCCGCGCAACCACAGGAGGCCGTGGTGGAAGAGGACTGTAGGCGGGCGCGAGAGGCCCAGAACAAGGCGTAGGGTATCCTTCGTCGGTACCCCACGTCGGGTAACCTTATTTTGTTCAAACGGGCCAAGGCGTTTGGAAAAAGTGTGCGCCGTGAGGCAAAACGAGAGAGTTGGCACACCTTCTTGACATCCATTAATTCATACACAGACACACACAAAGTCTGGACACGTATACGCAAGCTCAAAGGACAACAGACACACAGCCTGCCCCTGGTTAGCACAACAGGGGACACACTGGAAGACCAGGCTAAGACACTTGCACAACACTTCGAACACGTGTCTAGTTCAGCACACTACACAAACACTTTCATGAAACACGAAACATCTGCAGAAAAAAAGCCCTTACACGACAAAGACAAATCAAAAACTTCGTACAACTCTGAATTCACTCTCTATCAGTTGAGGGCTGCCCTGAGCACGTGCAAACCTTCAGCTCCAGGCGCAGATAAGATTACATACACCATGATACAGCACCTACACCCAGACACTCTTGAAACACTCTTACACCTATACAATAAAATATGGCTTTCGGGGCACATTCCATGCTCTTGGAGGGAGGCCATAGTAGTGGCTTTCCTAAAGGAAGGGAAGGACCCTTCCTCTCCTGCCAGTTATCGCCCTATTTCCCTGACCAGCTGCCTGTGTAAGCTTTTCGAGAAGATGATAAACAGGAGACTTGTGTACTTCTTAGAGTACAATGGTCTTCTCGAGGGCTGCCAGGCAGGCTTCAGGGCGGGACGATCTACCAATGATCAACTCGTTGCGTTAGAGTCTTATATCAAAGATGCTTTCCTGCATAAGCAGTACTGTATGACAGTATTCTTTGATCTTGAAAAGGCGTACGACACTGTTTGGCGGTACGGCATCCTCAGCGATTTGAAGTCCTTTGGCATGTCGGGTAACATGATGAATACGCTTGTTAGTTACCTGTCTGAAAGAACGTTTCGCGTGCGAGTTGGAGCTGCACTCTCTAGGGTTCATGTGCAGGAAAACCGTGTGCCGCAAGGTTGTGTTTTGAGTTGCACTTTGTTTATTGTAAAAATGAATTCTCTTCAGAAGGCACTGCCACCATCGATATCCTGTTCAATCTATGTAGACGATGTTCAACTCTCCTTCAAATCGTGTAACTTGTCTATCTGCGAGCGCCAAGTGCAGCTTGGTGTGAACAAGCTAGCCGTCTGGGCAGATCGCAACGGTTTTAAATTTAATCCAGGAAAGTGCACTTGTGTTCTGTTTTCTAAGAGGCGTGGCATTCGGCCGGATCCAGACATTCGACTCCACGGTGCCTCTATTCCTGTCAAAAAGGAACACAAGTTTTTAGGTATAATCTTTGACGAAAAGCTCACATTCATCCCACACATAAAACAACTAAAACACAAATGCTTAAAAACAATGAATATCCTGAAGGTTCTGTCGCACATCTCTTTTGGTGCTGACAAACAGTTTCTTTTACGTGTTTTTACCAGCATAATAGGTTCACGACTGGACTATAGTAGCATTGTCTATGGGTCAGCCACTAAAACATCCCTCAGATTGCTGGACCCTGTGCTTCATCTAGGGCTCCGCTTGTCGTGTGGTGCCTTCCGAACTAGTCCAGTAGAAAGCTTGTATGTAGAGTGTAACAAATGGAACCTACAACGTCAGCGAGCATACACAGACCTCCTTTATGCTTTTAAAATTTCATCTATGCCACACCATCCTTTTAAATCACTTTTTCATGATACATCCATGACTGAACTCCTTTTAAACCGACCATCGTTCTCTGCGCCCTTCTCTTACATAGTTAGAGAGGAAGTGTCAGAGCTTGCTGTCTCCTTTTTAGACACCATCCAAAGTTCTGTAACAGATTTCATAGCGCCATGGCATCTCCGCCCTGTGTCATGCGACACATCTTTCACACATGTTGATAAAAACCGAGCTCCCACATGTGCAATTCTGCGGCATTTCTTGTATTTGCAGCAGAAGTATGAGTGCTCTGAATTTTATACGGATGCCTCTAAGACTTCCACCGCTGTGTCCTGCGCGGCGCATGGGCCCGGCCTTAGTGTCACTAGAACTCTGAATAGTCATACTAGTATCTTTACGGCAGAGGCTTACGGTGTACTTCTTGTTGTCAATCATATACTCCAAAGCCACATCCCACAATCCATTATCTATACAGATTCCCTCAGTGTTGTGCGGGCACTGTCATCAACAATGCCTTCGAAAAAACACGTTGTCAATCTGATCATCAAGGATATTATGTCGGTGTATGTACGCAAATTTGAACTGGTTCTTTGCTGGGTTCCCGGCCACAGTGGTATAGCCGGGAACGAAGCAGCGGACCGAATGGCTGCTGCTGCTACACTCTTGAATTCAGTAGACATAACCACATTACCCTACACCGACGTGAAACCACACATCAGACAACAACTTCGCAAAACATGGCAAACACACTGGAGCGAACAAACAGACAACAAGTTACACGTAATAAAACCTCACTTAGGACCGTACACCACCGACACACGCAATACATACTCTGAAGTCGCCTTGGCCAGATTACGGATAGGGCACACACATGCAACGCACTCGCACCTGCTCACTGGATCTCCAAGACCTCTGTGCAGCAGGTGCGGAGAGGCCCTATCCGTGATGCACATCCTCATACAATGTAAGCCACTCGACACTACACGACGCAAACACTTCCCTCAACTACAGACACGACATATTCCACCACACCCATCATGCTTCTTAGGAGATGATGCCATGTTTTCTGTTCAGCGCACCTTTAAGTTCCTATCAGAAGTTCACTTTTTACAACTCATCTCATACCACCCACAGTTTTACCCCTTGTCCTATACACCAGCCACCTTATTTATTTTTTAACCACTCTTGTTCCTCACCCTGGCCCTTTACACTAGCCGTGCTCATAGTTTTTAACTGATTTTATTTCGTGTTCTCTCCTCATCAAATCACTTTGTGTTTGGCGCTCTTTGCCCATGTCGGCCTTGCGCCAAAAAAATCAAACCATCATCATCATCATATTCGCTTACCACTTGCACTGCCTCGCCACCTAACTCAAACCGCTGTGCTGACCCGAGGTTATTATTCATTTCTTTTGTTTTCCGCATATTAATTCCTTGGGAAGCCGCCTTGGGCAGGCTGCGGATAGGGCACACCCATGCAACGCACTCGTATCTGCTAACGGGATCTTCTAGACCCCAGTGCAGCAGGTGCGGAGAGGCCCTATCCGTAGTGCACATACTAATCACATGCAAGGCACTTCACACAACACGACACAAACACTTCCTCAGTGGCTAAGGCGTTGCGCTGCTGAGCACAAGGTCGCGGGTTCGATTCCCGGCCGCGGCGGCCGCTTTTCTGATGGAGGCGTAAAGCAAAAACGCCCGTGTGTACGAGATTTCGGCGCACGTTAAAGATCCCCAGGTGGTCAAAATTAATCCGGAGCCCTCCACTACGGCGCGCCTCATCGCCTGCGCTGCGTCGGCGCGTTAAAATCCTACAATCAATCAATCAATGTTCTAACCGAACATGAATACACACTCTTGTGTGTCCAATACGAACATGACCACATGGCTACGTTAAAACGTAGACAACACAAGTTATGCATGGTACAAAACGAGACACATGCTTCACCCCACCACCCTTTTCGGCACCACGAGACATGGCTTTGAGCTCTCTCTCAACGGATCCACAAATTTTGATAAGTTTGTTGCTGAACAGACAACCTGCACACTAAAGCGACCCGCAGCATTCTTCAAACCGTGGGATAATCTGTGAACACATGGGAGTACAGCAGGAAATTTCTTCTTCGCCGGTAGTATTTCTTCTCCATGCTTCTTCTCCACTTTCCAGGCGCCTTCTTTCACACAGTTTGCTGGCGCGTGTTACGTTTTGTAAATAACACGATAGCTTGTGATGTAGGTATGATGTGTTGTCATATGGGTTTATATTGTAGCATTTAAATATGTGTCTGTTCTAATAAAAAAACAGGTGTGAGTCAGCGCTGTGGTTTATCGTCTCTTTTCTGTGTGTAAGTGCGTTACCATCAAGATGTTGGAAATCCAATACCAACTAATCCAGTTGTCACTTCTACCATATATATATATATATATATATATATATATATATATATATATATATATATATATATATATATTATGTAACTACTCTGATCATGGAGAGTGCCGTTGCTGCTACATGAGTAAACCTTCTTTGTTATTCTTCTTGCTGTGTATGCGACTCTTTATTGATTATATATATATATATATATATATATATATATATATATAGTGTTACGTGGCGCAGGACAGGAACCATGAGATGTGGACGATATATTTCACACTATTTACACGGCGCCTATCGCCGACCACGGATCGGCTGTGGGTTCGTCACTCCCTCGTCGTCGTCGATGATTGGATATCGGAAAGTGTCCACTTGTTCGTAACATCACTCTCCGGCCAAACACGGCCGTCCCGGTTGCGCTCGGTCACCGTCAATAGATGGGTGCGGTGAGGATGAGATGCGATGCGTATTAACACTGAAGTCCTTTCCACGGTGAATGACGATAGTGGTATCCCATGTCGACTGGTTCCCGAACATCGACGCCCACAAGGCCACGACGAACCGATGAGGGTGCTGGGAACCGCGCCGTAGGAAAAGGCTGGGAACACAGCATGGGCGGCAGTCTTGGCCGCGGGAAAAAACCACAAGCCCCCCGCGTCACTGGTCCTGATTCGGGCTCAGGGACATAGAAATCTCCATCCGAGCAAAACATACGCTAAATATCTTTGTTCTATTTTTTTATGGCAGTTCAAAGCATTATCCAATGGAACTGTAGGGGACTAATTGGAAACCTCGATGACATCTACGAAATCCTTCATAAGTACCATCCAAATATCCTATGCCTACAAGAAACACACTTAAAATCTACACAAACTAACTTTCTCAAACGATACTCGGTATTCAGGAGAGACAGAGACAGCTGCACTCACTCCTCTGGTGGTGTAGCTTCGAGGGTTGCTCACTGCCCTCGAAGCTGTGGCAGTCCGAGCTATCCTCTTTAATAGGTTAATAACAGTTTGCTCTCTGTACATTCCCCCGGATTACCGTCTATCGAGCTCAGAATTCGAGTCCCTGATAGATGAGCTCCCGGAACCCTTCTTATTAGTGGGCGACCTTAATGCTCACAGTGAACTCTGGGGGTCTCAACGGACAGATGCCCGAAGCCGCTTGCTAGAAAAGTTTTAAATGCGAATGCATTTCTTAGCCGCGGGTTGTCTTGCGTCGTTGAGCGGCGTGCGCCTAGCAACAGCTGTTGTGCGCGCCTAGCAACCGGAGCAGGTGCAGAGTAGCGGAGGGCAAGGGGAGAGAAGGAGCGCTCTCGGCGTGTGAGGGCGCTCGCATCGCGGAGCTCGGGTGGAGTAGCGGAGAGTGAGTGGAGAGGAGGAGAGCGCTCGGCGTGTGAGGGCGCTCGCATCGCGTAGCTCAGGGCGGAGAGACAGCTCGCGCGCGGGCTAGCGCGGGTCTCTCTCTCCTCTCCGCGTACCCCTCTCCGCTCGCTGCGCATATAAATGCAGGGAGCGCGCGCCTCTCTCCGTGACTGCTTGCCGACTGGCGCCTTGATAGCGATGGAAGTCGGTGAAGTCGAATCCCTCGCGGCAACGATACCGCAAAGAAGAATTCGGTGCACCCAATGCATTCGCATTTCCGCACGATCCCCTTCGGGAAGGTGGGGGGATTTTTTTATTTTTTTCCGGGGCTTGTCTACTCAATCACAAACAGCCGACATACTAAAACACTACACACAACACATACTCACACATAGACTTGGCAATCGGCTCTTCTGTCCTCTTTCCGTCTGTTGAATGGGGAGTGGACGATAATCCTTATGGGAGCGACCACTTCCCAGTCATCCTGAAAGGCATAGACAAAAGCCCTAACAGTTCCATCTGTCATAAAAGGTTTAAGGAATCTGGTGCAGATTGGCTGAAATTTAAACAGTTACCTCAGCTTTCATACACATCTTTAAGCCATTTGGGCATTGTTGAAGCCTGTGAACTGATTACGGCCCATATATTTCATGCCGCCGAGTGCTCAATTCCGCAAACATCTGGTGCCACACCTAACACTAGGAGGCCGTGGTGGAATGAGGAGTGTCGGCATGCACGGCAGGCTCAAAATAAGGCTGGGGCATCCTTCGCAGGTATCCCACTTCCCAAAACCTCATTTCCTTCAAACGTGCGAAGGCACAAGGAAGGTGCATTCGCCAGCAAGCCAAAAAGGACAGCTGGCACTCTTTTGTGACTTCTATAAATTCGTACACAGATACAGGCAAAGTACGGAATAGAATTAAAAAACTTAATGGACGGAAAACACAGAGCCTACCCTTAGTTAGCAGTTCGGGTGGCACCCTGGAGGACCAGGCAAACGCACTAGCAAAACACTTTCAATATATTTCAAGTTCTACTCACTACACGAATACTTTCTTGCGGTATAAATCATCCATGGAGAAAAAACCTATTAGGGAAAGCATAAAAAATTTCTGTTGCTTACCTCGGAGTTGCCTATATTTGGTATCATGTCGCTTGTGCCATGTCCTTCAAAATATTGACAAAAAAAAAATACACCGAGAGAGCTTATGGTACAGCATTTTGTACACTGCCGGCACAAGTAATCAAACGACAGTTTTTTTAGGTTTTCACCGAGATTCCCCGCACGGGGCACCTTGAGTAATCTTGGTGACGATATCGGTGACGCCGCGGACCCCGAGCACCCAAACATAAGTTGTAACGTAACGTGACGGTGTATTTAAAGTGAAGAGTAGAAACAACAAACGGTGGCCGTCGGAGCCCAGGTCGAGCTCTGGCGGATGGGCTCCCTGTCTGTTTACAAGGCAGGGAGCTCCGGGGCCTCTTTCGCTATAAGGGTAGGGCTGCAGAGAAAACTTTTTTATGCTGTATTGTTGTTGACACGAAAGTGTTTTATGCCGGGTGCACAAACCTCACCGACGCCATATCCTTCACAGAAATGACATCACCAGAAAAAGTTCAATGGACGCGGCTGCGCTACAATTCGATCCCAGGATCACTCTGGCTGCAACGGCATCTGTGGAATGCCCAGCCAACTGGTCCCTGAAGTCAACTCCGCATGCCAGAACGAATGTGCCTGATGTCTTCCCTCTACGTTCCCCGCACGGGGCACCTCGATTAATCTTGGTCACGGTATTTCATTTCATTTCATTTATTTTACCCTCAGGGTAAGGATACATTATCGAGGGGAGGGGTTACAACAAGAACAAATTGATGACAGATGCATGTTGGTAATTAAACAACACCAATAGAACAATCTCGTAAAGGACTAAAGGAAATACAATCCAGGTGCACATTGGTGAATTCCTTCGGCAATATTTCAAGCACATATAAAATAAATATGTTCTTAATAACCATCATGCAAAGCACTCTAAGGTATACAACTGGGACAAAGAATTGGAATTTATTCCGAGTTATTTAAAGCATCTTTAAATAGATCAGAGTTTTTAATACTTGTTAATGCGCTCGGTAGATTGTTCCAATCCTTGCGCGTTTTCGGGAAGAATGATGCGGAATGTGTGACCGTATTCGAACGAGGTACAACGACTTTATGTGAGGGATCTCGGCGAGCTGACACGTAAGGCGCAGGACAAATCCATGAATTGTGCAACGTGAAGTTATGGTGATAAATTTTATGAAAGAGGCAAATTCGTGAGTGTTTTCGGCGAGTCGAGAGGTTCAGAAGGCCTTAAGTTTTTTTTTTTTTTTATTTGGGTTACGCTTGCTGTTCTGCGATAATTAGATAGAATAACACGGGCTGCGCGATTTTGTTCCATCTCGACTGAACGTATTAATGTCATGTGTGCCGGATCCCAAATAAAAGAAGCGTACTGTAATTTAGGGCGAACATAGGTAGTGTATAAAAGTAAGTTCTAAGACAAAGGTGCAAGAGAAAAATTTCTACGGAGGTAGCCTAGAGTTTGGTTAGCCTTGGATGTTTTTTCTCTATATGCAGGTTCCAGGAGAGGTTGTTAGTACTAATAATGCCAAGATACTTGTACGAAAGCGTGGTCTGTAAAGGGGATTCCTTAAGAGTGTAAGCGGGTGGTCTCTGATTATTACGAGAAATTCGCATTGACCTGAATTTTGAGACGTTTAACTGCATCTGCCATGATTGTCACCAAGCTGAGAGATTATCCAAGTCAGTTTGAAGCTGCATAACGTCAGTGTCGTTCGTTAGTTTCCGCTAGATTAAGCAGTCGTCTGCAAATAAACATATTTCAGATGGCGACACCGCAGACCCCGAGCCCCATTACATAAGTTGTAACCTACCGTGACGATGTGTTTAAAGGTGGAGGGTTAGAAACCACGAACGGTGTCCGTCGGACCCAAGGTCAAGCTCCGGCGGATGGGCTCCGTGTCTGTTTACTATGCAGGGAGCTCCGGGACCTCTTCAGCAATCATGTTAAGCCTGACGATGAAAGTACCCCCCCCTGCCTTTTTTACATGCCATATAATACCTGCATTTTCTAAATCAAAACATTGGCCTTCTGAAATGGACCGCACCGAAGTACCCTTTCCTCCATCGCCTACCACGAGTTTCCAGAAGCCGGACAACTATCCTAGAATTTTGACAATAAAATACGTTGACACGTCGAACCGCCTTGCCACGAAGACTGTCTTTCTCATCTGCTAATATCTTGAGGGCTGTTGGTGAATCCTACAAAGCCAAAAACCTATAACCGGCGAAGTTCTTGTATAAATCAACAACAAGCTACAATCTACGAATTTCTTCACTCGAACTCGCATCACAGATCTGGACATCAGGGTGACACCCACTGCAGGCCTTAACAGCTCCAAGGGTGTGATCTCTTAGCCACGTCTGATGAATGAAACTAAATAGGATCGGCTGTAAGGCCTTAGAGACCAAGGTGTGACAGCAGTGAGGCGTGTCATGGTTTGCCGAGATAAAAAGGAAATACCAACAAAACATGTAAAATTAACTTTCCACCGTTCCTGATTCAGTATAACCAGGCTTTATTTATTGCCCCGTCACACCAACCATCCCGAACCACCAACGGTGTTTTAAATGCCAGCGGTTCGGGAATGGCACTAACTACGGCCGTGGTCGACTAACAGCGTGAAATGTGCACAACATGGTCATCCCTCAGACAACTGTCCTTCACAAAATCTCATCTATGCAAGGTGCCAGCGACTACACGCTGCATACTCCCAAAAGTGCGACAAATTTCAGCTTCAAAAAAATATAATCAACATCACGGTCACGGAAAGCACCCAAAAGGCACCTTCCGGGAATACAAACCCCGAAAGACAACACATGAACATGCACACACACACTCCACTCATTCTTGAATGTAAATAACGGGAACATAAACATTTTTCAATGGAACTGCAGAGACCTCCTTAAAAACCATGATGATGTGTATTCGATGCTGCATGTTAATCAGCCAAGTGCCATATGTCTCCAAGAAACACAGCTATATTCCAAACAAACAAATTTCTTAAATAGGTACTATCGTGATAAATTGAAATACGAACATCGGAGCGCGTGGCTTTCAGTACATGCCGCGCATCCTGGCGAAGGGCCGCGTATTCGCAGTGGGAACAGGTTGCGAGACTTCGTGTCCAACGTTGATATGGAAACACCGTCTTTCGGGGTGTGAGCGTTTTGGTTTCTTCCCACCGCATTCGGCGTCCGCTCATGCAAGCGTTATCTAAGTCTGTTGCTGCTTTGAGTGAAAATGGTGCACGTAGCTATATTCTTTTGTTATTTCGTGCAGAGCGTCCAATGGACGATGGAAATGCGATGGTCTTTTCATATCAAGGTTTTGACTCTTCCTGCTAGGCACAATCTTCGCACCAGCGGCATCTCGAAGAAACGCCATGCAAAGCAACAGTAACATGTATGGGTACTGAAAATGAGGGGATCAGCATAACGAAAGATCTCATTAAAAAAAAGCTGCAGCGCAAATTTCGACCTATCAGACATTTTTTTCTATCTTGGTGGACTACTACAATCATGGATTTCTCGCGCCTTGCTTGCGGTTCGTAAATTCCTGGGATGACTTTCGAGAGGGTCTTTTTGACGTTGCTAAGTTGCAGCGCAAAACTAGAGCATCTATAGATGAGGCAATACTGGACTCCTTATGTAAGCATTTGCTGGATGTCCCTTCGGTTCGCAGACAATCGTACGATGGAGCATCAGCGATGTCTTCAGGGCGCGTTGGAACACAGGGACGCATTCGAGAGAAGTCGCCTTTGGCAATTTACGTGCACGTCATTCTCATTGACTTAACTTGCGTTGCTGGAGCATGTAGACCATTAGTATCAGACGTACCCCTTGACGCCATCAAGGAGTTCTTCCTCTTTCTGGACACTTTGCCGAAACGGAATGCCTTCTTGTAGTTCTAGTCGGGCAACAAAGTGGCAAACAAGATGGTTGAGGGGTTTTGAAAAACGAGATGCGTGGAACGGCATACTGCTCTCAAGGCCTTCCATTCGCATTTCGTGCCGCTTGTGGACTGCCTTTACGCTATGGCATCATCAGAGGCTCATGGTTTTAACAAGGACCTCTGGCACTTTTACTCCAGCTGAGTTTTCAAGGTTTTGAGGTTATCTTGCTGGTTGCGAGCGTCCGACACGATTGCGACTTTTATATTCCTCAGAAATATATTGGACTTTATTCAACGAATAGTAACAAAACCTAATATTCCACTGTCATAGGAATGGGTAAAACACGAAAATTAAATGGGCAGTGAAATCTGCAGCTGAGCATGAAGTCTGGGTCAGCGGCTGCCTTGTGGGTGTGCTTGGCGAGTGACGTCCTGCTGGCGGGTCGCATCGGCAAAGGTGGGCTGGCGTCATTTCCGTGATGAAAATGAAGTCAGTGAAATCTTGTTGTATCCCGGCATAAAACATTTTTGCGTTAAAATATTTATCCCGAAAACGAACAACCCTAAGTATAACGTACTCTTTACTACTAAAGATTGCTTCCCCGCAAGAAGACACTGTGTGCAAGAAGCACCCTTTGCAGGCGGCTTGCTTCGTTGTACTGGTGTCACTGCCGTGATGAATATGACGTATGTGAAATCTGCGTGTAACCTGGAATAAAACACTTGCGTGTTAAAAGCGGGAAGGATACATTGTGGACGCGTACAATAAGATCGACGCAACCATCGCTCGTCTCAAGTCTGCGCCAGAACAAATCGACATGGAATTCTGTAGCTAGTTTCTGATAGCTGAATAACTTTCTGACTCTCTCGGCACAGAGATCACGACGCCACGCGTTGCAGGATTTCTGCGTAACCACGCGCACGGGCCGTCGTTGGATACGAGCGAATACTACCGCCGTAACATTGCTATCCTCCTCGATCATGTGATCCAAGAGATGAATACTCACTTGCCCAAATGCGACAGAGTAGGGTTGGTGCTGCTCCGGCTCTGGCCTATTATTATTGGCTCAGCCAACTTAGAAAAGCAGATGGAGGATTTGCTCTTGTGGGAAATGCATATGCCGTCACCTCAACATAGCGCTTAAGGAATGGCACCCCTTTTGGACGCGAGATTAATGCTCTGACAGGCATCAAAATATCGGCAGTTTGGCCAAGTGCACTGATGAAGACGTCTTTCCAAACTTTAATACCCTCTTACGAATTGGCGAGACCCTACCTTGCACAAGCGTCAAGGCGGAAAGAAGCTCTTCCGCGTCGCCGTATTGCTCTGGTGGCGTTCAACACCTGCTCGCTCGCTAGCATAAAGGTCAGCGGCATGGCAGAGAGAAAGCGGGTACTGATTGGGATGGCAATGCAATAAGGTAGGAGGGAAAAACGACCGGTAGCGCTCGGTTTCTCGCATTTTTTCTATGTGTTTGAGCGGTTAGCAGTGGTGGCTCGCGCAGAGGGACCACGATGTGGCGTGTGCGTGTATTAGTTAGCGGAAGGCATTTCGGTGCCATGCCCCCCCTCCCCAAATGTGGAAGAATTGGAATTCATTGGGAAAAGCTGAAATTATTCGACGGGGACCGGCCGGTGAAACGACGTCGGCTGCATTTCTCGCAGCATTTTTGAGCGCTGATACTGCGAATCAAAACAGACGTAAAGGCGAAGACCGCGCGGCCACGGCCCGGTCGTTCCGATGTGTCGCGTGCAAAGCAGTCTTGTTGCGGAGCTACATACGAGAGGTGTCCTAATACCAAAGACAACGGTGCTGAGTGTCTCATGAGTGTATTTACAGAGATGTCGGCATTTCCATTAGCCATTCCAGTGACACAACTTTGCACGCGTTCTTGAGTGCTGACGGCGATATCCAGGCTGTGGCCGACATCACCGATGCCGAACAAGCGGACCCTAATAATTGCAGCCCTGACAGCAATCCTAATCGGCAGACGAGCTTGCGTCACTGTTCAGATTAGTCACTCTTGTGGCACAGGGTACAATGCCGGATTTTCTTATTTGGACGGTGTTCGTAAGCTTGAAAACAACCTGGTGAACTTCATGACGCAGAAGAAGCAAGTGTGTCTGGCAAACTCTTTTCATGTAAATAAAGTACAAAGGATGTTACGCTATTGTTCAATTTTTCCGTTCTGTGAGGAACAAATCGGTGAGCTACCGCTTGTCGCGACTTCGAAAAGCTCTCAGTGAAGTGCGCAGTTTTGAGATAAGCTTGAGATGGGCATATTTTGTATTTCGAATGATCGATATATCCAACTATTTCTTCATCCCTTTGGTGTTGGATTTATTCGTGTTCGCCTGTATTTGTAATCGTGGGAAATTTAGTGCTGGAACCGAAGAAAACTGTTGAAAAGTGACGGTTTTATATCTTTGTTTGAGTATTGTGCTGTGAGTGCCCCGTTTCTCGGCCAATTTCTCTGGAAGGCTTCATGGACTGATCAACCTTTTTACTGCGTCCTCATTGGTGTGAAACATCGAGGCACACCTTCGCTTGCGTCTAAACGTTTCATGTGTGCGTATTACATTATATAAATAACTTTAGCAATTTCGTTTGGATATGCAAAATAAGTATTTTTGATAACAATAAAGTGACCACGTGGACCTTCACTGTCCCGTCTTGAGGCTTAGTAACGGCTTTGCGACTTTGTGAACTTTTGAGCATTCTTTGAGTGCCACATTTCAACACGAAAATCACAAAGAAGTTTTGTTTTGTATGTATACATGCGTGTGTGTTGCCTACTGCTTCCTTTTAGTACTATGTATAGGAGCATAAAAGCTTTGTAAAACCGCACATTCATGCGTAGTCTAAATACTCAAATGCAAGGCACTTGACACAACACGACACAAACATTCTTCTGAATTATACAGACGACACATTCCACTGCACCCATCATAATTTTTATCCCACGAACCGATATTTTCTAGTCAAAGTGTTTTTAAATTTTTAGGTGAGATAAAATTTCTGTAGCCTTAAGGCCCCTCTCGCTGCGCCGTCGCCTCCGCCGCCGCCGCCGCTGTCGCCGCAGTCGCAACGCGCGAGTTCCGCTCATCTGCCTCGCGAGTTGTGTTCTTTGCAGTAGCCGCCAGCCGTTTTCGGCCACATTTCTCTCGTCGCGCCGGAGTTGAATTTGTCTTATCACGCGTAATGATCCTGGCCCTGTACACGAGCCACCTGAATGGTCTTTTATTTCCTGCCACTTTGTTTAGACACACATGTTAGTATTTACACTTGTATCACTTATTAAATAACCCGTTCTTAGGTGCTTTTTGCCCATGTTGGCCTTGCACCATTTAAAGTCAACCATCATGAAAACGGCTTATTTACGGATGTAATCTGGATGACCTAAGCATTTCAAAAATATGCAGAAGTATTGCCTCGCGTGGTCTATTTTTCCATTAATATGAGATTGAAATCACAAGCGATACAGGTTAAAGATAGCAGAAGCCTATGTACCAACAGCTAGCTAGGATGATCAGGCCGTAGATATGGTCTACGAAGGTGTCAAGCCAGGAATGAATTATGGCACCTAACAGTTCAAAATTATAATAGGATACATTAACGCAAACGTACGTGCAAACAGAATAGTAGAAACAGTTGTGGGAAAATTTGAAATGGGCACTTGCAACAGTCGAGGAGGTAGGGACTAGGTTTTTGGAATTATCATCCTCATCATCATTTTTATTTCTACGTGCCCACCAACAGCCAATGGCCTTAAGCGGTGGTGCACAGGATGAAACACGAAATCTGATACAAACACAAACCACTAAATATGTGGGCTGAAACGAGGAAAAATAAATAGGAGAAGGAAAGAAAAATACGATCAGTGCACTTCAGTCAAAGCAAGCCTAAACAAATGCAAATTGTTGCTAAAAAATGAAGGTGACTTGCCTTTTCATTGTACAGTCTAAGCAATCTTTGCACAAGAGAACAAGTAGAACTGATTCGAAATAAAAGAAATTCACGAAAAGACTTACACGGAACTCTAATCTCAATTTCTGTATGGAACTCTAATCTCTAAATAAATGAAAAGAAAAGGCTAATGACCGCAGTCTTCCGAAAACGAAAGAATAAGAAATGGAACGGGGAAAGTCCAGTCGGGAAGACAAAAAACGAAATTAACTTCATTTTAAGTTGAAACCCACGTATTGTGCAGGACATAGAGGTTGTAGTCAAAATTCGGTGCAGTGATCATAACATGGTTAGAAGCAAAGTAAGGCTGAATCGAAAAAGGGAAAAGCATAAACTCTTAAAAGGAACAAATCTAACAGCAGGTCAGTCAGAGGAAGAGCGGAGGAATTTAAACTAGTCATTCAGAAAAAATTCACTTTTTTTTGACGGTGACAACGAGAACAGTGTTGACATCCTAAATGAAAACCTAACAACTGCAAAAACCGAGTGAGCAGCGGCAGTTGGAAAAGCAGCATGTAGCAAAAGAACCTGGAATAGTAACTCAGCAAACGAATAAACACTCTGCGAAGTGTATGAACGTACAATTATCGAGTACAGACGACCCAATTGAGTTAGCGCTGCTGTTAAAATTAACACAACTAAAACAATTGACATTCAAGCGTACAAATTGACAGTCATCGACGAAACGTTGGGAACAGGAGGAAGCTTGAAGGCAACAAGACGGATGTTGGCTATTAGTGATTGGTTATAAGGAATTTGCTTATTAATGATCTTCACGGGGCCAAAATCAATGTGGAACCCTTAACTACGGCGTACCTCATCACCCGTGTAGCGACGGCACGTTAAACCTCACAATCAATCAATTAGCACATAATGTCATGAAACGAGGTAAAGCTGCAGGCGACGACGGCATAACCTTAGACCTTCTAACGGAGGGTGGAGACATAATTCTGGAAAAGCTTGCTAAACTATGGTCAGAATGTTTAAAGACTTTAAGGTAGCCAAAGCCTCGAATTACGCCGACATAGTTTTATATCAGAAGGGGATAAAATGGTCTTAAGAATTACAGGTCCATAAACATTCTGTCGGTTGTATACAAGCTGTTTACCAAGGTAATAGTTAACCGCATAAATGGTAGCCTGGACTTCCAACAACCCAGGAAGCAGGCTGGATTTACAAGATCATATTCTACGACGAATCACATCCACGTCATCAACCAAGTATTAGAAAAATGCGCAGAAAATAATAGGCCACTTTACACAAAATTTATAGACTATGAAAAAGCGCTTTATTCAGTCAACACCGCCACAGTGTTGGACGCTTTAAAGGACCAAGGAATAGAGGAGACTTACGTGCGACTGCTAGACGCTATATATAAGAATGCAGAGGCAGCATAATCCTTTACAAAAAAAGCGAAAAATTCCCGATCCGAAATGGGGAGCGACAAAAAGATGGAATCTCGTCAAAACTGTTCGCAGCATGCCTGGAGAGTGTCCTGAGGAAGCTTGACTGGGAAAACTTTGGTTTGCGGATAAACGGGTAATACTTTAGCCATTTGACCATTGCAGATGATATTGTCTTGTTCAGTGAATCAGCAGAACTAACAAAAGTGATTGCAAATGTACAATCAGCAAGCATGGCAGTGGTGCTAAAACTAAATATGAATAAATCCAAATTAATAATAAATATGCTTAAAGCTCCCTCTTCAGCATAGGTAACCAAACACTAGAAGAAGTAGAAGAATACAACTACCTCCGACAAGTGCACAGGGCTGACCCTAACCACAACAAAGAAATCCGGCGCAGAATAGGATTAATTCGGGGTGCACTCAGCAAGCACTCCCAAATAATAAAATCAGCTACCTTTATCTCTGAAAAGAAAGGTATTCAATCAATGCATCCTGCTGGTGATGACATACAGAGTCGAAACTTGCCGCCTTACTTAACAACTAGAAAGCAAACCGAGACCCGTCCCACGTGCCATGGAGCGAATAGTAATAGGAGTAACCCTTAGGGACAAGAAATGAGCGACTCGGATTAGGGAGCAAACTCGAAAAGAAGGCATTATAGTTAAAATTAAGTTAAAGAGCTGGACTTGTGCTGACCATGTAGTACGACGCACTGACAACATGTAGATCATGAGGGTAACAGAATGGACACCGAGAGGTGGGCTGGAAGAAGGGGAAGGCCATTCACTCGATGGAGAGACGAAATAAGAAAATCCGCGTGCAAAGAATGGACTCGAGAAGCGCAGGACAGAAGTCGGTGGAAGCCATTAGGAGAGGTCTTCGTCCTGCAGTGGAGCTAAACAGGGTGTTGACGATGGTCGATAATGATGGATTCAAAAGCAAATACCCTTCTTTTGGTACTGAAAAAGAAGAGACATTTTTCCACTTTTGATGACGATTTTATTTGGGAGGTAGGCCTCGCTTGCCGTTAATTTTTGCACTTTCCGCATCCTTAGAGCCCGCAGGCGAAGCTACTGCAATAAAAATTACTATGCCGTCAATATCCTTAGCGCCGCCTCCCCTCTGAAAGCATGTGCGTCGATTTCTTTGGGAGTCGACGACCTACACTAGGCACCAGGTATGACTCGTATGGACGTCCCTCAATCTGCCCCCCACCTCAAAAAATAAGATATTCTGTATCCGCGTTTGGAATATAGAGACACACAGATATAGTGTCAGACTAGCCGCCTAAGCATACGGCTGTGTTGGACAACGTCCGTTCGCGTTAAGTTCGGAGAGACCGATACCGGACTTTGCTATGGGCGCTGCACTTGCCGCATACTAGGCGGGTTTACCATGAGCGAAAACAGTCAATAAAAAAGGCTACTATCCACCACATCCTCATCATCACTATCATCATCATCATCATCATCATCATCATCATAATCATGGCTGATAGAAGCTGACCGCCATGAAGGAAACAAAAGTTTCCCTCATGGTGACCCCCCCCTCAGAAAAAAACTCTATCCGCCCCTTATATAATCTGGAATATCAATGTTTGCTGCTCAGAAGCTTGGGCAGTTCTTTGAGCACACGGAATTCAGGACTTTTATGTCATACAGAATCGCATAATGTCAGATAGGAATGGATCTATCAGCCTCCGGTCTTTCCTGGATGGTGAAGATCTGTATTAGACCTACGAAATGAGCTCAGCATTCTTAGTCAGAGTGGCGCCCCAGCCCTCAGCTTCGGAAATGCAAGAGTGGAAATGCCAAGCGTTGTAGAAACGGCCAAGCGCTCAGCTGCGGAAATGAAAGAGTGGGAAATAAGCACGCGAATGTGCCAAATCACGTTCTAGTGTACTGTGGTGTAAATACAGTGGAACACTGTTCATACGTTTTTCACCGGACTGGCTAAAGAAAACGCAACAACCAGGAAAACCCGGCAGTGAGGAAACTTTCGAAAATGAACGCAACAGTGTAGCTTTGACTTGAAACCATGTATTTCTGCTATTTTCGCTTTCGAGCGCTAAAAAACTCGAGAATGTAGGATTTCAGCTTTTTGCGATCGTTGGAAAACACTACAGGTGGTAATGCAAGGTCCCTAGCGATGTCGACTCTCTTCCGCGCTGCTGCTTGTGTACTGCGTTTAGTAGGTCAAGCTTTTTCTGAAGGGAAAACACGTCTCGTTTCTGCGACGCCATCAAGGCATGACAGAGTGCGCGGCTCCAAGTTCAACGGGGTTCTCAAGGCTTGAAGTGCACGATCATGACGAGAGAGCGTGCTATTCCTGCGGTGGTGCTTGTATTGCAAACACGCACTTCCGGCATTCCGTAGCAAAACTTCCGTCGTAAGCACAGTGATGATGGTGATAGCTTAGGGTAACATAGGGCCATCTAGTAGTGACGAATCGCAACCGTGCGCGGCTTCATGCAGTTAGTTCCTCAAAGCGATCGGAGTTGCTAGTTGGTGTATGGACATGATGCGTTAGTTCCGTAGCCAAACCTGGCCAAGGCTCGTCAAACATCGAAATGGCGGTCCGTGCATGTTGCCCGGCGTGTTTGGGGTGTCAGATTGGGACGAATGATCAGGGAACGCACTTCGACCCACGACGTAAGAGTGAGGATTTTGATACATGGGACTCTATGTGAGCTCCACCGAAACTAGACAAAAAAAACTTAGCAGCCAGGAAAACGCAGCACTGAGGAGTGTAAAAGCAGAGTTCTACTGTAATTCGGCTCTGACGCCTCTCTCTACTGCAAAGCTGTTTATACCACTGGAAAGTATTTGTGTTGTAGTTCTCCGCGCATAGCCGAGTTCTTTCAAGGAGCAAAACCTTCCTCTGTTGGAAGAGACACAATCGGTAACCGCTGCTTTAAGAGAAAACTACGCATCGAAAATATTAACTATAAGGGTGTATTCGTTGACAGAGCAGGACGGCCTCCTCAGCTCTTCCCAACAGCCATGAATCCCATGAATAGCAAAGGGAAGTGCAATATTTCCATGCAAATTACTGAGATATTCTGTTCTGCAAAAGAAATCGCTAGCGAAGATGCCAGAGTAACACCATTCAGGAACAGCATGATTATCAATATTAGACAGCACGCTAGTTTCGTGGGAACTAATTTCCATATTGCTATGTTTCCAAATGCTCTGGACGGATACCAGGCAAAGAAAATGGCGGCTGTCCGGAGTAAGGAAAGAAGGATGTAGAAGGAAGGCAGAAAAGGTAACCTGGCTAAAGCCTAGTTTCCTATCGTGCATGGGGGAAAGGGAAAACAGGAAAAAAAGAGGAAGGAAAGAATAAAGACAAGTTGCAGCAGACAGGTATGCCCACCGCTAAAGCACTAAACGTTTAATTGCAGCAACTGCCCCTGGAGGCTTTCAGTCTATATTCTGGTGTTTAAGTTCATCGCCCGTTGAAACCGTAAGAGTTCCTCAGTCGCCTTCTGAGTGTGGATGATAAAGGGGGCTAGTGACAGAATCTTCTCCTGCGAAAATTACCGCCGAGAGTCTAGGTTACTCAGTGCTCACGACAGCTTCTTTCTTTCAGGCGAAGAGCGTGGGCACTCGCATGAAACCTGGTGTACCGTCTCCGGCGTGCCGCATGTTTCGCATAACTCACTTGCTGCCATTCCTATTAAGTAGGAGTAAGCATTTGTGAATGCCACCCCCAGCCAGAGACGGAAAAGAAGAGTTACGTCACACCGTAGGAGGCTTAGAGGAAGGGGGCGTTGCAGGTACGGGTCAAGGGCACCAACACGTGAACATGTAATCTCCTCTGCAGACCATTGAGAAATTGTTTCCTTGTCAAGTATGCGGAGGGCCTAGCTGCGTCTGTCTTAGGCAATGGAGTGAGTACAGTCGGCGCCGTTTAATGCGCCAACCGGGCGGCAGCGTGCCATTTTCATTACTGACATTGCCGCAGTCACTGGTAATGCTCTTCAGGGCGACATCATGACCCGCCTGGGCAGCGTAGTCGTGCGCATTCTTATTTCTACGAGTAGCTCTTCGTGAGGTCCCCGGCACAGGGCTGACTGGAGTGACTGAGTGGCTTCGAAACACGGAAGATAGCCCATCTCCGGCATGAACTTTGCTCGATGGTGTGAAGAGCGCTACGGATGGCCCTCAGTTCTGTAGCCGTGGAGGTTGTAGTATTGGCTATCCTGAATTAGCTGGACAGGGATATTTGTGGTGTAATAACAGCGCTGGCAGAACCCAACAATGTTACCGAGCCATGGTTCGCTCACTGTACTTCGTGTGCAGGTACGTCAAAGTTAGCGCCTGCAGGGCCGATATTGGCAGATCACACTTTTTTCTTTACTCCTGGAACATCTAGGCACACTTGGGGCTGTAGACACACTACAGCAGAAGGAGCGGTCCCATCGCCGGCGTATGTTCGATGGCATGCTGATGTTATGGGTAGCTACTAACCGTGCGAAAGGCGCCCGGGTAATGGTCGCTAGAATACCCGCGAAGCGATGATCAGTTAGGCGGGTGAGGTGCCTGATATGTTTCCTGAGTATTTCAACTTCTACGAATGTTGCCAAATGGTGATTCCGATCCAAGGCAAGGGTCGCTGCAGTGGACGCACACCGTGATAGGCTGAGACAGGTTCACAAGGTCTGAGCTTGTGCTTGTATACCCTGAAATGACAGAGTAGTTGTGTGGCATGCTCCAGAAAGGACAGGAGCACTGTACCGCAGACAGCTCAAAATCAGTGCGTTGTAGAGCTTTAACGTCGACTTCATTGGTGCTCAGCACATCTTGCCGCCGATGAGCTTGACTACATGTACCACTGCAGAGAGCCTCTTGTTTAAACATTTACGTGAGCGCTCGAAGAAAGACCTCTGTCGACAACTATGCCGAGAAACGTGATTTATCACATGATACCCTTTGGCCATTACTATACAAAGGGTATGCATATATAGGTTTTCGTGTTAACGCAAGCAGTGCACATTTGTTGCTGGATATTTTTTTTATTCAGAATTGTTTCCACTGGTTCTATCCGTGAAGGGGCAGAGATATAGGCGGAATGTCCGACAAAGCCTCTGCCCCCCTACGGTTCAGCGTAGAAGGTAATGCAGAAAACGTATCCTGAAGCACGCAACAAAAGACACGCGATACACAGTGCTTAGAATAGAACATTCAAGCATTTAACATAAGGTTGAATAGAACTCAACAGAATATTTCTTAACATTGCCCGTGCAAATAGGAAGTCGTCAAGTCTGCGGTATTTTGCAGTCGGTCGCACACATGCTGACGAGTCACGCCATCTGCCCAAACACGTATATCGTCGGCATATATCGACACCAGAACCATCCTTGGAAGGCAGAAAGTCAGGCCAGTTAGTGTAAGGTTGAACAGCGTAGGACTCAGGACGCCTCCTTAGGGAACACCACGGTGAGTGTAGTGACCTGATGTCGGTCCATCTGCAGTTCTTACAAAGAATGACCTCCCCGTGAGGTGGTTCTGTATTCACTGGTAGACCCGGCCACCCAGCCCCACAGCCCGTAGTACCTTAGCAATCGCATCGTGCTCAACGTTATCATAGGCCCCTTTAAATTCGAGGAACAACGCAGCATACGTGCGCTTCACACTTCCGTTGCTGCACAAAAGTCATCAAATCAATAACACAGTTAATGAATGAGCGCTTGCAAAGGAATCGAAGCATGAAATCACGGTAGACATTGTAATGCTCCAGGAACCACTCAAGACGTGCATGAGTGATGCGCTGCACCAGCTTTCCAAAGCAACACGCAAGTGAAATTCGTCGGTATGCCATTGGATCGAGCATACTATTTCTGCCTTCAGAAGCGGAACGAGGCGGCTAGACGACCATTTTTGAGGAACAGAATCGCCACACCATAGGTCGTTGAAATATTCCAACACGGCTTGTCGGGAATCCTTGCAAAGGTGACAAAGAGCACCATATGTGTCTTCTTCAGGCCTAGGTGACGAAGATCGCTTGCACGCCTCCAATTCCGCCTCCAGTTCTTCCATGCAAAATGGGACGTCCATTCTTAATTCCCGTGAAGCAGGGATGTCACTGGAGAGCAACAGTATAGAAGGGCCTGCTCCACTGGCTATCCTCACGCAGAAGTTCTCAGCCACTTCAAGTTCTCGGCGGTTCTAGTGAACAGCCAGACCCTTAATTTGGAGCGGTGCTGTACGGGAATCATAAGCCCTCACACAGTTTTCCAAATCTTCGACAAAGGCTTGCGAGGGTCGAGCGAGTCACAAAAAGATTTCCAACGTTGTACTTGCAGTTGAGCAATGCGTCGCTGGATCTACTTTTGCGTTCGTGTGCAAATTCTCAAATATTGGAGACATTTTGTTCGCCGGTATCTGCGTTCGGCGCAGCGACGAACAGCACGAAGGTGCTCCAGCTCCACGTAAAACTCTGTCACTTTTGGAGACAGGCGGACGGAACGCTTGCAGGCTTGGAGTGTGCTTCCAATGGCAGTCTCTAGATTTTAAAGCTCACCGCTCCGGCAATTGTCTTTCATTCTTGATTTGAATTTTGACCAATCGGTTATCCGAATAACATTAGGATCGAAGGAAGTAGATCATCTCAAAAGAGCCGAGATTCTGATTCCTAGAAGCTCCGTCTGTTGTTCCTTCTTCGCCCTACACGCGCTGCATCTTGCCGTCCGGCGGTGTACCCGTGATCGCCTTACGGTAGTGCATGTATTTTCGGACGTCGCCTTAATACTTTGGTGTCAGATTTGCACGGGGCTTTACCCTAGGAAGTGTCCTTGATCGTGGGTGGCATGTGCCTCTCTGCGTCCCGCCTAATTTCTTCTTGCTTCTTTTTTTTATTTCATTAGCCATAGACAGGGCGCATCGGGAAAAGTTTTCCCCGTTGGTCCGTGGACACTGCAACTCCGGAGGACATAGAAGAAAACAGCTCGTGTGGACACGGCTCGTGTCGATAGGTTGGCTTCGGTGACACGGCGTACGGCCTTTGGTGGCTCGGCCGATGTGGCGAGGTCGTGGACGCGGCGGCCCTATTTCAGTTTGCGTTTCTCTGCGTGTTTGGTATGGCTCATGGAGTTTTGTCGCACACGGCGTGTGACAAACACCCAGATGCGGGCTTCTGAAGCGAGAACTGTCATTGCAGAACATCCACTCGAAAAAACAAAAAAGCTATGCATAACACAAAATAGGCATTGTTATGCGCTAAAAAGCCAATATATGCCCGTATGATTGAAATAGGCCCTAAAAAGTTCATATAGTCAAAATAGGCACTTATAGGCAGAATAAACTATAGCTTAAAATGCTCCCCTTCCCTTATTTCATGCTTATATGTTAAATAGGGTTAAATGGGCTTAATACGGACTCGAAGAGAAAAATAGCATTTTCCGTAAAGTTCCGGTCTCTAATCATAAGTGTTAGGTTTGGCTGGAAATATGAGGGGATCAGTTGCACTTCGCCTGATTTGTATAAATGACGTAGGACGTGCAGGTGTCTGCAGTAAATAGTTTTCATGGAAAAGAACAGACCTTGAAACTTTCGCTTCTAAACGATTTAAATGGTTTAGGGCACACAAAAAAATGGTTGCCTTATAGCAAAAACATACCACCAATCGTGCGCTTAAGAAGCGTCCCGTTTTATTTTTGTCTGCTTTCTGTTGGATTTTGCTTACCGGGTGAATATTACCTGCTGGCGTTGAGTTTTCGTCAAAAGTTTCTACATTCCAAGATAACAACGTAATACAGCCTCTTCGCAATGCTCTTGCTTGGCCAATTCATGCTTTGGGAACTTCAAGCTGCTTTTTGAGCTTCCTTCCTCAGCCCTTTCCCATGTAATAAATTAGCTAATAAGCTTGATCTTTTCAGTGCTCTCTCGCAGCGCAACGCCGAACAGCATGATTTCATTGCGGGATTCCACAGCGTAACATTCATTTTGAGTCCCGTCTTATGCTGGGCGTGGTTATTCGCAGAAATTTTATTTTTAGCTGCATGGATTGGCCTGTCAGGTGCATTGTGAAGCTGTAACACACGTGATTACCTTAGAGTATACGGATGGCAAAGTGTCGATGGATGAATTCATGGTATTAGGTCTCGCTTACCCCTGTGTTTTACCGCGGGGGCTTGTAAAAGAGTTGTTGAGTAGTAGTAAAGCTTTTATTTGGGATGGGAGGGCAAACACCATTTAGTGGTGAAAGGAAATTATGAGATACGAGAGTGCAGGGGTTGCATCGGCTTGAAGCACATTTTTTTTAGACGGTTTGGAGTCTTTTTTTAGACGGTTTGGAGCCGGGCCACTCCTTACTGCACTGTTGCCCATTTCGTGCACAGGGACTTGTCTAATGCAGTGCGTGCTTCTAGGCTTATGCTGCTCGGATCTGTGCGTCGAATGTTGTCTTGACAATGTTCATCGAATAATGAACATTGCCATATTGAGTGGCCAGCGGATAAAACCCCCTTTTCAGGCACTACTGAAATGACGATGTGAACTGCTTGGCGTGTCGGTACATTACTAGTAACCTATGTATTTTTTTAATGCAGGTACAAGGGATTTCTTAAGGATTGTCCAAATGGCCAACTCACAGAACAGGTGAGTAAAGTCAATATTGGTGTAATTCTGTATTGTTGCAACCACGCGTACAGGACACAGGACTTCTTGGCGGCAGGATGACGGCTTTTTGGAATGATGAATGGTTCGACCGGTAAGAAAATAAGGACTTAGTTTCTCAAGGATAGCTGGGTACTGACAATCGCTGATGTGGCCCCTCACACTTATTCCACTTATCAAGAGGTAGGCTATTGCACCATTTGGAAGGTCTTAACTACTTGATTTTTACTGGGCACCAATCCGGCTCCCGGTACAGAGGATTGGTGGCGGCATCGGCGCCAGCAAAGGCGGCGGCGCCGCTTAACCAAACGAGCGAACGAGACACCCTAGCAGAAATAAAACGGCTGAGGAGCACCTGGTGAAAGAGTGAGGGGGAGGTTGGCACGCGCTGCTAAGGCGTCATCTCCCAGCAGCGTCGCCACGACTAAGTGGGACTCTTCGATTTACAGGGTCGGACTCACCATGGATAGTCCGCGGGTAGCCCGTGGATACCCTGAAGCCATATGGATACATTAAAATCGAATACGGTCTGCTTCTTGGTGAGTCCACGGTTAGTCCGAGACTGTAAATCGAAGAGCCCCTGTATGTCTCACAATGCCTCTAGCACTTCGCCAGACGCTCCTCCTTCGTTTGGAGCTCGTCCGAGCAACGTGCCTTTTGGGCCGGAGGCTCAAAGACGCTTTGACTAAACATTGTCGGCGGCAGCGAAGTGCTGCCATGACAATCGGCTGAGTAGCGCACGCCATCATGCGTTCGCTGATCACCCGATCACATCCTGAGACGCAGCAGGTATGCGCCGTGACCGATACATTCTGCAGTTCACGCTCCGCACAAAGTTCGCATAATAGAGTATTGTATTCTTGCATGCTTTTATTTACTTCAGCATTGCTTCTGGTTTAATTAAGTTGTCATCCCATACATACCACTTGTGTGATGAGGAGGGTTCCATATCAGTGCAGGTGGGGAGCAACTAGGCATTAGCAAGAGGTTGTGTACAGAGCATGCGACTCTTCTTCAGCTCCCTTTGCACACCCAATAAAAGAAATAATGTTTCTTTGAATGAAGCAATTCGATCGTTTTATCGCATAAAAGAAATTAGCGCATGGAATAAGGGAACTCTGGTACGGTATACTTCTGGCTTTGCAGTGCGTTACGCCCGCTTTTTTACCTACAACAAACCCATAAAGCAAGTTACGTGAAATAAAATAGCCTAATGTATCATAAGAAGCGTTTTAATACGGTCTTACATCTCTACAGTAGTGGAAGGGCTCTAAATTTTAGTTATTGCGTTTCAGTAATTACTTTTCTCCCGTCCTGAAATACTCGCAGTGTTAGCTAGTACAAAAGGAAATCTTTAATGGAAAGATTACTCTGCTTTTGGAATTTCCATCACCCTTCGCATCCTCAGCCTTTAGTCGTCACCCCACGATAACACCAACGGTTGTGCTATCCTATTCCGTTGCATCGGCTAGAAGCATTCCTTTCGCTTCAGCGCAGGGCAATTTTTTCCAGCCTTGAAAGCGCTGGTACCGGAGCAACGAAACCACTTAGAATGCAAATAGCCTTCAAAATGCGGAACTTAACCAATCGGCTGATAACATACCAGTTGCAATTGACGTTTTTGTTTTAAATACATAGAATTTGGGTCAGTTCCATTTCCGGTTACTTTATTTTGTCTCCATGAAACGTAATACCACAACAATAATTTTAGCAACAATACAATTAATACTATGCACTCAAGGACTCCCGTAGGTATGCTGCACCCAAATGCCCCGACATTACCAATCACGATGACCGACAGAGCAAATTAGGCGACAGGCGAAGCCCGCAGTGCAATAACTAAAAAACGGGGTACTCGTGGCACTAGACAATGAAAAATGTCGCGCTCGCGTTCGGCAACGTGAAGTCGCTGGCTACATTTGCAGTCTGGTAGATCTTTCAAACAAAGTAATTTGCCCAATTCCTGCCGTTGTGGGGAAAGTACACAGACTGGAGTGTCCAGCAGGTGTTAGAGGATTAACGGTGCTCTTCCAGGAAAGACCAACTGTAGCTGGAGGTTCGCAGGCATTCGGCCTGCGTTTCTAACGGATAGAAGCTGAAACCACGTGCATATACTAAAAATTTCAGTCCTTTTGAGAAACCACGCGATAATGCTACTAATTTGTAGTTGAACAGTTGCTAGTGAGCTTGCATCTCGTCGTTTGCTCTTTCCTATAGCTTTCTTACACCCCTTTTTGGCCGAAAAGATTGCACGAATCTTGTCCAATGGAGAACACTTTTAAAAGGTGTTTTGGCTAAAAAAGGGTGTAAAGATGAAAACGGGTACTCGTGTGAACACCGTAAAAAGGGTCTAAGGTTGCTCAACACCCTAAAATAGGGAGTGGGCAGCGGAGCTACGTGTGACGGTGTGGATGGGCCGCCGAGAGCAAAGCATCACATACAGACACATTCTACATGCAGAACTCACACTTGGCCATCAATTAAATTGCTCAAGATAACTAACTGGATGCATGGGGACAGCGAGTACATGCCTACTTAGAAATATATCAGTTCTTCATGCTTTTATAGCAAGCAGACGAAAGTTCTCCAATAGAGCCGGTGGGCTGGTCGCAAAAATAAATTATTTTAGCGCTAAATTTGGAATTATGCATTTTATTGTAAGCATATACAAATTCTCATGCGGATTTGGAAAAACTTTTTAATCGAGAGGTAGTTATTATGTTCAATAAATAATAAAATTTTATTAAATGCCAGACAAACATTCCCCGCCATCTCAACGCCCTTCACAAAGGGTGTTCAATATTTTAACACCCTTTTTCCCAAAAGGGCGTAAAGCTACAAATTAGGCTGTTGAAAACTGATAAAGAGGGTGTAAAGAAAAAGGGTGTAAGAAAAATAGTGTAAGACACATTCAAATTTGGAGGTATTTTACACTGGTGGACAGAAAATTTTCTACAAGTGGAGTATGTTTTTTACCTCAGGATGTTTCACACAACGTAAATTGGCATGATTTATTAAAACTGAAACAGTTTAACCGTGAACTAGGTTCGGTGGCGTTATCAAAAAAGGACAGAGAAAACGAACTGCGCTCCCTGTAAAGGGTGCACTACCACAGATAAGATATTATACCAGTGAAGCTGGCTTTGTAGCCTGTTCGAGTGTTATCACAGAATGCGCAAGCTTATACGGATCTGTTACTACACCATTTGAAAGTCACTAGTCTTTTTTGAATTTCAAAAGCAAAAAGAATTGGCGCAGCTTGCAATGGTGGTATAAGGCTAGAGAAACAGCATAGTTGAGGGTCGACCTAGCTTTTTTCCTTCCTGGATCCGCTGTCAGTGGGGGGGACACACAGGCACAGCCTCGTAAAATCTGGTTAAACTTCGCCTCACCCCTGAGAGCTTACCGTAGTTTAGCAAGAACATCGCAAATCCTAGAAAACGTAGCAAAACCTAATTAGCGACACAGAAAGAAACTGGATGGACCCGCAGCTGCGCTGTTCTTTTTTTGAAACTCAACGTTTTTTTTTTCAACACCCTACAGAAAGCCAAGCGTGTTGCCATCGTTCAACACCCTTTTTGCCACACAACTATAGTTTTTTCTTAATATTAAAATTGATATTTCACGTGCCAAAGCTGAACTTGGGGCATGGGACACACCGTATATGGAAACGAGCGATCATTGCAGACGAGCAGTCTTTTATTGCTTTTGTATATTTCTTCGAGTAGAGGAGGGTGTCAGGGGATGTCTTGTTCTTCACAGTGCAATTATACATGTCTGCATGACCTTATTCAATGAACAGCTGAACACATTTTCCACACCCTTTCAGCACCCGAATGAAAACCAAGGGTGTTGAAGTTGATCAACACCCTTTTTTTCACACAAAAAAGGTGTATAGCTAGGAAAGGGTGTTGAGATTGAAGAAAAAGAGTGTAATGGGCCATGGGTTCCGAACACCCTTTTTGCCCTTATGCTACACCCATTTTGCCCTAAAGGGATGTAAAAAAGGTTTAGTGTGTACTGAAGTTTCGGGTGTTTTTTAGAGCACCGCCAACTGAAAGTGTAATGGCAATCATGTCCATATCACTGTCTACTGTAGTACAAGTCACAGGCTACCCAGGCGTTCAAATGATATGTTGGTTTACAGTAGAATTTACTTGAAAGTGTGATAGAAACAGGCTACAGAAATAGTTTGCGATTTCTGCATTCATCAAGAAGATGCAAAGCGCCTGATTTTGAATGGTACATTCGACATTAAAATATATGCGGACAAGACAATATTCACACGCAATTATTCTGAATAGTTTGTAATTATTGAACTGTAGGGACAGTATAATTCGAGCTTTTTGGCAGCTATTTATGCCTTGCTGTCTGTAACTCAAGAAAGGCAAGGCAGGCAAGGTAAATGAAGACACAAGCTCAAACTACCACAACTATGGTTGCACTCAAAACGCGTGAGTAACTCTCTTTTCTCACAGACTACGCATATCGGAAACACTTCAGTGCACTAAAAATAATTTAAGGATGGTCACACTGGTGTGCGGGAAACGTCGGCGTCAGCTGAAGTCATAGCTGATTTGAAGTATTGATAAATTGATAGTAACCGAGTTATAAAATTGTGTATTTTCTAGCCATTTTATCAGACTTTCCCGAGATTGCTGGCAGCCTTTGCAGCTATGCCGATATGCTTGTCCAAGGATCACCCATTTAATATAGTAAGCTCGTCCACGTGCAAACTATGCCCTTTACCTACAACTTGCCGATGCGACAAGTTTCGGCATTGACAAGTTCCTGCATCGACACTGATAGCTGACGCTATAAAAACTGAGAATAACTTCTTGCTGGGCTAGTTGCTGAATAGATGCCACGATTTGAAGAAAAACAAAAGCACACGGACGAAGAACAGAGTAGACGAGATTAGCGCCTGTCTCGTCTACTCTGTTCTTCGTCTGTGTGCTTTTGTTGCGCTTCAAATCATGGCAGCTATAAAAACTAACGCAATTAACTACACAGGCGCTGCGGGCATTAGTTGGATAATTAGTCGTAGCCACTTACTGAGCGGACTTACTCTTACGTGGACACGTACTCTTGAGGACACTTTCGGGTACTCACATCTTCCTCCCCTTCTATCTATCCCGCGTGGTTAAGTTGCTTAACGAAAACGACGCAGGGGTTATAGCAGTTTATTACGCGTTTTTTGTCAACCTTTTTCGAGAAGAAGAATATTTTGGAACCATGAAACGAAAGCCTGATATCATTGTTCTCATGTGGAGTTTCGCTTCTGCCTGTTCTGGCATTCTAAACTGGCAAAAAAATGAGCAATGAGCAGTGCGATTTGTATTGTGCTGGGCACCTTTACCCATTAACGTTACGCCCCGTTACGCCCTCGTCCCGTAAACGTTACGCCCCGTTCATATCACGGAGAAAGAAGTGGCCTTGTTTTACCCGAACAGTCCTTTCCTAGTGCAACTGTTTAACTTCAAATTAAAATTACTTTTGCTTTAGGTATTCGACCCCTAGATTCATAACCTCCCTTGTAATGTAGAATGCAAGCTTCATGAATGCACTTTATGCGTAACTTTCAGTATTACGCCGCGTGTAACGTCAGGTTTACCAGTATCCCTTTTCTGGTACCTTTGGCAAGTTCTGAGCCCAAAAAAACTTGCTCCTGGTTGCCCTTTCATTTTCTTTCAAAGCTTGCGCCTCACCCTCGAGAGGGACGTTAAGTTACAAGGTAAATTTTTAGCTGCCTGTGCAAATCTTGCTTGCGCTAGACCATAGTTTGTTTCGTTTTTCGGGGCACCAGGTATAGTGACTATGGCACAGCAAAGTGATGCTGCGATCGGTAGAAGAAAGAAAACATTCTACGTGTGTATGCAACTTTTGCTCCCCGGACTTCTTTATAGGCAACAATGTTGACCCATGAAATGCCTGGGGAAAAGCAGGTGCTTGTTTCCACCGTAAGACCAGATGTGCAGAGCTTTTTTCCCGCTTTGTGGGCATTAACTCACTCTTGGCGTTCGCAGTGATGTTCAATTGTTATACACATTCTCAAATGGCTCTTTTGAATCTCTGTAATGCTTTCTTTTGGCTTCTATACTGTTCATTTTTCCAGGGTTTTCTGAGGATATACAAGCAATTCTTTCCTCAAGGTGATCCCTCGAAGTTTGCATCGCTGGTTTTCCGGGTTTTTGATGAAAACAAGGTGAGTGAATGTCGTCTTCCCACTCCTTAGCTTGCTTTTTTATACAAAACACTATAGCGCTATTCCACGAAAAAGGGATCTACAGCGCTTTGTAAGTCACTCGGAAATCACATAAACGATAATAATAAAATGAAAACGAAGACCGTAGGGGGAGTCAGATGACTCAGCAAGAGCTGTTCTTTCTCCCTTATGGTCACGTGACCATAGAGGACGACGTGGATGTATTATGTTGGTGAGGATACCATCCGAAAAAGGTAGGCTCGGTGCGGCGCTCGGTCTTAACGGCACCGACAAAAGCCGATAACGATTGCCGGCCGCAATGGCTGTTTACCATGGCTTACACGTCATGCATCGAGCTCTTTGCTTCTTGCTATAGTTATAAAGCAGCCGTCTTTAAAATAAGCCTTAAGAAACCTTCGGCACAATACTTTCAGGCCGAAATAAAGTTGTGAAGGCACAAGAAAAAGGCGGGCTGTCGCTTTAAATGAATATATGGAAAGAATAAAAGGGTTCAATATTGAGCGGTATACCGTAAAGCGCGAAAAGAAACAAAAAGAAATAAAGTGCTGAGGAATTAACAGGAAAACTTCAAGGATTAGTTCAGATTTATTTAGCATATATGGTCACGCAATTGTTGTGTTTATTACTTTGCTGCCATCACTGCAGCTGCTGAGTACACTTTCAAGCTGGTCGACTTTTTATGCCTCCAGTGTATGAAGACTGAGTTCCGCAAAGTTATCTCGCCGCGTTTTGAAGGTACTAATGTTGTAGAAATTATTCTTGTTGCTGTCTAAGTGCGCCGCATACCTAATTTAAATTCCCCAAACGTTCTGAAAGGGCTACTAAACTTCAAATAGGTGATCTACAAAAGAGAGTGCATGTGCTGGTCCTTCTCTCTGCCTCGTTTCATTAGTGTCGCATGCTGCAAGGTTGTATACCGAGGTATCCAAGCTTCCACATAGTAGTCATTTCTCATTTGCTGTACACCCAAAGCAAACTTGCATGCATGTAGAAAAAATGGTTCCGCGAGTTTAAAGGTTGATTTTTGTACTCCAAAATTCAGCTTAAAGGTGCTACACGTGCAGCGGATTATTAAAACGCCTTGCAACGAGTTCGAGCGGCTAGAAATGGGTCGCACTGTATGGCTTGTACTCAAGTGTATGATTCGGAAAGTACAGGGGTTGCTTCGTGTGAGACAGTTGGAACTACTTTGCGAGTTCTTCCGGCTATCGCGCTTGTGATGATGGAGAATATGAGCAAGATACTCACTTTCAAGTTATAAATCTGATCACGAAAAAAGTGGCTTTGGCAAAAGAACTTCATTGCGCCCTGATTTTCTGCGCAGTTATTAGTACTGACTGCCTTGTCACTGTGAGTGCCTTGATGCAGCTTACAAAGCTTAAAAAGATGAATAAAAATGCTTTAGATATCAACATGATATAAAGCGCGGTTGGCCAGTAGCCTGTTTGATGAGTTCGTTAAGGCTGGGGTACACAGAGGGAAGGATGTTTATTTTGCGGAAGTTCGGCGTGGGACGGGGCGGCACACGGTCGATTTTGGTAGAAGGTCCATACGAATTGAGGCCCTGCATTATTACGCGATCCTGAACGCACAAACATACAGATGGGCTCCTTTTTATGAACACAGATGGAGGGCTTTGGTTATACGCACTTTGAACCGGTGCTTAGAAGTGTGTAACCACTCGGAATCTTTCTTGTCGCAGGTCGTACGTCTAGGTGTTCAGTTGCTGCGAGTTGCGAGATTCTTTCAGTAGTCTCTACTTAAGCTGCAGATAATATTTGCATTCCCAGAAGGTATGCTTCAGGTTGGTACTACATTAGAATCGCAGAGGCTAGTTTTGTAGCAACGAGTCTTGTCGGACACCGCTACGAGTTTGTATGATGACTCCGGCAATGAAGTACTCGGCGGCGCTTTGAAGTTAGAGATTACCTTGTTGACAATCTCTTATATTCAAGGCATAGGATTTAAAATGGCACACGTTTTACATAGAAACAAGCAAAATACTCACAGGCAGTTGCCGGAACAAATGTTACGGGAAAAACGTTTGCTGGCGTATCCTCGCCTGCTACCACTACTGTCTGAACCCTTAAACCACTATACTCCTCAGTTTTATTACACAAAATCTGACTACCAAAGCGCTGTCGCAACAGATAATGAGGAGGATCTATCAATTAACCCAAATAATGCGGTTTATTCACAACAGCAAAGGGATTGTAGGAATATGTATAAACAGTCATGTGCCCCTACAATCGGTCTCTCTCAAGCGTAAAATTAATGGTGTTCATCAAAACACGTCAGTGATGAAGGAGGAAAACAGAGCTGACAAACTCTCAACATTGATTTGCTATCTACAATTACGGCGCTCAACGTGCTACCAGAAATGAACGACATCATAATAACCGAATCAGGTGCAAGGAATTTTTTGAACACGCTTAAACAGTGTGCGCGTGGTGCCCACGGGCGTTTTATCACATCCTTAAAAGTTGTGCGGTTCACATTGCCGAATTTGTAGTCGTATTGTATGACGTATCAATAAGGTGTGGAAAATTGCCACGAGAGTGCAAACTATAAAATGTCACGCCCCTGTACAAATCTGGCAACCGTGATAAAGTATTCAGCTACAGACAACTATCACTAACTCCCATCTGTTGCAAAGCCCTCGAACAAATATTTATTCTTACCTTATTAAACTCTTTCAAGATAATGTGGTCACTCCGTCTCAGCGAGGCCTTCGCACAGGTCTTTTTTTGCTTTACACAACAAACCTAATACGTACATGACATTGCTTTATCATTCGACCATGCCGTACAATGTAACACTGCTTCTTTTAGTGCGGATCTGTTCAACATTTCTTCTGTTCGAGCGGGTCGTCAACAAAAAATTTCACTCGGCGAAGTAGAGCGGGGAAAATGCTAGGTCAAGAAGTGTGAGGCAATGTGGCGAGGAGGAGAGAAGCCCACGAACAGGCGTTGGGAGTGAAACTGGCAGTGTAACCACTGTGCCACCGCAAAGGCTCGAGGGGTACGGGGTTAGATGCGGAGGGAATACTAACGTGTGCAGCCAGTTGCAAAGAAAAAAAAGCGCTTCCCGGGGTGGCAATCGCACCAGTCCCTCCAGTTATGAAACCGCTGTCTATCCGATTATGCTATCATCGCATTCTGGGCGCACATCGTTTTCTCTGGCTTCGTAGTGCGGGCGTTGGCTCTGGACTTTGGCTGAGTTGAAGTGGACGTTTCCTTCGGACATTGGCGGTTTCGAGTTTAGACTTCAGTTGGGTGGATTTTGGACCTTCGATTTAATACAGTTTGAATAGAGAAAATTTCGCTTTTTAGCTATCTTTTCCTTAAAGAAGGGGCAGACTTAAGAGAACCCTAGTAAAAGCCAGTGAACACCAGCAGCTGCGCTGTTTCCTCAGTCTTCATATCATCAGTTGCTATGGTGGCCGATTTTTTTTTTACTTTAAAAAGGCTTTTCATGTTGTCCTTCACACTCTTATGCTACATAAGTTGTCACTTGTCGGTATTTCTACGACCCTCGTACACTGCATTAAGGATTACCTGAATCCCCGCAGGGGGCATCTGCGCAAGCAGATGTTTGGTGTATGTGCGACACCACGGACCCCGAGCACCCACGTCTAGCCGTGCGTGGCAGAGCCGTGTCCGGGGAAAAGGGGAACCTGGTGGTTGAGCCAATGCCGAGTGTTTGGACCTTTAAGGCCCCTCGGCAAAGGCAACACACCACTTTGGCCCACGCTTCACGTAGACGGCACCTCCGGCCTGACCCGACCGGAGGGAATCGGCAGTCGCCACTTCCTGTCCTCCTCAACATCTTTTACTTTCCTATCCTCTTTCTAACAACTTTCCTGTCACCTTCTCTCTTCTTGGTTCTTCTCCTTTTCTTGGCGGCTAGGGTTAACCTGGTGCGGCTAACAACCCTGTGTTACGCCATATGTGGTTATAGCCGTGGTGTAAATCTGGCGCAGGCAGGCCTTGCTTGCAAGTACCTGTCGCGTCCCCTTGTTCAGCCCCGGGGTGGGCGGATGCACCACGGCCGAATAGAATTTATTAATTCATGGCTTCTTCAAAACCCCGCTCCAAACACGATCGGTCCCTGAAAAGGGGCCGCACCGAAGTTTCCTTCCCACTACTCCCTGCAATCGCTGCCCATAAACCGGACAACTACCCCCGCTTCCTAATAATCGAATCAACAGAAAAAGAAAACCCCATCACTTCCAAGTCTGTATTTCTGATCTCGAAATTCCTTGAAAACATTGTAGGCAAATCTTATAAGGCTAAAAAACAAAGAACTGGTGAACTCCTAGTAGAACTCAATAATCAGCAACAGGCAACAAGTCTTCTCAACCAAACCCGCATGGCCGATCTAGATGTCAGGATCACACCCCACCGCAGCCTCAACAGCTCGCAGGGTGTGATCTCTGAGACGGATCTCCTAAACGAGACAGACATCGACCTCCTCGAGGGCCTCAAAGATCAAGGTGTGACGGCAGTGAGGCGGATCACCATCCGGAGAGACAACAAAGAAATAGCCACGAAGCACATCATCCTAACATTCGACCGATCCACAATTCCAGAACACATAAATGCAGGATTCATCCGTTGCCCAGTTCGTCCATACATTCCGAACCCGCGCCGCTGCTTCAAGTGCCAGTGGTTCGGTCACAGCACTAACGCTTGTCGCGGAAGACTAACCTGCGCCAAATGCGCCCAGAACGATCACCCCACTGATAATTGCAACACACAGGTCTTCACCTGTGCCAACTGCCAGGGACCCCACCCAGCATACTCCCGCACCTGTGAAAAATTCCAAGTAGAAAAGAAAATCATAAACATAAAAGTAACCGAGAACATTTCCTTCCCAGAGGCGCGAAAGAGGTTCGCCTCTTTCCCCCTGGGGAGGTACGCAGACGCAGCTCGCCGGGGGGCGGAGCGGCGTTCTGCTTCGGCAGGGACACAGTACTGCGGCCCAGACTGTGCCCGGCCCGAGCCCCCCGCTGAGTTGCTGTTGGCAGCTCAATCCGTCACCGTGCCGCAGGGGGAACCTTCAGCGGTTGCGGTGGCAACCAACCCGGTTGGGAGTGGTGCCGCTCCTTCCGGTTCCACTCCTCTGGCCCCCAGTTCACCTGATGGCACGGAGGAAATGGACGTGGAGGGACCGGCAGGTGCTTCCACCTCCGCCCCACCGCCTGTGCCACCCTTGGCACCCCTGGCGGTCGTGGCCCCAGAAAAGGGCCCCCGAAAGGGTCCACAGTCCAAGGAGCCCGACAAGTCGGCAACTCCGAGGACATCTGAAGAGAAAATGGACGTCAATCCGTTCGTCGCTGCTGCGCAGCGGAGGGGACGGGATCGGACGTCACAATCCCAAGAAAGAAAGAAGCCAGCCAGAGTAACCGCCCCGAACGACACATAACCACACATTCCAGTCGCTCCTTACATAAAATAATGGGAAAAGAAAATTTAATACAATGGAACTGTAGAGGCCTGTTTAAGAACCTGGATGATGTATGCGAGTTACTGCACTCCAATCAGCCAAGTGTCATGTGTCTCCAGGAAACACACTTGAATAAAAAACACACAAATTTCTTAAATAGTTACCTGGTGTTCCAAAAGGACAGAGACGGCTGCACATACTCTTCTGGTGGTGTGGCCATCGTTGCCCGCAAATCCTTGGCATGTCACACCATCCAGCTGAACACTGTCCTAGAGGCTGTTGCAATCCGAGTAATAAGTTTTAATAGGCTAATCACGGTGTGCTCCCTCTACATCCCACCAGACTATCACTTGTTGAGCTCCGAGTTCGAGGCTCTTGTGGATCAGTTACCTGAACCCTTAATTTTAATGGGTGACCTCAATGCACACAATCCTCTGTGGGGCTCTTCTAGAACAGATGCCCGAGGTCGCCTCATCGAAAAGTTCTTAACATCATCGGGAGCATGCCTGTTTAACAAGCACCAGCCTACATACTATAATATAGCGCACAACACCTACTCACACCTTGACCTTGCTATTGGCTCTGCAGTACTCTTTCCATCTCTTGAATGGGGAGTGGACACAAACCCCTATGGTAGTGACCACTTCCCAACATCCTTAACATATATAGGTAAAGGGCCAAACAGTTCTCTTTCCCATAGTAGGTTCAACGAAGCTAGAGCGAACTGGAACACATTCACAGAAACATCTCAACTGCACTACACAGACATTAGACACCTACACGTAGAGGAGGCAACCGAGCTCGTCACGGCGCACATCCTCGACGCCGCCGAAAAGTCCATTCCCCAGTCCTCCGGAGCCGTGCGGCACCCAAGGAGGCCCTGGTGGAATGACGACTGTCGGCGGGCGCGAGAGGCCCAGAACAAAGCTTGGGGTATCCTTCGCCGGTACCCCACATCAGAAAACATGATTTCTTTTAAACGGGCAAAAGCTTTCGGGAAGCGTGCGCGCCGTGAGGCAAAACGAGAGAGTTGGCGCGCTTTTCTTACATCTATAAACTCCTACACAGACACACGTAAAGTATGGACAAGGATACGTAAACTGAAAGGACAAAATACACATAGCCTGCCCCTGGTCAGCACAGCAGGGGACACACTAGACCAGGCTAATGCACTTGCACAACACTTCGAACACGTGTCAAGCTCTGCACACTACACAAACACTTTCCTGAAACATAAAGCCTCTTCTGAAAAGAAGTCCCTACGTGACAACAACAAATCACAGACTTCCTACAACTCTGAGTTCTCACTTTTTGAGCTGAGGGCCGCTCTCAACACTTGTAAGCCTTCAGCTCCAGGCGCAGACAACATCACGTACACTATGATACAACACTTACAACGAGACACTTTAGAAACACTTTTACACCTATACAATAGAATATGGATTTCGGGGCGGTTACCTAGGTCTTGGAGGGAGGCCATAGTAGTGGCCTTCCTCAAGGAGGGGAACGATCCCACCTCCCCTGCAAGTTATCGTCCCATAGCCCTGACAAGCTGCCTCTGCAAGCTTCTCGAGAAGATGATAAACAAGAGACTTGTATATTTCCTGGAATACAACGGTCTTCTAGAGAGCTGCCAGGCAGGCTTCCGGGCAGGGCGATCTACAAATGATCAACTCGTTGGCTTAGAATCATATATAAAGGATGCATTCGTTCATAAGCAGTACTGCATTACACTGTTCTTTGATCTTGAAAAAGCCTACGACACCGCTTGGCGCTATGGCATCCTCAGCGATCTGAAGTCGTTAGGTTTGTCGGGCAACATGCTAAACACACTTGGCAGTTACATGTCCAAGCGAACCTTTCGTGTGAGAGTTGGGTCTGCACTCTCTAGGGTTCATGTCCAAGAAAATGGCGTGCCTCAAGGTGGAGTTTTGAGCTGCACATTGTTTATAGTGAAGATGAACTCGCTTGGAAAGGCATTGCCACCAACAATATCCTATTTTATGTATGTAGATGATGTTCAAATATCTTTTAAATCATGTAACATGTCTATCTGTGAACGGCAAATTCAGCTTGGTGCCAATAAACTAGCTAGCTGGGCAGACCGAAATGGGTTTAAACTTAATCCAGCTAAAAGCACCTGTGTTGTGTTTTCTAAATTGAACGCGATCCGGCCCGATCCTGAGATCAAGCTGAACGGCCTATCAATTCCTGTTAAAAAGGAACACAAGTTTTTAGGAGTAGTGTTTGACGAAAAACTAACATTTATATCTCACATTAAGCAACTTAAACATAAATGCCTAAAAACAATGAACATTTTAAAGGTCCTCTCACACCAAGCATACGGTGCAGACAAACAACTCCTGCTGCGTGTATTTACCAGCTTAATAGGTTCAAGATTGGACTACGGGAGTGTGGTGTATGGGTCAGCAACAAAAACCACATTGAAAATGCTGGACCCATTGCTGCACTTGGGGCTTCGGCTCGCGTCAGGTGTGTTTCGCTTTAGCCCGGTCCAGAGCCTGTACGCTGAGTGTGATAAATGGTGCCTAGAACATCAGCGAATCTACATAGACCTATTATATGCTTTTAAAATTTCATCAATTAGTAACCATCCTTTTAAACCAGTATTTAACGATACTTCCTCATTGCAAATGTTTTTACATCGTCCATCTGTTTCTGTACCTTTCTCCCTTAGAGCGAGGAAGGAAGGTTCTGACTTTGACTTCTCGTTTTCAGACTTATACAATTCATCGTTTACGGACCTTTTACCACCGTGGCATCTCCGCCCAGTTTCTTGTGATACATCTTTTACACAAATCCAGAAGAACCGGGTTCCACAAAGTGCGATTCTGCAGCACTTTTTGTCCCTACAGCAAAAGTATCAGTGTTTAGAATTTTATAGCGATGCCTCAAAGACTGCTTCCGCTGTGTCCTCTGCGGCACCCGGACCAAACTTAAGCATCTCTAAGACTATGAATTTACTTAGTAGTATGTTCACGGCAGAGGTGTATGGCGTGCTCCTCATTCTGAATCACATCCTTCAACATAAAATACCCAAATCCATCGTTTACACAGATTCTTTGAGTGTTGTGCGCGCACTATCATCTGGAAAGTCGTCTAAAAATTATGTGATCAATCTTCTTTTTAAAACCATTATGTCCGCGTACGCCTCAAATCTCGAAGTGATTGTGTACTGGGTTCCGGGCCACTGTGGGATACGAGGAAATGAGCTGGCGGATGAAAGTGCCGCCGCTGCTGCACTGACGAACACAGTGGACATAACACTACCTTACACAGACCTCAAGCCACACATCAGAGAACAACTTCGTAAAACATGGCAAACACAGTGGAGCGAACTCACAGACAACAAACTACACCTAATAAAACCACACTTGGGACGATACACAACAGACACGCACAACAGATTCAATGAAGCTACACTAGCCAGATTACGGATAGGCCACACACATGCTACACACTCCCACCTGCTCACTGGATCCCCAAGACCTCTGTGTAGCAGGTGTGGAGAACACCTATCCGTAATCCACATCCTAATTCAATGTAACGCACTCACCAAAACTCGACGCAAACACTTTCCACAACTATACAGACAACACATCCCACTCCACCCCTCACATTTTTTAGCCGACAATGCTACAATTCCTTTTAAGTATGTTTCGAAGTTTTTAAAAGAGATTAATTTTTTACAGCTCATTTCATACTGCACGTAATTACAACCTGGCCCTCTACACCAGCCATCTCATTTGTTTTTAAACAGCTTCTGCTTCACTTTAGTTTACAATTGTAATTTTAATTCTCATCGCTTTTATTAAATCACAATTGTTTCTGGCGCTCTTTGCCCTCCTCGGCCTTGCGCCATAAAAAGACAATCATCATCATCAAGGATTACCTGAATGTTTCTAAACAGTGTGTTGTCATAAATGGGCTGGCTTGATCACAAGATGATGTACTGAGAGTGGTACCAAAAGGGTCGGTTTTGGGGCCACTGTTTTTTCTGATTTTTGTAAATAGTTTCCCACTTTCTACTTCCAATTTATGCAGATGATACTGTTTTGTATTGCCCAGTCAAGTGCGTTGATGAAACCACAGTATTACAGACTCACCCCGATAAGGTTGTGTGCATTCGTGTGCGAAAGGGGACATGAATTTAAACCAAACTAAAATTTTTCAGGCATGATTTACTAACAAAAAAGGTGGTATCGAGGCCCTCTATCGAAGCCCTATTTCTGAAATCCCCATGCAATACAAGAGATAGACCAAGTTTAGTGTGTTAGATTCGTGTTCACTTCAACATCAGATTGGACCAATCACGTAGACATAATTTCAGTCACGGCTTCGCGCTTAATTCATTTCTCTTGAAAAAATTTTAGCGACCCACCGCAAACAATCAAGAAAATCTTGCCTTACAAATTAGCGCCCAATCTCGGAGTACGATTTTGTTGCTCTCAGGCCCTTTCGCTAAAGTAAGGTAGGAAAAGATAGAGGTAGTGCAAAGAAGTGCTTCAATGCTTGCAACAGCTAAATATGATTTCAGAATTAAGAGTTCATAATTTAGACAGGCCTTTGGGTGGAAACCCCTCCTTGCACACTGCAAATTGAAAGGCTTCAATTTCTTGATGACGTATATCACGGCGAGACTGGAGTAGATAAAGAATGGCACTTAAAGGCGTCCTATTACATGTTGCCACGACGAGATCACAGTTGCAAAATAAGAATTAATAATTGGCAATTACCCCGCAGGGGGCACCTTGTGTACTCAAGGTGTTTTGGTGAGTAGCGCCACCAAGGTCCCGAGCTCCGCAGGGGTGCCTACTGCCGTAGGCACTTAGTGTCTTGCAACACCACGGACCCGAGCACATGTGGGCTGGACCCACCCACGCCCCGGCTGTGCGTGGCTGAGCCGTGTCCGGGGAAAAGGGAATCCTGGTGGCTGAGCCAAAGCCGGGGTTGTTTTGGACCTTCACGGCCCCCCGGTAGAGGCAACACGCCACTTTGGCCCCTGCTTCTCGCAGACGGTGCCCCCGGTCTGACCCGCCCGGGGGGAACAGGCCAGTCGCCTTTTCCTGCCTCCCTCTTAGCTCTTTCACCTTCCTGTCCTCTTTGCTACCCCTATCCTGTCATCTCTTCTTTTCCTCATCTCCACACATTTCCAGGCGGCGAGGGTTAACCCTGGGTAAGGAATCAACCTTGAGGAATTAAACATGGTTATAGCAGCTATGTTTGGCTAACACGCATTTAGTGCGTTCCCAGGTTGGGCTCGGTGGTGGGCGGCCAGCATAGCTGCTGAATTGATTTCACTTGTTATGGCAACAAGATTTTCTGCATCCCATGATTGTCCTCCGAAACGGGGGCGCAACGAAGCAGTCCAGCAGTTTTTCACTCCTAAAAAGCCAGAAAATTTCCTAAAGTCCCACGTCATGCACTGTGAAAAAGAAGGCATGGCAATGAGACGTCTGTCACCATTCTTGGTAGCCAAAGTTCTAACCAATGAACTAGGCGGTGGCTATAAAGTAAGCAAGTTGGGAAGCGGTGACCTTCCCTTAGAAGTACAAGACGCAGCTCAGTGTGCCAAGTTGACGAAAATAAGCACTGTTGGTGACAATCCTGTGAGCATCAGTCCCCACCGATCCATGAACACTACCAGAGGTGTTATCTCTGATGAAGACTTTCTGAACTTGTCTGAGCACAAACTCCTGGAAGGGTTCGAGGGCCAGAATGTTGTAAATGTTCAACGAATCAAAATACGTAGAGATGGGAAGGAAATTTCGACCAAGCATGTAATCCTTACATTCTCGACCAGTGTACTGCCCGAGTCTGTTGAGGCAGGCTACGTTAAAATCCCTGTCCGCTTGTATATTACAAACCCCCGACGCTGCTATAAATGCCAAAGATTTGGCCATGGTTCATTGAGCTGCCGGGGCAAGGCAGCATGTCCTAAGTGTAGCCTTCCCGACCACTCGTCTGACACCTGTGAAGCTCCACTACACTGTGTAAACTGCAAGGGAGAGCACGCCGCGTACTCGCGGTTGTGCCCACAATGGAAGAAAGAAAAAGAAATAATTGCTCTGAAGTATAAGGAAAACATTACCTTTAGGGAAGCACGACAGAGACTGTTCCTGACACACACTAGCTTTGCCGATGTAGCGCGACGGGGGGCGGCGCTACACTCGGTTCGAGTTCCCCTTGGAACCCTCCCAGTGAGGCCCCAAGGGACGCCCCAAGCCCCTTCAGTGCAGGTGGCTAAGGCCACTGCACATACCACAAAAGAAGCGTCAAGGGCTGCCCCAGCACCCCTTGATGCCAACGCTAGGCCTGACACTGCAGTGCCGGTCCCTGCTGAGAGGCAGGCTGCCGCAACCAGCCAGCCTAGCCCCGCTGACGAGGCTTCGCAAGAAGCCATGGACACAACGCCAAGCCCTCCGTTACGCGGTACTCCGATAGGGCGCGGCACGTCGCTTGACCATTCAAAGCAAAAGACACCTAGGGTCACGGCTCCTGGGAAGGTGTCTTGAGCCTGGGAGGGTGACAGCATGGCAATTCCTTAATCCCTGTTCAGCATAAGCTGATGGTAACTGATAATGTAGTCCAATGGAACTGCAGAGGCCTCCTGAAAAACTTGGACGATATCTATGAATTGCTGTCACAACACCAAGTAAGTATTATGTGTCTCCAGGAGACACACTTGAGGACGAACCAAACAAACTTCTTCTTAAAGAACTACTCAGTATTTAGGAAAGATAGATATGGCTGCATGCATCCCTCTGGAGGAGTTGCGATTATCGTGCAAAAATCAGTGCCATGCCAGTTCTTACCGCTACAGACCACTTTAGAGGCTGTAGCCATACGAGCCATTATCTTTAATAAACTGGTAACAGAATGCTCACTGTACATACCTCCAGACCACGGGCTCTCCAGTATGGAGTTTGAAACATTAGTTGATCAGCTGCCAGAGTCGTATCTGCTAGTTGGGGATTGTAATGCTCACCACCCACTCTGGGGTTCTGCACGCACGGATGTTAGAGGACGCCTCTTTGAAAAGTTTCTGCTATCATCTGGAGCGTGCATACTTAACAAGAAAGACCCAACATATTATAACACAACACATGCCACATACTCCTGCATAGATCTCGCCATAGCCTCTCCAGTTCTTTTTCCAGCACTCCAGTGGAAGGTCATTAATAACCTGTACGGAAGTGACCACTTTCCCGTAAGCCTCAAGCTTTTAGACAATAAACAAGACAACACTCCATGCCCACAAAAGTTCAAGGAGGAGCCCGCAGACTGGAAAAAATTCAAAGAGCTCTCTTAGTGTCACTATACACTTATAGACAACCTTGGTATTGACGAAGCTGCTGAAACTCTGACCACCCATATAATTGAAGCTGCAATGAAGTCCATCCCCCAGACTTCTTCTAGTAGGGTTACTAAGCCAAAACCTTAGTGGAATGATGATTGCAGGCAAGCCCGTAAGGAACAGAATAAGGCATGGGGTGTCTTGCGTAGGCGCCCAACGACTGAAAACTTGGTACTTTTCAAGCGGGCAAAGGCCAATGGCAGAAGGATACGGCGTATTGCGAAGAGAAGAAGCTGGAATCGTTTTGTGTCATCAATCACATCATATACTGACACGCGGAAAGTATGGAGGAGAATCAAAACACTCCGAGGAAGTAACACTCTCACGCACCCTTTGGTCAGCACAAGTGGAGACACTTTACAAGACCAAGCGAATGCCCTAGGCAAGCATTTTGAGTATCTATCAAGCTCAGCTCACTATTCAAATAACTTCCTGAGACACAAGAATGCAGAGGAACGGAAGATCGTACGTGACAAACGGCAGTCTGAGGTAGGGTATAATTGCCCCTTCACTATGCAGGAGCTTAAAGTTGCGCTCACTACTTGTGGTAAATCATCACCAGGGCGAGACCGAATAACATATACCATGGTTAAGCACCTGCACCACGACACGCTAGAAGCGCTCTTACTGTTGTTTAACAAGATCTGGCGTGCAGGACAGTTTCCAAAAGTGTGGAAAGAAGCTATTGTGGTGCCGATTCTAAAGGAGGGGAAAGATCCATCACTTGCAACTAGTTTTAGACCGGTCGCTTTGACCAGTTGCTTATGCAAGGTCTTCGAAAAAATGATTAACCGTCGCCTTATCTACTTTCTTGAGTACCATGGTATTATAGACAATCGCCAGGCGGGTTTTCGCTCTGGTAGATCTACAGCAGACCACCTAGTGGCTATTGAATCCTACATCAGGGATGCATTTGTTCATAAGCAGCATTGTTTATTAGTCTTCTTTGACCTCCAGAAAGCTTATGACACAGCCTGGCGTTATGGTATTCTTTGTGATCTGCGCCGCCTTGGAGTTTGCGGAAACATGCCGAACAGTTTGAAAGATTACCTTTCGGAGCGCACCTTTCAGGTTAGGGTTGGAAACGTCCTCTCGAAGACGTTTGTCCAAGAAAATGGAGTGCCGCAGGGTGGTGTGCTTAGCTGCACCCTTTTTATTGTTAAAATGAATTCCTTAGGAACTGCACTGCCTCGCTCCATATCCTACTCACTATATGTTGATGATGTGCACATTGCTTAAAATCATGTAATATGTCCATTTGTGAGAGGCAAATCCAACTAGCTGCAAACAAACTTACAAAATAGGCAGATGAGAATGGCTTCTGTTTTAACCCAGAAAAAAACACGTGTGTGGCCTTCTCTAGGCAGCGTGGTATCCGCCCAGATCCCGTTATTACACTCAATGAAACACCCATAGCGGTAAAAAAGGAGCACAAGTTCCTTGGGGTTGTGCTTGATGACAAACTTTCATTCATTGCACACCTCAAACGCCTTAGAGTTAAATGTTTGGATACAGTCAGGATCCTGAAAGTCCTCTCACACCAGTCTTGGGGTACTGACACAAAGTGCCTATTATCCTTATTCAAGAGCCTTGTGAGGTCCCGCATCGACTACGGGTGTCTTGTTTATCAATCCGCCGCGAGAACAGCACTAAAGATGCTAGACCCTGTCTACCATCTTGGCCTTCGTCTGGCTACAGGCGCTTTCCGAACAAGCCCTGTTTTAAGCCTGTATGTGGAAGCCAATCAGTGGTCTCTTGAAACACAGCGGAAGTACACTGGGTTGAATTATGCTCTAAAAGTGACATCCTTGACCGGACACCTTAACAGCACTCTAGGTAACTAGGCAATCAAGCTCTTTGAAAAGCGACCTGCCATGGCTGAGCCATTTCTTCTGTCGGTGAGGGCACTGGCCACAGGCCTGGGAATATCCTTCACTGACGCTCAGAAAACTAGGTTTGCTGACCTTGTCCCTCCGTGGGATCTGTGCCCTATCTCTTGTGATCTATGTTTTATGAAGATTGACAAAAGAACGGCTCCAAAGGAATTAATTATGCAGCATTTTTTGCTTTTGCAGAACAAGTACAGAGCATCTGAGTTCTACACAGATGCGTCCAAGTCAGCTGGTGCAGTATCATGTGCTGCGCATGGTCCCAACTTTTCCACGTCTAAGACTAAGCCTGAAGCCACATCTATATTCACTGCTGAAACACGCGGCCTTGTATTGGCTGTAGAATATATTATTCAGAACAATGTCCAAAAGTCAGTGATATTCACTGATTCTCAAAGTGCAGTGCAGGCTTTAGCGTCAGGAAAGTTACAAAAAAATCCAGTCTTTAATCAATTGCTAAAACTACTGTGCTCAGCCCACAAACAAAAACTTGAAATCACAGTCTGTTGGGTTCCAGGCCACTGCGGCATAGCCGGAAATGAGCAAGCAGACAGGAATGCTGTAACTGCAGCTCTTCGGAGTGACCTAGATATTCAAAGCGTCCGGTACGAGGATCTCAAACCGTACGTACGTAAGAGGCTGCGCGACCAATGGCAGGAAGATTGGAATATGCAAATAGCAAACAAATTGCACATGGTAAAACCCAAGTTAGGTAGATCGATCCCTGAAAAACGGGACAGGATCACAGAGGTTACTCTCTGTAGACTGCGCATAGGCCATACCCATGCTACACATGCGTACCTATTGAAAGGAACAGAACAGCCACGCTTCTTGAGGTGTGGAGGGTCGCTATCAGTCATTCACGTACTGGTAGAATGCAAACTACTTGAACCGCAAAGAAAGCTCCATTTTCCCGAATTGTACACACGCATGATCCCTCAACACCCATTGCTGTTTTTATCAGACGAGCCATTTTTCTCGGTTAACCATGTTTTTAAGTACCTCTCAGACGTAGATTTTTTAAGGTATGTGTCATATCCCCCGTGACCCGAGCCACCATCGCACGCTAGAACCCGGTAGGGCCTCTCACTGCTACCGAAAAGACGGTGGCAAGGGGTGCACGTAGAAAATTCCTGACATAGTGATAATTGTTTTTACTTGGCCCTCTACACCAATTCTTTTTTAACAGAAATTTGAGATACCTTTTATTATATATTCTGTACCTTATGTTCCCACTTGAATAATCCTTCACCATAGTACTGGCGCTCTTTGGCCTTGATGCCCTTGCGCCAAGAAAACCTAACATCATCATCAATAATTGGGGATTACATGTATTTAAATACCTCAGTGGCTAAGGCGTTGCGCTGCTGACCACGAGGTCGCGGGTTCGATTCCCGGCCGCGGCGGTCGCTTTTCTGATGGAGGCGAAAAGAAAAAACGCCCGTGTGTACGAGATTTCGGCGCACGATAAAGAACCCCAGGTGGTCAAAATTAATCCGGAGCCCTCCACTACAGCGCGCCTCATCGCCTGCGTTGCGTCGGCGCGTTAAACCCTACAATCAATCAATGTATTTAAATACCCTTTTTTCGAACTCTTCTGACTGGGACTCGCTACAAAGTCCTGTGTTCTCATTCTACTTTCCTTACTGCCATTGAGACAGTATTCTGAGTAGATGAAATAATCACCCTAATTATCATGCTGCAGTCCCCGTGCATTCCGCACTTTGGTTGTTTGCATGTGCGTTCGGTTATGTGTGATTACTGCTTGAATGTTGTTCTGTTATATGGCTGTTGCTATTTTTATATACTTTGACCACCTACAATTCCCAATCGGCGATGAGGTACCTAAGTAAATAAGTAAATAAATAAATAAATAAATAAATAAATAAATCCAGTGGAAGTTTGGTATGACGAACACTGATATAGTGAATTATTGGCTATAGCGAACTAATTACGAAGTTTGGTTGGCCAAGCTTCATTTCAATGACACCTATTGTTTTATAATAAAAGTAAAACTGTGGAAGAAGCGCGCACTATCGGTTATAATAAACGAATATTTGACCAGTAGGCTGAGAAGCTACTTGGAAAAACTCCGGGCGTTCTAAAATGCACTGAAGAAGAAAAGGCCCCTTTGTTTGTGGACACTGTGAAAAACTTCATCCTGCTCAGTGCTGTGAATAGCCATTAGACAAAGATCACATACTTTCTAGTAAAAATAGGAACGCTGACCTCTTTTGCAAAAGGAACTTTGTTCTATTGTAATTTCCCGTTTCATAGTCTCGTTCATTGATCTTGATATGCCCCAATGCGAAAGATAAGGGTTGTCTTGGTTATAGTCGGTTCGAAGATTAAAATAATGCGCATTTATATAAAGGAATTTTGCCGGGAGCCAGATTACCGATTGGTTTGAACAGATGTTTAGCTTGATTGTAACAATGAATATCGGATATAACGAACTTGAACTACTGTCCCGATACTACTTCGTTATAACGAACTTCGACTGTAAATAAATAAATAAATTTTACACCAAGCCTTCATAGGGTCATCGTACGGAGCGTCCGAAACAGGAACGTGGATAATCACACTGTGCGCAGGGGATTCCCCTCGTTTGTTAGCGCTCCCCGAATACCGGGAACGCGGTGAGGGCAGCGACAAAGACTGATGCGTCTGTGCATGTAAAGAGGCATCCCCGCCACCGAGGTGACAGGCGCAAAAGAATCGACATTTGGGCAAGTTGGTATTTGTATAGCATCTTTAAGGGCCGCTTATGGAACCAACACACGAGAAAGGAAGATGGCAGGATGGAGCTTCATGAACACGTAATATAATTGAAGGCACGACCTATACATAAATACTAATACTGAAACTGCGTGCCTCGGCATCATGACGCCATATTTAGAAACTCACTAATAAACACTACATATGCACATGTCAATCGTCATTTCTCCGAACACGAGTGCTTACAGGTATTTCGAGATGCCAGGATGTTTCAGAAGCTTTTCCCATTACAAAAAGTCGCCCATTACCACATTACAAATATCAGTGATTTTGAGTAAGCTTACACTCAATTTTTTTTTATTATGCCGAGATATCGAGGGCATGCTAGCGGGCCCTCCGTAGTTCTTCGTGATAAACAATTCATTTTTGAATCAGTTCATGAATTGATAATCAGGCTCAATTTGTGCTTGTGAGCGCAGTTTAAGGTGGTTAGGCATAACAAAAACGTGTATGCAAATTTTATAACAGTATCCTGAGATACTCAGAGAATTTAAAGTGTACCGAAACAAGCTTACACTTAAAGTAAAAGGAGATAAAAACTACTACTTCATCAACATGTTTTCAGAGAATAATATGCAACGCTCTGATGTTGTCTGGAAGAAGATAAATTCTCTGTTGCATTCTAATGCCTCTGCGACATTCCTGATAACTTCGTACACGAGGGACGGCAATTCCGTGGTAACTCATCGGCTACTGCCTTCAATCGATACTTTATACAGCCGAGCCAGGTTGACAATAATGATGGAAGTTCTTTCTCTGGCTACGATTCTTCATTGCATGCAAGTCACTCCGAACAATCACTGTTTCTTACACCTTCTGATTGCGCGGAGGTTTTTTTGTGCATTAGTATGATTAAAACCAGCAAATCTAGTGAAGTAAATGGTGTCCAGATCGAACCTGTTAAGTTTGTGCTGGACATTTTATGCCCCCTGATTGCCCACATCTATAATTTAATCCTCTATTCTGGTGTGTTGCCTAAAGACATGCTAATTGCTTGTGTAACGCCTAGTTTCAAACCTGGCGACAAAAACTCTCTTAACAGTCACAGACCAATTTCTATATTACCGATGTTTTCGAAAGGAATAGAAAAAATACTCCATATTAGGCTGTTATCGTACATAAATAAGCACAACTTAAGCCACGACTTTCAACACGGCTTCCGAAAACAACGATCAACAGAGACGGCTTTACTAACGCAAAAAGTAATAATAATCGAATCATTCAAAACGAAACAATTATTGCAGGTATCTATATTGATTTCTCTAAGGATTTCGATCTCATTATTCATAATATTCTACTGTTCAAAATGTACACATATGGGATCACAGGAATCCCGCATGCTCTGTTTGAATCGTACTTGTTTCATAGGAAGCAATTTGTCAATATTCATAACGCTACGTCAGCTCCTGAACCCATCAGTGCAGGTGTCCCGCAAGAAACCATATTGGGACCACTTCTGTTCGTGATGTATATTAATCATATAGCGCACGGGGCTAAAAATGCATAAATAGTTTCATATGCTGACAATTGAACTGTTTTTGTTACAGGCATATCTGAGACAGAGGTAGAGGGAAAAGTAAAAGATGCACTATTTGAACTAAAGAACTGGGCAGATGCAAACCGCTTAAGAATAAATAGCAATAAAACAAAAGTTGTGTTATAACTGTCCAGGGGGAAAACACTGAGAGACATCAACACTTGTTTAGACAGCGAAATAACAGAAATTGTGGACAACGTAAAGACACTTGGCGTTATTTTTTCTAAGAATCCAACTTGGAATGACCATGTTGACTATATCCAACCCAACATGTCTTCAGCGGTTGGTGTAACCAATATAATGCGGCATATTCTTCCCGGGAAAATGAAACTACTGCTCTGCAATGCAGTGGTATACTCCATTCTGCAATACTGCAGCTAAAATTGGAGTACGACAGGAATCATTAACTTAAAAAACTACCCCTGCTTCAAAACAGAGCTATTCGGTGCATTTCTAAAATATCCTTTGTTTCACCTCCCAGCCAGTTTTTTTTCTAAACTATGATATTCTTCCTGTGTTTTCATTATATAATTACCATGTACTAATAACGTATAGATCGTTCACTAATAAAAATGACTTCATTTCATGTCTGTCAAAAATCACAGCAAAAAGTTCAACTCGTCTGACAAGGCATGCAGAGAAAGGTTTTCTACCTACTCGCCGAACCACTTATGACACACAATCGCTAACCTGTAGTTTGCCGGGCCTGCATAACAGGCTACACTCAGAAAATTTTAATGTAACCGGCGATCCCAACTCGCATATTAGATTATACATTGCCAGGGATTGTGTAGCACGGTTTGAGCTCACGTGTTTTTTGGACATCAGTGTGTTCCTTGGATTTCTCAGAATGATTTCTTATTCTGATGCTCAAACCTTTTTTTGTTGCAGAGAAAGCCCCTGAGGTTTTGGTTAACAGCAAGAGTGTTTAATACGGCTGTATTTGTATATGCCTTTCATATTTTGTCAGCAACATTATGTATTTCCTAAGCCAGTTTTATGCAGTTCTGTTTACAATGTGTTTACTGAATTTTTTGCTTATGTTGAGTATGTTTTTGTAGAATATGGTTATTTTAATTATGTTTTACCTATGAAGAATGTCGTACTGCCGACACTGATGCCACTGTATACGAGGCTGGAGCCACTGTCAAGCTGAATTCCCAGCTTTTAGCTCCAGCACCCGCCTCCTGAAGGAAAATAAAAAATTGAATTGAATTGAAATGAAAGACCAGTCCTATTCTAACTCGAGGCTGAGCAAGATAGCGTGAACGCAGATGACGATTCACGGTTATATTTACTATTATCCGCGAAGCGGTTGTTAAAGATGGATATAAATGGCTCAGTGGCTAAGGCGTTGTGCTGCTGAGCAAGAGGGTGCGGGTTCGATTCGTATCAATCAAATTCGATATAAACTTTGGATGACCGAAAGGTCATCCAAAGCTTTTTGTGTACCAATACCGGCCATAAACCCATGGTGGCTAGACGAAAATATGTTGTGTGTTTTGAGAAATGAAGTAATTGGGAGAGCCAAATGTTTTTCTAGGACGAGGGCAATCTTTGGCAAAACATACCTAGGTAGCTTTCGACTGAATTTTTTGCCCATTTTCGGTAGAGAGCACTTTGTAAACCTTGTGGCACTTTTTGAGTTGCAATAATATTGTTGATGATGGCACGAATTACACACTTAAGTTAATAAAAATATGTACAAAGTGAATCAACGGCTACGCTTTCCTCGAAAAACGATGAAAACTAAAAATCCTTCCACGCCGGCGCTTAACGGCAGTCACACGCTGTGGCCGCCCGGCCGTCATAAAACCAGAACTACAACAAAGTGGAACGAGCTAAGCAACGACGATATCTGAGCGGCCGGCAATCTTCAATAATTAATGGAGGTACTCGAACCTGTCTTCCGCCCATGCCACTCTCACACACAGACATTTTTTTCTCGAAACCTGGTACAAGCGCAAACAGATCGGCGACTTTGCGGCGATATGGCGTGTACTTTTACAAAAGGCCAGCTCTGTCGGCTTCTTTAACTATTTTGCCCCTCCAGGTCTGTATTTCAGTGGTTGTGGTGTCAATAGTTGGCTGATAACTTTCTCATTGGCCTTCTTTAAGAAACTGGAAGGACGATGTTCAGACGCGTAGCTTCCGTAGTTGAGAATATGACATATATTGCAAAATGCATCATATTCGACTATACGACGTTCGTTGCGGGCCGCTCTTGGGTTCCGATATTGACATAATTCTTAGCCTAAAAAGGCTAAAACGTACAGCCAGGAAAAATAACTACATAAAATATTTGCACCTATTCGTTGCAGATCGGTTCACGTGCGTAAGCTCAGACCTCTCACATTCCCGCAAACGTTGCTGCTCGGCACGGCGTCCTGGAGGTTGAGCCTCGATGCACGTTGACGGTCTACGTTCGTCTATTCCAGTTTCGTTTATTTCGTTTCGTTTCGTTTATTCGAGTTCAAATAACGCACCAACCACCGTTAGTGATTTCCTTTTCTGCCCCAACCGTGGTTCTGGCACCACGGATCCAACGCGAGAAATGTGTGCCACGCGAAGTCATCGTTTCGTGCGCGGCGATATCCTTCTGGAACGATTTCGAGTCTTCACGCCGTCGATTCGCCGCTGACACCGATCTGACATTTCGCAATCGTGCTTAGGGGGATCCAGCGGTTTCTGGCTCCTATTTTAACGCATAAAAAAACACGGCAATGTACGTAGCATGATTTCGGCACGGGGAAACTCGCAGCGCACTGTTTCCTGAGAGTGACAGCGTAGATTTCACAGGGCTTCGAAGTGCGAAGGAAATGATAGCGCCCTGACGCCATTTTTAGGAGCAGTGGTTCGGGAGACGGCAACTACGAGGGATTGTTATGAAGTGGCATGCACGCGTGGACTCATTAATCGAGCCTTATAATGGAGGCGGTGGGTGTGTAATGAGTACAGGGAACGCAGTTCAGGAAAATCTGGTCAAGTTTTTTCCCACAGCGCAGCTAATCAAATCATACGCAATGTTAATGTACCCACCAACAATCATGCATTAACGCAATAAAATGGCCTGTTCGTGTGGTAATGAAAGATCCCCGCTTTCCAATTGGGCCCCTATTGTTCAATTTTCTCATCGCCATATCGGCTCTTAGAGTTGTTTCCTCGCCAGGTAAATCCACAGAACACTCTAAAAAACTTTCGATAATTTGCCATCTGTTTCAATGAAGGGGAGCGGCTTCGCGGCCATAGTATGAGCTATTTGTAAAACCACAGCGCCCGCATTTATATTGGGGCGCCAAATGTATGGTTCTTTAGTGAAGCCGAGCCTAGGGCTGACCGTGCGCTACAATAGCCTCGCTTGCCGATAAGGACAGCCGGCAGCTCTCCCGCGCAATTCGCGCTATCCCTGTGCGCCCTTAAACGTGCATTGGCGCTGCTCCCTCTCCTTTCTATAATCCTTTCTGACTAATGGGGGCTGGTGTAGAGACTCTGGAAAGCTTCACCGCTCGGGCGTGCGGGCGTATATTTCCCCCGCTCACTGCTTATTATCATGCGGGCTCTGCGCACTCCGTGGTTCGTCATTCAGTGGAGCGACCTTTGAATGTGGCCAGCATGATTTCCGCAGCCGCGGCGCAAGCTCTTCGCAGCCGTGGGGCTACGAGTCCTCGGAAGCCAGTTTGGAGTCCTAAGAACCTTAAAGCAGCTCTAAGCTGCTGCGGCGCCAGCGGAAAGATGGGGGTGTAAGAGGGGCACTGGCGATTTCTCAGGCTTAAAGCGCAAAACTTCTTAGGAAAGTCTCATGTCCCAGTATGAATCCGCTTATGCCGTTAAAAGTGTCTCGCGGAGGTGTTTGCACGAACGGCCTAATACTTGGTAATTTTTCTTTGAACTTTTCTAGGTCCGCTGTAGCTTGGTGGTAGCTGCGATGTGATAACTCCCGTAGCTAATGCTAAACGCTTTAAGCTGCCCGTTTTTATGTGCAACATATCTGGGACGATTCTTGCCTCCATTTGTTTTTTTCGAGACAGAAGTCCTTACTCATTCGCGAATAGTTGATACCCTCAGCACCGACTGTAAGGAACCACGAATGGGGATGCCTGTGTCGCAGAGGTCTTCTGGCAATGCTCGTATCTTGAGCTGGGAGACGAGTTCAAGATACGAATAATAACAAAAGCGAATAATAACTTGAGGTTAAGATTCAGGCAGCCAGTGTGTAACCAAAAAAATTGCATCGATATAACTGCTGCCTCTCTACTTGTGCGAAGGAATTATTGGCCTTTTTTGATCAATTTCCGCGTCATCAAAGGTGGTTGTTTTAGATGCGACTGCATCTCATTCACTCGCCTTGTCCATGCAGCGTCGTCGGCGTCGTTGTCTTCCGCCCCTTCCCCATTCTCCTCGCCGCGCGAGCTGCGCTCTCCGCCGCTCACCCCCTCTCCTCTTCGATGCCCCTCTCTCGCGAGGGGCATTGGATTGGATTCGAATTGATTGGCTTGGATTAGATTGGATTGGATTGGATTTGGATTTGGATTTGGATTGGATTGCATTGGATTAAAGTGGATTGTGTTGGATTGTGTTGCGTCATAGCCGCGGCAAACACACTGGTGCCGGCGCATGTGCAGTACTCTCTCTTCCGCGGTCTCCTCTGCTTCGGGCGCGCTGCGCATATAACCGGTGTGCCGCTCCGGCGGCCTGTCGGTCGACGGCTGCTCTCTGCTTGCGCTTGAACCCCCCTCAGCGTCGCATCACACCAGGGTTTCCGCGACGGGAGGTGGGCGTAATTTTCTTTTATTTTCAGCCTCTTTCATAGCCCATTTTTGTGTCCCGTTTTCAATTGCCATGGTGCCTCAGTGGTTCCAGTAAGGAGCGAGACGTCATGAACTGCATTTTCCACAATGCCGGCTGTTACGAACAGTCGTACCCCGAAAGTTACGGAAACTTCCCCCGCCTGAGATGTCGCGGGAGCTTGGAGTATGTTATTGTGGTGGGCCTAGAGGCAACGTTATCCTGACTAGCAGTCGTTCTGTACTTCGTCAGTATTCTGCGTGAGTGAACACACTTACGGACTTTAGATCGATTTGCAAAGTGCTTATTTTGCTCAATTCCATTTTTTATAAAGCCAAGGAATCTTTACACTTGACCCTAGGGCTAGTCCTACCTGATCAGGCGGATGATGAGGTACCACGTCTAACATTTACGAAATGTAGTTGTGTGTTACGTCAAACTAAACGGTTAAGGAAATAATTGCACAACAGTAAATCTCGCAGGTGCAAAACCTGATAAAAAGTGCAACAGGTGCCCCAAGTCGGATTCGTGCGCCGGTCACTGGCATCGAAATCGTGCATTCTGCATCCACGATTGCAGCGCCCCTAAAAGCCTAATAAATTGTCCCCTGATATTTCGAAGCCCCTTTGAACAAATACGAACATCTAGACCCCTGTAGCCTTCGTTATGCCTGAAGAGTTTCATTAGTTATTGCCCTGCAGGGCATTATTAGTTCTTAGGAGGCCACCCACCTTCTAAAGCAAAGCTTTATATGGAAGGGAAATTTCGCGCGCCGAGGTACGCCGGAAATGCCTCCTGCGCTACCCTATGCGCATGCTCGGTTAAACCAGGTTGGAGAGGAGAGGAAGAGCAACACAAAAGTCATGAACTGGATCTTAAACTTTCCAACCAATCGCTCGAAGTTTGTCGAATTTCTTGGGGCAGAATCAGCATTATCCAGTGTGTCGTCCGGTGTTTGTCAGGGGTCAGTGCTGAGAGCATTGCTATTCTTACAATACATCAATGATTTACCCAACAAAATTAGCTCTATGTTTCGCTTTTACGTGGGTGATAGTGTCCTGTACGATGCAATTACATTGCAAGAAGACCAACCTCGTCTAACGCAGTCATTTTCTGCATTTTGCACAAGGTGGGAATATGGCAGATGACCATTAATTTCAGCAAAACGGTAGTCATGTCATTTACCAATTGTGCATCTCCGTTCAATTTCGAATATTCTTCAGGTAATATTCAACTGCGAAAGGTTCCGCAATTTAAATATCTTGGCGTTTACATTACAGGTAGCTTATGTTGGCCTAAGCATATCGAATTTATCTCGTATAAAGCTCGAAAGAAACTTGGTTATCTGAAACGTACACTGACCCAAGCTCGACAATACACAAAGCTACTCATGTACCAAACACTAATACGGCCGATACTTGAATACGCCTCTGTCGTATGGAACCCGCACAAAAAATGTGACATCAACCGTATTGGAGCCATACAAATGAAAGCCGTTCGATTTATCTGCCGCCGATATGACCGCAACTTTTCACCAACTTCAGCCCTTCCATCCTTGAAACTAACTGAACTTTCTGCGCGCCGACGCATATAATCACTCAATTGTTTTTCACCGCATCATTCACTCTTCGTATCGCTTGTCATCTGCTGACTATATAACACTAGCTAAGCTGTCAACAGCAAGAAGCAATCATTATTTGAACGTTTCCCCGTACCACCCACGCACAAACACATTTAAATTTAGTTTCTTTCCGCGCACAATTAAATTTTGCGAATCTTTGCCAGGCCACGTACCTTCCCTCCCATCGATTAAATTTTAGCTCCACTTCAAGAGAACTAACCAATACTTCTTTCTTTTTTTTTTCTTAAAACGGATATTTGATTCGGTCTATCGAATATGTGCATGATTTTTGATGTGCCTATGCGCAGGGTGCTTAGACTATGGTTTTAAACATGCGTGAAAATGTTGTTAAAATGTCGTACAAATACGCATACGTTGTTTATGTTACGCGATAATATGTCTATGTACCTTTTTGTTTGCTATGGTTTTATATACAACTGCTGTATTCCCGTGCATGCGAAAAGTTTTACATCCTCCCCACTCCTGCGATAGCCCCACAGGGGCTGCAGTATGTTCAAATAAATAAATAAATAAATAAATAAATAAATAAATAAATAAATAAATAAATAAATAAATAAATAAATAAATAAATAAATAAATAAATACGTAAATACGTAAATACGTAAATGAATAAATAAATAAATAAATAAATAAATAAATAAATAAATAAATAAATAGGGGAGAAATATTGGCTGGCTTCATAGACGACGTAGGCACACTCACGCATTTACCGACACTGATAAGTGGAAACGGAACATGTGCGAATAGTTTCTCTCTCGCAGCATTGCGCGCGCCCAGCCAGCTGCTGCATGAAGCCCAGTTCAAGAAATACCGGCCTCCCGGGGTGGCGACCGTGCGAGAGGTGACGCACTTTACAGCGTCGTGGGGGGACAATCTGTACGAAATGCGTGGACGCATGCTCTGTTTTAACAGCCTGTTCAAGCTTTCACTTCCCCCGTACAGCCTCATGAGAAAAAAAATTTCCCCGCACCTCCCCGAAGGGAATCCTGCAGAAATGCGAATGCGTTGGGTGCACCGATGAGTGTGTTGCGAGTAATGGCGTAATTAATGACGAGAGTGTGAACGTAATTATTTATTCATCAGCACCTGTTTGTGTTATCGTTGTACCTGACGGCCACAATCACTGCCTTGTGATCGCTAAAGTGCAAGGTCACAGGGACTTTGAGAAGCATACGCGCGTCACAGTTTCGTGTAAATACCAGATCAATGCACCTCCCGTGAATGGTAGTGGGACACGTGTCGAAGCCGGCCGAGAGACAGTGCATAGAGTGCCTGGTCTGCATGCACTCGACCAGCCACTCGCCACTCTTCTTGCGCACGTCAACGTTGAAGTCGCCAACCAAGACTATAGGGTCAGAGGGTTTGGAGCGCACGCGCACACTTTCCATAGCCGCGTCCAGCTGCGCGGCGACGGCGTCTCGAGCGAGGTTGGGCTCGAGGTACACGGTCACCATAAAGACTCCGTCTCCGGTGTAGGCAAGGGTGTACAAGTCCTTGTACGGAGACGTGTCTCGAACGGGAGACGTGGCAACGGCGTGCGATATCAAGTTCCCATACACGTTAGACACGAGACTAACACCGCAGTACTCGCCGTCCTTGCCGCTTCGAGCAAACTAGTACAGCTCGCTTCAAGCGCATGCGTTCGGCATTGAGCGCGGAGAGTTAACACCTGCGGGTGCACGCCGACGGAGCACGACAACCCCCGACTAAGAAATGCATTCGCATTTACGACGACGACGACGACGAAGGCAGAACTACGAGGCGCGCGCTCACGTGCGCTCGCGCTGGAGGAATGCAGGCGCACGCCGCTCGACGGACGCAAGACAACCCCCGACTAATAAATGCATTCGCATTTAAAAAAAACAAGACCAAATACTCAGCGCATGTGAGCTTGCGCCTCGTGAGGAGCGCCGGCGTCGGCCAGCTCGACCGTCGAGAACACTCGGCGCAGCGTTCGTAGCGTGATATCTCGCCTGCTGTACTCCTCGCCAGTTCAGGTGCGTTTGCGCCTGAGTTGACGAGCATAGACGCCGAATTCGCTCTACAGACAACGAGCTCGCAAAGCCGGTTGCCGTGGGTGCTAGCGCGTGATAACGCAGTCCACTTTGCGAGAGATGTGAAAGGCTGTGGAGAAAATAGTTCCGGCCTGCTACTGATGGAGACCTTCCAGCGGCAAGTTCGTAAATCCATGTGAGGGGCAACAGCCGGGTCTCCAACGAAGGAAGTGGACGAAACAGAAGTGAATTTAACGGCCAACTGCGCTCAAATTTTACCTTGTCCAAATTTTCTTTGAACGTACAGTACGTACCATCGAACCAACGAAATGGGACATGACTGGTAGCCCCGGGATATACGTTGGTAATTAGTTATAAGCGTTTCAAATATCTCCGTCGCAGGCGTCGGTGCACCCAGCCGAAGGATCGTGCAAACAGCCATGAAGCGAAAGTGACGTTGCGGCCGGCTTTTCGCTTTTTCCTGGTCGAGCCCGCTGGTCCAGCACTGCTGGTCGAGCTCCAGTCGAACTCCTCTGGGGGTGCTTCTCGTAAAACTGCGGCGAGGGAGAACTGTCGCGCGCAGGTTTGCCCCGGCCGGTCGGCCGCGTGCCGCCACTCGATCGCCGGCTGGGCCGGCTGGAGCTTCACTTCATCCTGGCCGTAATGACGGCGCTCTCCTCACTTTCGCTTTCAAAATAGCCGATTTTTGATACTCGTTTGCGCCTCGGATACGCGTATCTCAGCGGTCGTACCTTGTATCTTGCGGTCTTTAATTGGAAGACTGTACGGAAACAAGGTTTTCAGGAGGTTGACATTTTGAGTCATGTTAGCCTTTAAACAAAGAAAAAGGATGTGGAACGCAAGGACAGCAAGCAGCTGGTCTAACAACTAAAGTTTAATATCAAGAAGGTTTCATATAAACACTCAACACAATACAATAAAAAGCACTGCGTATGACCGAAACAAGTCCAAAAATGCCATGGTGATAAGGGAACTAGATAAACACGGGCTGCAGTCAAGGCACACGCATATACGCCTCGAGCTTCTCGATCGCTGCGCCGCCTACCGCCGCTTCTCCGCAGCGTTGGCGGGATTTGCGCTGCGTGGCTGATAGGGGCTCGTGAAGCGTTTTAGTTCTGTTCCGCTTCTTTTCGCCTTTCCGCGCCCTAAAAAAAACTTGTTATGGTGACGTCTATGAGCAAAGAGTTCGTTTAGGTCACTAGAAAAGCAGCTGCATCTTTGTAGACTACGCGATCGCCTGCAAGAGCTACCCGGGGAAGCGGTTCTGCGCGCTTCGTCGCCGCTCTTCCGGGCGTCGGCTACGGTAGCAGCATATCACCCCTGTCACCTCCAAATACGTCAGGTACAAAGGAATTCTACTGCCGCCTCGTTTAGACCTGATACTGGCACAGTGAGAGGTTGGCTTCATTTTGCAGCGTGGACAACGAATGCGGCTTCGTTTCGAATATATAGGTCGCAGAAAAATATGTTTTGGGGGGTGTGATTAACCAATCCCGGACAATAACTTATGCCTTTTTTAAGAATATAAACAATGCGAAAATGTTAAGTATATTTCAAGCCTGTACGTCGTTAAATATGTGCCCACACACGCCTTATAGCAAGAACCAAGGCACTCTAATATGAAACCACGGAAAAATACATGCTGTGCAAGTGCGTAAGAAACATAATAGCTCTAACGGAAATGAAAAAAAAAAAAACACACTGCAGCTTCTGACATGCTAAAGACGTCCGTCGAAACTTAAGTCAGGTAGGGCTCACCAGACCAACTATACGCGAAATGCACTGCTATTTCGCGAGACATGGGTGGGGGGGTAGGGCAGGGGGACGCTGTGTACAAATGCAGAGCGGAATCAAGCAATGAACGTTTTAGTAATCACACACACAAATCTCGCGTTCACTGTGGTTTTGTTTTTCGACTTCAACGAACAGCTGATCGTATGGCGGACGCATTTTTGGAAGTATACAGGGTAGGTAGTTCACCAAGCGATGAAAGTGGTCGTTGGAAGAGTGTGGCAAGTGATAAGGCCCTATGATTTCCGTTTCTGCTTTATTCTACAGGCTCCCTGTGCCATATGACGGTATTTCGAAGAAGCATTTAGTCACGGACGCAGATTATATTCTCATCCCGTCTGCGCGCTGCTCGCAGAGGGTATACGTAGCAGATGGATCTTCCGGGCACTCACCTCACGACAAGACGACTCTTTGTCGTGTGCTGATCCCCGAGTATAATTCTGCATTATCTGTCGTACTTACATTCAATATTCTCGAAATTAACACACACTGGATTGTAAATGGCGGTGATCAATATATGAGGTATGATATTGGCAAACGTAACTGGCGTGCTGTCAGGTATGAGTGCTCCGCTGATTATGTAAGCACACAAAACTGGTTTACATCGTAGTGTATAGACGTAGCATGAATACCTGAGGAACCGGTGGTTACGGAGACACTATTAGGAAATTTAGGGCCGTGTAAGTACAATCAGCTCCATGGATACGCTGGTTCCGCGACGCTGGGCTGTGACACACACCTGGCGTTTGTACAGACCAGACATATCACTCTAAGATCGCGTCATAAAAATTTACACTCTCGTAAAACCACCCCATTTGCGAACAGAGTGACTGCTCCACATAAACATGGATTTCCAACGCCCGCAAGGGGTAAACCTTAGTCGTGAACATGATGTAAAAGCAGCGGCGACAGCGGGGAGCGGGCCGGAGACTGCCGCGCCTGCTTTTGAAACGGGCCGCTAGGGGGATTTCAGTGGCGCCCCTACAGGCCGCGCTGGAGGCGTATAGGCAATCTTTTTGGGATAGACACACGCTTGTTTGGCTAACACACTTCGCTGCTCTTTCTATTTTGGAACGCTTCCATAATTTCGCGGTGCAGTTGTTACCAGTGCCTAAATAAAATGACCGTGGCAGGAAAATTAGGTTCACATCTGCTACACTTAGTACAATGGGAAGAAAGATGTGATGGTGGAGGGGCCTGCCCCTTACTTATCACTTCCGCCCTTCATCTTTCTGTCAAGCCTGCCGCACACAGACGGCAACTTGTTGTGAGCCGGGATAGCCACTTGAACTCCATAGCGCTGGCCCACTTCTTAGGCGTTGCGTGATGGTATGAATATATGGGACGACGGCAACTTTCTTCGGCTTTTGTGGGTCCTCTGTTACATCCTAACTGCCAGGTTTGGCATTTGGGATTATCATAAAGTTTTCCACAGGTACATCACAAGTGGTCGTAACGAAATCCTGCCTCCCTTAACTTGTTCATTGAAACTGTTCATCATCAAAACGGAAAGAAGCAGCCAGCTCGTCTTTTTCTCCAGCTTTTCGCCACTAGAGCAAGCTGGACCAAGTTGTTTTCTTTTTTTTTAATTTAGGCTCTATAAATGCTTTGCCTACCTTGCCTTCGGGAAGAAAACTGTCGATAAAGCAGTTTTTTATCATTAATTCCTTAGGAGGTTCAACAATAGGGTGCCACATGGACGACCACGCATTGCGCGCACTTGCCTGCGGCACCATGAAGGTGCCTCATTGCTAATTGATATCTCCGTGAAGGTATTCTGAGGTACAAAACCAGAATTTTCGTGCTTCTCGAACCCGATACTTACGGGATCTCATCCTATGCAACTTATTTTTATCGCGAAATCATTGAGTGTTTAGAGAAAATTGCGCATAGACGGAACGGCAAAAAAGAGAAACACGAGCGCTGTTTTCCACGAACTTTGATTTTTAACAGCACTGAGGGAAAGAGCATAGAGGAACAGATATAGGTCGAGATAGTTGGTATGAACTCAACATACTGAAAACCGCGCGAACCCCGCACGGGGCACCTTCAGTATTCATGGTGACGGTGTTGGCGACACCGCGGACCCCGAGCCCCCAACATAAACTGTAACCTACCGTGGTGATCTGTTTAAAGGTGCAGGGTAGAAGCCTCAAACGGTGGCCCTCGGAGCTCAAGTCAAGCTCCGGCGGATGGGCTCCCTGTCTGTCTACCAGGCAGGGAGCTCCGGGACCTCTCAGGCTATCAGGGTACGGTTTGAGAAGAAAGTACCCCCGTCCCCAGATTCTATTACATGCCATATGGTAAATCGTAAACCCCCCCCCCCCCCCAAACGTGATCGGACCTTGAAAAGGGTCCGCACCGAAGAATCTTTTCCACCTCTTCCTGCCATCAACTCACCGAAACCTGACAACTACCCACGTTTTTTGGTAGTTGAATCGGTGGACCAATCCAAGCCTCTTTCCTCACAATCTGTATTCCTTGTATCCAAGTTTCTTGAATCTATCCTAGGCAACACATACAATGCTAAAAAACTAAGAACTGGCGAGGTCCTAGTTGAGGTTAACTCACAGAAGCAAGCCACAACTCTCATGAGCCAAACCCGCATGGCAGACCTGGATATCAGAGTCACACCCCACCGCAGCCTCAACAGCTCCCAGGGTGTGATATCTGAGCCAGACGTCCTAACCGAGACAGAGACCGGTCTGCTCCAAGGCCTAAAAGATCAAGGCGTGACAGCAGTAAGGCGCATCGTCATTAGGAGAGATAACAAAGAAATAGCCACCAAACATCTGATTCTGACTTTCGACCGCTGCACACTGCCCGAGCATATTAACGCAGGTTTCATGCGTTGTTCTGTCCGGCCATACATCCCGAACCCGCGGCGCTGTTTCAAGTGCCAGAGGTTCGGGCATGGTACCAACTCCTGTCGTGGCAGAACAACATGTGCCAAATGTGGCCAGCATGATCATCTGCACTCCAACCAACCTTACCTGCCCGAATTGCCAGGGTCCACATGCAGCATACTCTCGCGCCTGTGAAAAGTTTCAACTAGAGAAAAAAATCATTAACATTAAGGTATCAGAAAACATCACCTTCCCCGAGGCGCGAAAGAGGTTCGCCTCTTTTCCCCTGGGGAGGTACGCCGACGCAGCTCGCCGGGGGGCGGAGCGGCGTCTGGTTTCGGCGGGGACCCAGTACCGCGAGTCAGACTTGGTCCCGTCCCCGCCCCCCCCCCCCCCCCCTTAGGGTTGCCTCTGGCAGCCCAACCTCCCTCCGCACCGCTCGCTGAGCCAGCAGTGGCTGTGGTGGCATCCACGTCCGGTGGGGATGCTGCTGCACCCACCGTTTCCCCCTCTCCACCGGCCCGAAGCACACGCGAGAGCCCGGACGAGATGGAGACGGAGGCAGTCGCAGTGACCCCTTCCCCCGCCTCACTGCCTGTGCCATCTGTGGTGCTCCCCATGCCTTCGGCACTGGCAGCGCAGGCAAAGAACACCCGAAAGGGTACCACGTCAAGGGGGCCCAGTCCGCTGGGCACCCCCTTGCCTTCAGATGACGACATGGACGTCGAGCCCTTCCGGCTTTCATCGCAGCGGAAGGAACGGGCTGCAACGTCCAGGTCAGTAGAGAAGGCCAGAAAACCCCTCCCAAGAGTGCAAGCCCCGAAAGACCCTACATAAATAGTCACACTCCAGTAGCTCTGAACACATAATAATGGGAAGAGAAAATATTGTTCAGTGGAACTGCAGAGGCCTTCTGAATAATTTTGACGAAGTGTATGAGATTCTGCATGCCAATCAGCCAAGTATAATGTGTGTCCAGGAAACACATCTGAATTCCAAACACACAAATTTCTTGAATAGTTACCTCGTATACAGGAACGACAGGGATGGCTGCACACACTCTTCTGGCGGTGTTGCCATAATCGCCCGCAAGTCCTTAGCATGCCACCCTGTCACCTTGAACACCGTCCTTGAGGCTGTAGCCGTTCGCTCAATAATATTTATAGGTTGATAACGGTATGCTCCATAAACATTCCTCCTGAATTTGCACTTACGAGCTCTGACTTCGAGGCGCTGGTTGACCAGCTGCCCGAACCATACATCCTAACAGGCGACCTTAATGCTCACAACTCTCTTTGGGGCTCTTCCAGAACGGATGCCCGACGTCGCCTGATAGAGAAATTCCTGACATCTTCTGGAGCATGCCTTTTCAACAATAAACAGCCTACATATCATAACATAGGATACAACACATACTCATGTCTTGACTTGGCTATTGGCTCCGCAGTTCTCTTTCCTCTTCTCGAGTGGGGTGTGGGAACTGACCCATATGATAGTTACCACTTCGCCACCTCGCTTACATATATAGGTAAAGGCCCAAGCAGTTCATCTTCCCATAATAGGTTCAATGAAGCACGAGCTAACTGGAATACATTTACAGAGACATCCAAACTACACCACACATCTATAGGACACCTACACGTCGAAGAAGCTACCCAACTCCTCACGGTGCACATCCTCGACGCCGCCGAAAAGGCCATTCCCCACGCCTCTGGCGCTCCGCGCAACCAGCGGAGGCCGTGGTGGAATATGGACTGTAGGCGGGCGGGAGAGGCCCATAACAATGCGTGGGGTATCCTTCGTCGGTACCCCACGTCGGGAAACCTCCTCTTGTTCAAACGGGCCAAGGCGTTAGGAAAACGTGTGCGCCGTGAGGCAAAACGAGAGAGTTGGCGTACATTCATAACATCAATAAACTCCTACACAGACACAAGGAAAGCATGGAACAGAATACGCAAACTCAAGGGACAACAAACACAGCCTGCCTCTGGTCAGCACTACAGGGGACACACTCGAAGACCAGGCTGACACACTCGCACAACACTTCCAACACGTGTCCAGTTCAGCACACTACACAAACACTTTCCTGAAACATAAAGCTTCTTGTGAAAAGAAGTCCCTACGCGACAACAACAAATCACAGACTTCTTACAACTCCCTGTTTTCACTACATGAGCTGAGGGCTGCTCTGAGCACGTGTAAACCCTTAGCTCCAGGCCCAGACAACATCACATACACAATGTTACAACACTTACACGCAGACACACTCGAAACACTTCCACATCTATATAATAAAATATGTCTTTCGGGGCACATTCCAAAGTCTTGGAGGGAGGCCGTAGTAGTGGCTTTTTTGAAGGAGGGAAAGGACCCGTCGTCCCCCTCAAGTTACCGTCCTATAGCCCTGACGAGCTGCCTGTGCAAGCTCTTCGAGGAGATGATCAATTGCAGGCTCGTGTACCTCCTTGAGTACAACGGTCTTCTCGAGAGCTGCCAGGCAGGCTTCAGGGCGGGGCGCTCCACCAATGATCAGCTTGTTGCGTTGGAATCCTACATAAAAGATGCCTTCATTCACAAACAGTTCTGTATTACAGTCTTCTTTCACATGGAAAAGGCCTACGACACGGCATGGCGATACGGCATCTTGAGTGACTTGAAGTCATTCGGTGTTTCGGGCAACATGCTTAGCACACTTTCTAGCTACATGTCTGAAAGAACTTTCGGTGTAAGAATTGGTAGTGCACTTTCTAATGTACATGTTCAGGAAAATGGCGTGCCTCAAAGAGGTGTTTTGAGCTGCACACTCTTCATAGTGAAGATGAACTCACTCCATAAGGTATTGCCACCAACCATTTCTTGCTCAGTTTATGTAGATGATGTCCAAATATCTTTTGAATCATGTAATATGTCAATCTGTGAACGTCAAGTCCAGCTCGGCGTGAACAAACTTGCTGGCTGGGCGGACACAAACGGCTTTAAGCTGAACCCCGTAAAAAGTACTTGTGTTGTGTTCTCCCGTGTTCGTGGGATCCATGTGGACCCTGACATTACTCTAAACGGCGTGTCTATTCCTGTAGAAAAGGAGCACAAGTTTTTAGGCCTAATATTCGACAACAAACTAACATTTCTTCCTCATCTGAAAATGCTTAAACAAAAATGCCTAAAAACTATGAATATCCTTAAAGTCGTCTCTCACGAATCGTACGGTGCAGACAAGCAGCTACTCCTGCGTCTTTATAGGCCTCCTGCGCTGGAGTTTTGGCGACATGCAGCGCCCCTAACGGCCAACGCCTCTGGGTAGTACAAAAGCAGACGACCCTCGCCACCCTCCATGTGTTTTCAATTACAAGCCAGAGTGAAAGTTTGTTGTGGCGCTTAGTGGCGAGTTTAAATGACTGCATATTGTATGAAATAGCCCTTAAAGTAGTTGCAGAGGCTAAACAAAATAATATCCGCTAAAAGAAGCCGATTTGTCGGCTTTCTTTTAGGAAGCTTTCGCGACGGTCGCGGCGTGGGACAGTATCGCCAGGTCGGGTGGTTTAACTGTTTCACGACAGTTACAGTTTTTTCTTCTTGCGTGCGGTCGACAAAGGAAAGTTCACGAGTAGCATAAACACGGAACACTGCTCATCCTATATCCTGAGGTAACTGCAAAAGGTTGCTTCAGCGGGAGGATGCACGCGAACGCAAGAATTGCGCAGCCGACACAGCTGACACTGCTGGCCTGGCACAGCCTTTGAAACGAGTGGAAATTTTGTTTCGTATTTTCGCAAAATAAATGATTCTTGCGTAACGTTTTACGCCGCACGATTTACGAACGGGAGGATACATGTATACTAGCGAGTAGGTGGGGCAGTAGCGCCAAATAAACAAATTAAGCGCTATTAAAGGACGCAAAACATGCACCCAATCACACGCCCGCTGCCTGCAGAGATGTGTACTACTATAACACCACATAACACAGCATAACATAACACAGCCGCATACACGGCGCGGGGCCCCGAATATTTACATACAATCATCACTGACTGTGTTTGTTTTCTAGTGCAGGGGTCGTCGAATCTGAACGCCGACACGCCAGTTTTGACTTCAAATGAAGTTAGACAGCGAGGCAAGAACAGAGAATTGGCGTCCTCCAGTTTAATTGCACCTCCATCTTCACACTTCGCCAGATTATTGTCAAATATTATTAGAAATTTGCTGAATTTGTTCTCCTTGCATTCAAAGCCCCCCCCCCCCCCCCCTTCCGAGTTCCATGCAGCCTTCCGCCGTGTCGGCTGCATGGAACTCGGCCGTTGCTGACCCTCATTCTAGGCTATTAAGTGCGAACTGGGAATGTATACTGCAAGAGCGTAATTAAGTAAAGCGAGAGCAAACAAGGAAAGCGAGCGGCCTCTTAGTTCGCCCGACCACTTTGTTTTACGGCCACTAATTTCGGAATCGCAAAACAGATTTCACGCTTCTGACGGACGCGGCAATTTGTCACTGAGACACGCAACAAACGGCAAGCTAACGCTGCACCGTGTATTCGTAACGGCGACGCAAACGAGCACTGTTTAATGAAAGTGCACGTATAGTGTGCAGGTACGCAGAAGAGCGGTGCACCGCAGCAGGCGAGCCTGCGGTCCGCCGGACTCGCTGGCTTTTTAAAGTGCGATCATCGCCGATTGCGTCACTCTTCTTTTTGATTGTGCGTTTTTGAGAAGTCTTTGTCACCTAGAGTATTAGTTTAAACTAGAAATTTCACATAAAATTTCACTTCGTACGACCATCGATCGGTGAACCTGCGAGTAGCAGACGCCATCACGGTCCCGGCACTTTCGTCGGCGCTGTAAACGTGGTAAGCGCTGCAAAGCTTTTTTCCCTAATGCCAAGTTGGTCGCTGAAATAGATCGGACGCGTCGGGGATGAACTGATGACCACGTCGCAAAATAATCGGAAGCGTCGAGATCATTTCGCTTCTGTCAACACGGGATCCTAAGGGACCCGCGCAGCTTTGTACTACCCGGAAGTACTGCCCGGAAGCCGCTTGCGCAGCGCCCCCTGGGCAGCGCAGGAAGCCTATACTGCACTGGTAGGATCTCGCTTGGACTACGGCAGCGTCGTATATGGGTCTGCAACGAAAATGGCACTTAAAATGCTTGACCCAGTTCTCCATTTGGGGCTTCGCCTTGCTTGTGGCGCCTTTCGCATCAGCCCTGTTGAAAGCCTCTATGCAGAGTGCCACAAATGGTTTCTATATCACCAGAGGATATACACTGACCTATTGTATGCCTCTAAAACCATGTCTCTGACAAATCATCCTCTGAACTCGACCATTCATGATGCATCCTCACAGCAGCTCTTTTTAAACCGTCCATCTATTCCCATGCCGTTCCCACTCAGAGTGAGAGCAGAAGCTTCTGAGCTAGCAGTGTCATTCTCATATATCCACAAGAAACCGATCATTGATTTTATTGCACCGTGGCAAGCCAGGGATGTTTCCTGTGATCTGTCTTTTGTGCAGTTCGACAAAAACCGGGCACCAAGGGCAGCTATTATGCAGCATTTCCTCTTCCTGCAGGATAAGTACCAGTGTGCAGAGTTTTACTCCGAAGCATCAAAGACAGCTGATGCTGTGTTTTGTGCTGCCCATGGACTGAACTTTAACATGGCAAAAAGAATGAACTCCCACAACAGCATTTTTACAGCTGAAGCACACGGCATTTTACTTATTTTAGACCACATTGTCCAACATCAAATTCCAAAGTCCATAGTTTTTACAGATTCTCTTAGTGTTGTACGTGCACTTTTGTCCATAAAACGCTCAAAAAATTATGTAATCAATCTTGTTTTTAAGGCCCTTATGGCGGCATACGCATCAAGTCTTGAAATAACAAAATGTTGGGTTCCTGGCCATTGTGGAATACCCGGGAATGAAACCGCAGATGAAATGGCCACTACTGCTACACTCTTGAATTCAGTGGGCATAGCAACACTGCCGTACACAGATATTAAGCCACACATCAGACACCAACTTCACAACACGTGGCAAACACACTGAAGTGAACAGACAGATAACAAGTTACACGTAATAAAACCACACTTGGTACCATACGCTACTGACTCACACAACAGACACATTGAAGTTACCTTAGCTAGGTTGCGGATAGGCCACACACATGTAACACACTCACACCTGCTCACTAGCTCTCCAAGACCTGTGTGTAGCAGGTATGGGGAGGGCCTATCCGTAGTCCACATCCTAATAACATGCAAGGCACTCGATACAACAAGACACAGACACTCCAAGGAACTATACAGACAACACTTTCCGCTACACCCTTCCTTGTTTTTGGGTGACAATGCCATGGTCTCTCTGCAACGCGTTTTTAAATGTTTATCAGACGTTAAGTTTTTAAACCTCATTTCCTATCATGCGTAATCAAAACTGGCCCTATACACCAGCCATCACCATTGCCGTTGATTAATTTTACTGCTGTTATTTTGGCTTTAGTAGCCACTATTTTCTTTTGCATACTTTTGTTTGGCGCTCTTTGCCCCAGGTGGCTTTGCGCCAAAAAACTCCAACCATCATCAAAACCGCGCGAAGACGGGATTGCGAAAAAAAAACAACACGAGTGCGGACTTCCCGTCTCCATGCAGTTTTCAGTTGGTTCAATTCATACGAGCTATCCCGACGTAGTACTGCAGTAGTATTATTTGCTTCATTCTGCGAGAGACCGCGTTTGTATTTGTTAGGTACAGAATATTGTTGCAACTGCAAAGAGCAGAAAACACGTACAAAATGTGATAACTTGTGCCAAAGTGCGTACGTGGATTAATTGCGATAAAGTAAATCAATTGTGTTAAGAAAATTGAGCATGGAGTCCGCACGGGCATTTTAATTCAGCTCAGAGTACCTTAAACCACCGAGGACGACAGCTCACACACGCCCGCACCCCCTCTCTTGCTAACTTGCTCTCTGGCTCGCTCACTCGCTCACTAACTCGCTCACTAACTCGCTTAGTCTCTCTCTCACTCACTCACTCGCTAACTCGCTCACTCTCTCGCTCGAACGCTCGCTCATTCACTCACGCGCTCACTCTGTCGCTCGCACGCTCACTCTCTCGCTCGCACGCTCACTCACTCACTCACTCACTCACTCACTCACTCACTCACTCACTCACTCACTCACTCGCTCGCTCACTCACTCACTCGCTCACTCGCTCACTCGCTCTCTCGCTCACTCGCTCTCTCGCTCACTCGCTCACTCTCTCGCTCGCACGCTCACTCACTCACTCACTCGCTCGCTCACTCACTCACTCACTCACTCACTCACTCACTCACTCACTCACTCGCTCACTCGCTCACTCGCTCACTCTGTCGCTCGCACGCTCGTTCGCTCGCTCGCTCACTCACTCACTCACTCACTCACTCACTCACTCACTCACTCACTTACTTACTCACTTACTCACTCACTCACTCACTCACTCACTCTCTCTCACTCACACTCACTCACTCACTCACTCACCCACCCACCCACCCACCCACTCACTCACTCACTCACTCACTCACTCACTCACTCACTCACTCACTCACTCACTCACTCACTCACTCACTCACTCACTCACTCACTCACTCACTCACTCACTCACTCACTCACTCACTCACTCACTCACTCACTCACTCACTCACTCACTCACTCACTCACTCACTCACTCACTCACTCACTCACTCACTCACTCACTCACTCACTCACTCACTGACTCAAATGCCAACAGCTTGGTCTGCCGTTCAGGCTTCATGTTAACTTTGACATTTAGGCGGCGGGAACTTTCTAGTCAAATAAACATGAGACATACATGCCGAACTGACCTTTTAAGCTCAACGCCATCCCGGCGACTTGGACAATTCTTTCCTCGGGACATAAATTTTCCTCCTCAAAAATCCCAGAGCTCGACCTGGTTCCTCTGCGATAAAAAGTAGGAAGGGAACCGCCTAACAAACTTGTGCTGTAACCGAGCAGTGGACGAGGAATACGGTGCCAAGAAGAGCTCAGAAAGTGGACACGAATCTTCTCGGTAAGCCGCTTACAGAGGCTCTGAAAAAGAAGCTCAGGCCGCGTATGAACCGCTGATCCTTTTTATAAACGTGAAAGGGCACTCCGTTCCCAACGTAAAAGTATAGCTTGGTTGGCGAGGGCGCCTAGACTGAAGTTTAATACGACCAGATCTTCTATTGCGGTGGCGCACCAGGTCAGCTTCGCTAAACTATTCCTTTGATGAGCTCACGAGCAGCCTGAGGACTATGATAAATGGTATTCGAGGACGCTAACGTCTAAAGTCGAGCCGTTATCAAGGCGACGTTTTATAAGATAGTTGCCTGATATCGGTGAGTATTTTCGCAAATAAGCACAAACGCGCGACATCTGCCAGCAGAGCAGCGTTACCGCCGATTACGCGATTATGCTGTTTCCACAGCAGGTGTGTTGACCAGCAGCCTAAAAATGCCAGCGAGGTTTCCCTGGCCACAGTTTGTCGGACAGTGAGGTAATCGCGAAAGAGCGAGCGATAGCGGCGTGTGTGCGGTACTGATAGGCCGCGCCTGCGCTGTGCGCCACGTCGACAGCAGGCGCCGCCCAACCAGACTGCGAAGCGGTTATTTTTGGCCGCCGCTCCCCTAGTCTGTCGGTAAAGTTAAGCTCATGGCTGTCTCTACTTTTACTTGCTATATGCTTCGAAAATTTAGTAATTTTCGAACCGTATTTTAAGTAAATCATTATTATACATGCACGCAGCAACTCATTTAAATTGTCCATTTATTTCTGAGCCCTTCTCACTCAGCTTGGAAGACAAGCTTCTGATCTTACTGTCCTTTTTTTAGGCACCTACAAAACACCTGTTAGCGATTTTGTACCCCTATGGCAGCTTCTCCCTGTATGCTGCGACCCACCTGCACAAACCGAAAAAACAACCGAGTGCTAAAAAGTGTGATTCTGCAGCACTTTTGTTTCTGAATAGTAAATACCCATGTGTAGAGTTCTACAGCGACGCATCAAAACCTGCCTCCGCGATGTCCTAGGCTGGGCATGCAGCACTTCTTAATGGTTATAGATAAATTAAGCTCAATAGTAGTTTCATGGATGACCAATATACATTTTTCTCGTTATTATAATTTACACTGCCCAACATCAATTTCCAAAGGCAACCGTGTACGCAGATTCCACGAGGGTTGCACGCTCATTGTCTTCCTGAAAGGCTCGTCGAAACCGCGTCTTTTTTTTAAGACCATTATGTCCCGTACGCCCCAAAGCTGGAACTCTCATGAGGTGGGATTGTCGCCGCTCTTATATCCTCGGAAACAAGGTGTAAAACGAAAGGGCTGGCATTAATGCACTCAGGAACACAGTACACATTACATTACACTGTCCTTAAACCTCACATCAGGCAACTTCGCAATAGATGGCAAGAAAAATAAATGAAACTGGAAGACACCTGGTTACATGTAATAAAACCAGCACTTAAGACGATAGAGCACGGGCGCACAATATCTTAATGGAAGTTGTCGTAGGTAGGTTACCGATACGCCACACATGCAACACACGGCACCTGTTTACAAGACCTTCAAGACCCCTGTATAGCAGGCGCGGAGAACATCGATCTCTAATTTACATTCTGAATAAATCCAAGGCACTCGATACAACACGTCGCAAACAGGTTCCCATGACTGCAGAGACATGTTACGCTGCACCGATCACACTTTTAGCCGAAGATCCCATGTTTTCTTTTGAAAGCATTTTGAAGTTTTTGGCAGACGCCAACTCACTTCATAAGCCCCATATTCACAAACTGACCCTGTACACATGACTTCGCGTTTTTATCTTAAGCCCTTTAACTTTATCTGACTGGTTTTAGTAGTTACCGTTACACCTCTGATATTAAACAGCGCTTGAACGGGCAAAGAAAACGTTGCAAGACCGGGCACTAACAACAACGAATTTATTTCGCCGTGACGAAATATATACTCTCCGAAAAAGCGCAAAAAAGAAGAAATAAGGGAAAGACGAGGAGATTCAAAACACCTTAATATCTACACACAGCGGGAGCACGCGCGAAGATGGACTTCAACGACGCTGGTTGGTAATCCTCTTCCTGTCATGCCCCAGTACGTAGAGGAAGTGCTACTGCTTGGCCCAAAATTGGTCCTTCCACCGAAGATAGAGTAAACAGAGCTGTTATTTCTGGTTGTTGTGGCCAGCAAAGCGGCTGCACAAGAGAGAGACAGATGGATCCTGAAAGCTATGGATAGTCCCCAGAGAAGGACGAGTAACAAACCATGCAGAACTTTAGCGCAGGTCGCTACTACCCTACTAGCGCAGGTCGCTACTGCAACACGTGTGTACTGTATATACAATTCCAATCTAATTCAGTTCAATTCAATGCAATTTAATTCAATCCATTTCAATCCAAACCAATCGAAATCCAATCCAATCCAATCCAATTCTCCTCGTGCATGCGGAGGACGGCTCTCCAGGAGCCACGCGAAACTGCTCTTTCTTTCTCTCTCTCTCTCTCTCTCTCCCTCTCTCTCTCTAACCCCCCACAGGGGGCACTTTGTGTACTGAAGTTGTTTGGTGAGTAGCGCCACCATGGTCCCGAGCTCCGCAGGGGGGCCTACTGCCACAGGCACTTGATGTCTTGCAACACCACGGCGCGGACCCGAGCACATGTGGGTTGGACCCACCCACGTCCCGGCTGTGCGTGGCTTTGCCGTGTCCGGGGAAAAGGGGAACCTGGTGGCTGAGCCAAAGTTGTAGTTGTTTTGGACCGTTACGGCCCCCCAGCGGCGGCAACACACCCCTTCGACCCCGCTTCTCGTAGACGGTACCCCGGTCTGACCCGCCCGGCGGGAATCAGCCAGTCGCCGTTTCCTCTCCCCCTCCACTCTTTCACTTTCCTGTCTCCTCTCCTACCCCTGTCCTGTCATCTCTTTTCTTCCTCATTTCTTCATTTTTCTTGGCGGCAAGAGTTAACCCTGTGCAAGGATATCAACCTTGGAACCAAGTATAGTGTTTTAGCGGCAGGGTAACGGTTAGTGTGTGCTTCAACGCCACGTTCCCTTGTTGGGCTCGGTGGTTGACGACCGGCTCAGCCGCCGAATTGATTCTATGTTCATTTGGCTTTCTCTAAACCCCCCCCCCCCCCAAAAAAAAAAAAAAAAAACTGATCGGCCTTCTAAAAGGGGCCGCACCGAGGTAACTCGGCTGACAGCATTCTCCCAAGCTTAAACTTTCACAAAATACCTTGTTATCCACTCCGAAGATGAAAAGGCGCCGCTTGCTAAAAATCTGAATTCTTCATTGCAAAGTGCTTTGAAAGCGTTTTCGGCCGGGATTACCAAGCGAAGAAACTAGCCTATGGGGATAAGCTGGTAGTAGTGCAACGAAAGAACCAAAGTCAGGGCCTACTAAAAAAGGACACCCTGGCTGAACTCAAAGTAACGGTCACACCACATCGTAGCCTGAATACAACGCAAGGCGTCATGTCTGAGAGGGAACTGCTTCACGAGACAGATGAGGATTTGATTAAAGACTGAGGGACCAGGGCGTCACGGCTGTGTGGCGAATCACGATGCGTCACGCTGGAGAGCAAATTCGAACTAAGCGTGTTGTTCTGACCTTCAACCGTCCAACGCTTCCGGAATCCGTAAATGCTGCCTTCATATCCTGTCCAGTACGCCCTTACATACCTCGTCCTCGAAGGTGTTTCAAGTGCCAGAAGTATGGCCATGGAACACAGTCTTGTCGTGGCCGACCCACCTGTGCTCACTGCGCACGTGCTGGCCACAACAGTGATGACTGCAAAAAAGAACAAGTGAAATGTCCAAACTGTGGTGAACCACACGCTGCGTACTCACGTGCATGTCCCGTATTCAAAAAGGAAAAAAAGCCGCCCGCATCTTCCCACGGGGGGAACTCGAGAAAATGCGTCGCGTCTACTCGAGTCAAGCAAAGCGTCACGTCAAGCGAAAGCCAAGCAAAGACGCCCTTTACTGAATTCCGAACGCGCGCTCCGCCGCTGATATACGTTGAGGGGACTGCGTAAGCCGGTCCCAGTCGATGACGACGTTGGCGTACTTGTAAAGCGGCGTGGACTCTAGGTGTTTGAGCCAAGCGCGGATCTTGCTTCGCAGGAGAACGGCACACCGGTTATATTCGCAGCGCGCCCGAAGGAGAGGAAACCGGGGAAGAGAGAGTACTGCACATGCGCCGGCCCCAGCGCGACTGCCGCGGCTATAACGCAACGTTCCGCGGCTATGACGCAACATAATCCAGCACAATTCGCTTTAATCCAATCCAATCCAATCCAATCCAATCCAATCCAATCCAATCCAATCCAAGCCAAGCCAAGCCAATCCACTCCAAGCCAATCCAATCGAATCCAATCCAATGCCCCTCGCGAGAGAGTGTTCGAATCCAATCCAATGCCCCTCGCGAGAGAGTGTTCGCTATCACCTCGACTCGAGGCGCATGCGTAGTGAGCGTGTGGACGGCGCCGACGCCGACGCCGGACATCGTGCCACTAACAAATGCTTTGCATTTAATGTATCAGCAGCTTCTTGACGTAGTTTGAATGAGTCACGGATATAATGCGCGTTCGTCGTCTCCCATTCTGTGTCGGCTTTGTGGCGCAGTGGGTAGAGCACCATGTACATTGCGTTCCGCCCGCAGGGTCGAGGGATCGAAACCAGGCGCCGGATAGTATTTTTTTTATATAGTGTAGGGGGAGGGGTGCGGACTACGACTACGGACGTCAACGCGGGTGACATCGTGAGTTACTGAAATGCTCTGCATTTAAAAAGAAATATTTCAACTCCGTCACTGAAAACCTAATCTTTGCCCAAGCACGCCTGAAGCATGCCCTGCTTTCAGGCAGAAGTTACGCAGACGCTGCTCGCCGGCTGGTGGAGCGTCGTCTGGTGGAAGCGTGCTCCCAGTGCAACCTGGTCCCGCCACAGTCGCCCACTATGCAGCACAAAGTTGCTCCCGTGGCTTCTGCTGCTACCACCTGCTCCAGCGCTGTGCCTAAGGCACGCAGCGCAAGCTCCACGGCTGCGCCTAAGGCCTCCAGCACGAGTTGAAGCCCCAGCTCAGTCCAGATTAGTTATGATCTGGCTCCATGCCGGGCATCTGCGAAACAGCAGAAGGCTGCTCCTGTGGTTTCTGCTGTTGCAGCCATGTCCAGTGCTGTGGCTGCGGCCTCTAGCACAAACAGTGCCTCCACTGACACTTCTCCTTTGGAAACCTTGGATGAGGACATGGATGTCTCTCCAAGTACACCTGCTCCTGAAACACAACAGGGGAGCCGCAGTTCCGCTGGTCTTGGTAAATCAAATAAATCGAAGTCGCCCAAGGTCACTACACCGGGAAATAACTCGGCGACCTAAGTAAACTTTCCAAAGGGCCCCAGAAACACAAGTCCTTCTGCAATGACGTTTTAATGGAAAACGAACATCTCATGATCTGTACTTCTCTTCTTTTAGTATTTATGGCTGCTGAAAGTATTATCCACTGGAATTATAGGGGGCTGTTAAACCTTGACGATATATATGATACACTCTCAAATCACAAACCAAAAATACTGTGCCTCTAGGAAACACACCTACGCCTATCTCAGACAAACTTCTTAACACAATGCACTATATTCCGTAAAGACAGACTGAATTACCACCAGCCGTCTGGTGGCGTGACAATGATAGCACCAAAATCTGTTCCTTGCCCCACCTGCAGATACAAACCTCACTTGGAGTAGTTGCCGCTAGAACCACAATTTTTATAGTCTAATACAGTGTAGTCACGTTGTATTCCACCGGGCTATCGCCTATCCAGCGTTGAATTCGAAGACTTCATCAATGAGCTACCTGAACCCTACCTAATAACTGGGGATTGTAATGCCCACTACCGTATCTGGGGATCTGCGCGAGCTGACGCACGATGGCGGCCTATTGAAAAGTTCAGCACATCATCCGGAAGTTGCATCTTTAATAAGAAACATCCAACATACTATAACACAGCCCACAATACATATTCTGCAACAGACCTGGCAATTGGCTCCGCAATTTTACTGCCCACCTGTGAGTGGAAAGCAATTACCAACCCCTATGCCAGCGACCATTTCCCGTGAAACTACTAGCTGTAAGCAATAACTCCCAAGACACCGACTCACTTCGAACTTTTAAACAATATGCAGCTAACTGGAAAACATTGAAAGAACTTTCCAGATTAACCCCTTCGCTAATATGTCATTTAGATATTGGAGCAGCAAGTTCACTTATTACGGCCCATATTCTTGACTGTGCTCAAAAAAACATTCCAGAGACCACCCCTAAAACCCTCCCCAAACCTAGACCATGATGGAATGAGGAGTGCAAGCGTGCTCGTTAGGAGCAGAATGAAGCATGGGCACTATTTCGCCGCTATCCTACGGGAGAGAACCTGCTCAAGTTTAAACGGGAAAAAGCCAAAGGAAAGCAGGCAGGGCGCTTAGCAAAAAACGAAACTTGGACAAGGTTTATATCGTCTATCAACTCTGACACAGGCTCTCTCAAAGTATGGACTACAATAAAGAAACTAAAAGGCTGCAAGACCAACCCTACTTCCCTTGTAAGTAGTGTGGGTGACACAATAAAAGACCAAGCAGATGCTCTCGGCAAACATTTTGAACACGTATTCAGTTCCACCCATTACACACAAACATTTTTACACCACAAGAAAGCAGCTGAGCGCCAGCCTCTTTGTGTGAACAAACGCTCAAATGGGGGTTACTATGCGCCATTTACGATGCCCGAACTCATTACTGCACTGTCCACATTTGGTAAATCAGCCCCTGGAGCTGACAGAATCAGCTATGACATGATCAGGTACTTACACAATGACACACTACACAATACTATCTCTCGTTAACAAAATATGGTAGCAAGGCCGCTTTACAAGAGCATGGAAAGAGGAAATTGTTGTATCTCTTCTAAAAGAAGGGAAGGAACCCTATTTTGCTGCTATATAGTTACAGGATAATTGCCTCGACCAGCTGTTTATGTAAGCTCTTTAAAAAAATGATAAACCGGAGACCTTTTTAGTTCCCGGAGTTTCACGGTGTTCTAGACAAAAATCAGGCAGGTCTGGGAGATCAACTACAGATAATCTGGTTGCATTTTAATCATAAGTTAAAGACGCTTTTGTCCATAAACAGCACTGGTTCTCTGTGTTCTTTGACATGGAGAAAAACTACGATAGACCGTGGCAATATGGTATTCTATTGGACTTGCCGTCGTTTGGCCTTATTGGCAATATACTCAATGTTATTAAAGAATATTTGATCGCACATTTCGTTTCCGTGTGGGGACTGCCCTGTCGAAACATTTGTTCAAGGAAATGGCCTACCCCAGGGAGGAGTGCTGAGCTGTGCACTGTTTATTGTTAAAATGAGTTCTCTTAAAACTGTGCTCCCTCGAACTGTTTCAAACTTTGCCTACTGTACAATATCCAAGTCAGATTTAAATCCTGTTTTCTATCAATATGTGAACTTCAAATCCAATGAAGTGTCAACAGGCTGATTACGTGGGCTGAAAAACGGGGTTTCAGTTTAATGCTGATAAAATTGCTGTTGTCTTCTCTAGGATACGCAGTGTTCAACCTCTTCCTTGTATCACGTTAGGTCAGCCCATACCAATGGAAAAGGAACACAGGTTTCTAGGTGTTTTGCTCGACCACAAGCTCACATTCATACCACATATTAAATTACTAAAAGTAAAATGCCTGAAAACAATGAACATTTTAAAGGTACTCTCTCATCAGTCCTGGGGAACGGATACAAAATGTCTGCTGGCACTTCTTAATAGTGTTGTTAGGTCAAGAATAGACTATGCCAGCATTTTATACCGGTCTGCAACCAAAACAGCTCTCGAAATGTTGGACCCAGTATACAATCTGGGGCTTCGCTTGGCCACTGGGGCATATCGAACAAGTCCTATTCCATCCCTTCATGTCGAATCAAATCAGTGGTCTCTAGGGTACCAGCGCGCCTACACTGCTCTGATGTATGCCGCAAAGATCACTTCCCTGAAGGAACACCCTCTGAATACCGTAATGAAAAATAACACAACTGATCATGTCTTTGAAAACCGACCATCCATAGCTCCACCTTTTCCGCTGGCTGTTTCACACCTCGTCAGTGAGTTCCAAATTCCTCTCACTGATGTCTACTGTACCTCAATTTATGATTTGGTCGCTCCGTAAGACACCTTTCCAATTCACTGTGACGTGTCCTTTAGAGAAATACGAAAGAAAAATGTATCACTTTGTCATCACTCCACATTATCTGTTCCTCCGTGACAAATACAAGGTAGCTGAATTTTAAACAGATGCTTCAAAAACTACCACAACCGTATCCTTTGCTGCAAATGGCCCCCTTCTTAATATGTCCAAAACAATGAACAGGAACGCAAGTATATTCACTGCAAAGGCGTACGGTATTCTACTGGCTTTTATCCACATTCTTCGAAGCAAACTTGAGAACTCAGTTATATACACAGATTCTCTGAGTGTCGCCTCAAATCTTTCATCTCGGAAGATCAGTAGAAAACCTACGTTTAATTGTGTTTTAAGAGCTCTCTACTCGGCTTTTGGCCTGAAACTCGTTGTCACAGTCTGCTGGTTTCCTGGCCACTGCGGCATTGCTGGAAATGAAGCTGCTGACCGTACAGCTGCAGCTGCCACCCTTCAAAGCAGCATAGACATAAACAAGGTCCCATATCAAGATCTGAAACCTTTTGTAACAAGGAAGCAGCGAGACGACTGGCAGCAACAATGGGACAGAGAAGTAGAGAACAAACTACATGTAGTTAAACCCAAAATAGAAAAGCCTGCGCCCCGCACGGGGCACCTTGAGCAATCTTGGTGACGGTACTGGCGATACCGTGAACCCCGAGCCCCCAAACATAAGCTGGATCCAACCGTGGCGATGTGTTTATAGGTGGAGGGTTAGAAACCACGAACGGTGGCCGTCGGAGCCTTGGTCAAGCTCCGGCCGATGGGCTCCCTGCCTGTCTACCAGGCAGGGAGCTCCGGGACCTCTTTGACTACCAGGGTAAGGTCAAAGGAGAAAGTACCCCCGTCTCCCTGCTTTCCAATGTATCATATGGCATTTTCCAACCCCCCACCCCCCCCCCCAAACGTGATCGGCCCCAGAAAAGGGGCCGCACCGAAGCTTCATTCCCACCCTTGCCAACAATTGCATCCCAAAAGCCAGATAACTATCCGCGCTTCTTGATTGTTCAATCTCTTGACAAATCAAATCCTATCTCCTCCCAGTCAGTGTTCCTTATCACCAAATCCCTTGAAGGCATCTTGGGCAAGTCTTTTCAAGCCAAGAAACTGAGAACCGGCGAACTTCTGGTCGAGGTGAACACTCACCAGCAAGCCACAAGCCTCCTTACCCAGAATCGCATGGCAGATCTGGACATCAGAGTCACACTCCACCGTAGCCTCAATAGCTCTCAGGGTGTTATTTCTGAGCCAGATCTGATAAATGAGACGGAAGCTGATCAGCTCGAAGGTCTGAAAGGCGAGGGCGTGACGGCAGTGAGGCGCATCACCATGCGGCGAGATGATAAACAGATCATGACAAAGCATATTATCTTGAAGTTTGACCGTTCCACACTCCCCGAATCCATCAAAGCAGGTTTCATTCATTGTTCTGTCCGGCCGTACATCCCGAACCCGCGTCGCTGTTTCAAGTGCCAACGGTTCGGGCATGGCACTACCGCCTGCCTTGGTCAACTAACATGCGTCAAATGTGCACAACATGATCATGCATCAGACAACTGCCCATCGCAAACCCTCATCTGTGCTAACTGCCAGGGACCCCACGGGGCCTACTCTAGAACATGCGATAAATTCAAGCAGGAGAAGGAAATCATCAGAGTGAAAGTCACTGAGAACCTTACCTTCCCAGAGGCGCGAAAGAGGTTCGCCTCTTTCCCCATGGGAAGGTATGCCGACGCAGCTCGCCGGGGAGCGGAGCGACGTCTGGTTTCGGCGGGGACCCAGTACCGCGAGTCGGACTTGGTCCCGCTTCCGCCCCCCCCCCTGGTTTGCCTCTGGCAGCCCAACCCGCCTCCGCACCGCTCGCTCAGCCAGCAGCGGCTGTGGTGGCAACCTCTTTCGTCGGCACGGGTGCCGCTCCCGTCCCTGCCTCCCTATCGTCCAGTGCGTTGGAGGGTGCCATGGACACCACGAGCCCCGCACCGGCTCCCACCGCCACCGCACCGCCCGTGCCGCTTCTGCTGCCTCCGACACCACCGGCGGTGGCGGGTCAAACGAAGGGCCCCCTAAAGGGGGCCAAGTCCGGGGGGCCCGGTTCGACGGGCACACCCAGGACATCGGACGACGAGATGGACGTCGTGCCGTTCTTGCCTGCAACGCAGCGCAAGGAGCGGCCTTCGACGTCCAAGTCTACAGATAGGCCGCCCAAAAACCCCAATCCAAGAGTCACAGCCCCGAAAGACGACACATAAACATACACACTCCAGTAGCTCTCACACTAAATAATGGGAAGAGAAAATATTGTTCAATAGAACTGCAGAGGCCTTCTGAATAATCTTGACGTGTATGAGATTCTGCATACCAATCAGCCAAGTGTAATGTCTGTTCAGGAAACACATTTGAATTCTAAACACCCATTTTTTTTACTGGTTACCTGGTATACAGGAAAGACAGGGATGGCTGCACACACTCTTCTGGCGGTGTGGCCATAATCGCCCGCAAATCCTTAGCATGCCACCCTGTCACCTTGAACACCGTCCTTGAGGCTGTAGCCGTTCGCACAATAATATTTATTAGGTTGATAACGGTATGCTCCATGTACATTCCGCCTGATGTTGCACTTACGAGCTCCGACGTCGAGGCGCTGGTTGACCAGCTGCCCGAACCATACATCCTTACAGGCGACCTTAATGCTCACAACTCTCTTTGGGGCTCTTCCAGAACGGATGCCCGGGGTCGCCTGATAGAGAGGTTTCTTACATCCTCTGGAGCATGCCTTTTAAACAATAAACAGCCTACATATCTTAACATAGGACACAACACATACTCCTGTCTTGACTTGGCTATTGGCTCTGCAGTTCTCTTTCCTCTTCTCGAGTGGGGTGTGGGAACTGACCCATATGGCAGTCACCACTTCCCCACCTCACTTACATACATAGGTAAAGGCCCAAGCAGTCCATCTTCCCATAATAGGTTCAATGAAGCACAAGCTAACTGGAACACATTTACAGAGACATCCAAACTACACCACACAATTATAGGACACCTACACGTTGAAGAAGCTACCCAACTCCTCACGGCGCACATTCCCGACGCCGCCGGAAAGTCCATTTCCCACGCCTCTGGTGCCCCGCGCAACCAGAGGAGGCCGTGGTGGAATGAGGACTGTAGGCGGGCGCGAGAGGCACAGAACAAGGCGTGGGGTATCCTTCGTCGGTACCCCACGTCGAGTAACCTCCTCTTGTTCAAAAGGGCCAAGGCGTTAGGAAAACGTGTGCGCCGTGAGGCAAAACGAGAGAGTTGGCACACCTTCTTGACATCCATAAACTCTTACACAGACACACACAAAGTCTGGACACGAATACGAAAACTAAAAGGACAACAGACACACAGCCTGCCCCTGGTCAGTACAACAGGGGACACACTGGAAGCCCAGGCTAACACACTTGCACAACACTTCCAACACGTTTTGCAGCTCTGCACACTACACAAACACTTTCCTGAAACATAAAACAGCGTGTGAAAAAAAGTCCCTACATGACACTAACAGGTCAAAATCTGGTTACAATTCTGAATTTACACTCTATGAGTTGAGGGTTGCCCTGAGCACATGTAAACATTCAGCTCCAGGAGCAGATAAGATTACATACACCATGATACAACACCTACACCCAGACACTCTTGAAACACTCCTACACCTATACAATAAAATATGGCTTTCGGGGCAGATTCCACACTCTTTAAGGGAGGCCATAGTAGTGGCGTTCCTGAAGGAAGGGAAGGACCCTTCCTCTCCCGCTAGTTAACGTCCCATCGCCCTGACAAGCTGCCTGTGCAAGCTGCTCGAGAAGATGATAAATCGCAGGCTCGTGTACTTCCTTGAGTACAACGGTCTTCTCGAGAGCTGCCAGGCAGGCTTTAGGGTGGGGCGATCCACCAACGATCAACTTGTTGCGTTGGAATCCTTCATAAAAGATGCATTTGCTCATAAGCAGTTCTGCCTTATGGTATTCTTTGATCTTGAAAAGGCTTACGACACAGCCTGGCGATACGGCATCCTTAGCGACCTGAAGTCCTTTGGTGTGTCAGGTAACATGCTAAATACCATTTCTAGCTACATGTCCACGAGGACATTTCGTGTTAAGGTTGGGTCATCCCTACATGTGCATGTGCAGGATACATGTGCAGGAAAATGTGCAGGATACATGTGCAGGAAAATGGTGTGCCGCAAGGTGGAGTAATAAGCTGCACATTGTTTATAGTTAAGATGAACTCCCTCCGAAAGGCATTGCCACCAACCATTTCCTGTTCCATCTATGTAGACGATGTTCAAATATCTTTTAAATCCTGTAACCTGTCAATTTGCGAACGTCAAGTACAGCTCGGTGTTAAGAAGCTTGCTGGATGGGCGAACCTTAACGGTTTTAAACTGAACCCGGGCAAAAGTACTTGTGTTCTGTTCTCCCGCGAGCGCGGGCTTAGTGCGGACCCTGAGATTGCTCTTGGCCGTGCATCTATTCCTGTTAAAAGGGAGCACAAGTTTTTATGAGTCATATTTGATAACAAGCTCACGTTCATACCTCACGTCAAAGCACTTAAACATAAATGCCTCAAAACACTAAACATTCTCAAGGTGCTCTCCACCAATCCTGTGGTGCAGACAAGGAACTACTTCTCCGGGTCTTTACCGCCTTAGTCGGGTCCCGGTTAGACTACGGCAGCGTCGTGTATGGGTCGGCATCAAAAACCGCACTAAAAATGCTTGACCCAGTACTCCACTTGGGTCTCCGCCTTGCGTCGGGTGCGTTCCGCACTAGCCCGGCAAAGAGTCTATACGTTGAATGTAACAAATGGTGCCTTGAGGACCTACGAACGTACATGGACTTGCTCTACGCTTTCAAAATTTCATCGATGAATAACCATCCTTTTAAACCTGTTTTTGATGATGCATCCACATCACTAGTGTTTGTAAATCTCCCATCCGTTCCTTTGCCATTCTCACTTAGAATGAGACAGGAAGCTTCGGATTTCAACATCTCCTTTTCAGACATTTACACATCTTCCTTTACTGATGATTTACCACCCTGGCAGCTTCAACCTGTGTGTTGTGACTGGTATTTCATGAATATTGATAAAACCAGGGTACCACAAACTGCAATTTTGCAGCACTTCTTCTCCCTGCAGTACAAGTATCAATGTGCAGAGTTTTATAGTGACGCATCAAAAACTGCAACCATAGTGTCTTGCGCTGCTCATGGACCAAACTTTGATGCATGCAGAACCATGAGGACATTCACCTTAATTTACTCAGCTGAAGCATATGGCATCTTACTAATTGCACAACACATTCTTGAACACAAAATCTCGAAGTCCATCATATATACAGATTCCTTGAGCGTTGTGTGCGCATTGGCATCATACAAGCCATGCAAAAACAGAATTGTCCATATGGTTTTCAACACTATCATGTCTATATATGCCCAAAAACTTGTTCTGGTGTTGTGCTGGGTTCCAGGCCATGCTGGAATTGCTGGCAATGAGGTTGCGGATCGGAAGGTCGCAGTTGCTGCACTCAGGGACACAGTAGATATAACCATACTACCACAGAGTGACCTTACGCCACAAAATCGGCAATACCTACCTAGGAAATGGCAAACACACTGGGATGAACAGACAGACAACAAACTACATGTAATAAAGCCACACTTGGGACGGTACACATCTGACTCACACAACAGACACACGGAAGTCGCCTTGGGTAGGCTGCGGATAGGGCACACCCATGCGACGCACTCGTATCTGCTGACGGGATCTTCTAGACCCCAGTGCAGCAGGTGCGGAGAGGCCCTATCCGTAGTGCACATACTAATCACATGCAAGGCACTTCACACAACACGACACAAACACTTCAGAGAACTCTACAGACAACATATTCCCCTACACCCATCGTTTTTTCTAGGTGACGAAGCCATTGTTTCCGTGAAACGTGGGTTTGAGTATGTTCAGAAGTCAAGTTTTTAAACCTCATTTCCTATCACGCATCATGAAATCTGGCCCTATACACCAGCCATGCTCATTGTCGTTTTGTGATTTTACTTTTGTTTTTGCTGATGTACTTAGTGTTTAAGGTATCACCTCTCATATACGACTATTGTTTTGGCGCTCTTTGCTCCAGTTGGCCTTGCGCCATAAACATCAAACCATCATCATCAGTTAACGTGCGCTTCAAAGCCACGTTCCCTTGTTGGGCTCGGTTGTGGGCGACTGGCCTTGCCACCGAATTGATTCCATTTGTATGGCTATCTTCTCAGCTCCCTCAAAACACCCTGATCGACCTCTTAAAAGGGGTCGCACCGAAGCACTCCGCACCCAACCACCTCAGGCAGCTTTCAGCAAATACCTTGTTGTACACTCGACCGACGAAAAACCTATCACCGACCTGTCAGTTTTCTTGATTGCCAAGTGCATTGAAAACATTGTTGGAAAATACTACAATGCCAAAAAGATGCCCTCTGGAGACCTTCTTCTTGAAGTTATGCGAAAAAACCAAAGTGAGAACCTCCTGAAGCAAGTAAAAAAAAAACCAACTTGACTGTCACAGTTACGCCCCACCGCACGCTAAACGCTGTCCAAGGTGTTATCTCTGCCAAATAACTCCTCTATGAGACAGATGATGATCTTCTTGAGGGACTGCATGACCAAGCTGTTGTTGGCGTCCGTAGAACTATTATGAGAAGATATGGAGCAGAGATCAAGACCCGACACATCATCCTAACATTTGCTAGCTCTACCCTGCCAGAGACAGTGAAGGCAGCTTTCCTTAGCTGTCCTGTACGCGCCTACATTCCAAACCCGAGGCGATGCTTTAAATGTCCACACTGCGGTCATGGAACTCCAGTTTGCCGTGGCAAGCTCACCTTTGCGAAATGTGGCGAGAATGATCACTCTTCTGATGACTGCAAAAACACAATCATGAAATGTCCGAACTGCAGTGGTTCACACGCTGCATACTCACGATCTTGCCCATCTTTCAAGGGAGAAAAAGAGATCATTCAGGTCAAAGTAACCGAAAATATCAGTTTCCCCGAAGCACGCCAAAAGCACAAGGTGTTTTCGGCTGCATCCTATGCAGACGCCGCCCGCCGGGGTTTGGGGCGACGTTTGGTTAGTACTGCGACACAATGCAGCTTAGTTGATGTGTCGCTGTCGTTAACCCCCTCCGAGCAACCACCAGCTCCTGCCTCTACAGCAGAGGCCCTGGGGGTTCCTCCTCCTGCTGGGCTGCTGTCCACAGCCGAGCACCCCGCCACTACGTCTGCGGAGCCCGTGGAGAATGTGGTGACGGGCGCTGTTGGGACTGGTCCGGCCTCTTCCAGTCCAGCTCCATTGGCCCGCACGACACTTGAGGGCATTGAGAGCAGGAACTCAGGTGGCCCCACACGTACTCCTTCCCTTCCCGCACCGCAGGTTCCAACCAAGAAGCCTGCGGCCACCTCAGGAACCAATCCGCGAGGTGGATGTCAGATGGACACCATGTCGGTGCCGCCTGATTTGTCAGACGAGGACATCGACACCTCGGCATCTCAACCTGCCCAGCAGGCGCAAAATGATCGCCGCGGCACTTTTGGCCGTGGGAAAAAACCACCTCATCGTACAACAGGCCCTAACCAAGACTCACTGACATGAACCAAAATAGGCAACTTCTCAACTACATCTTTATTATCTTTAATCCATAATAGCTGTTGAAAACATAGTTTAATGGAACTGTGGGGGTCTCATAAAAAACTTGAATGATGTATATGAACTCCTTTATCAACATCAATCCAGTATTGTTTGCCTCCAAGAGACACACCTGAATCCAAAGCAAAGTAACTTTCTTAAAAAATACACTGTCTTCAGGAAAGATAGAGATGCCTTTGCTCATTCATCTGGTGGGGTTGCCATTGTGACGAGAAAATCCATTCCATCCCAGTCCATTAGACTACTCACCAGCCTTGAGGCAGCTGCTGTCCGCGTGATAATTCTTGGTCGGCTGATTACAATATGTTCCTTATACATTTCCCCGGATCATCAATTGTCTACCTCAGAATTTGAGTCGCTGGTAAATGAGCTTCCTGAACCCTTTATCTTAGTTGGAGACCTAAATGCACACAACAAACTCTGGGGTTCTGGGCGAACTGACGCTCGCGGCCGCTTGATTGAACATTTCCTTGTATCATCTGGTGCGTGTTTGTTCAACAAAAAACAGCCCACATATTATAACATTACACACAACACGTACTCACACATAGACTTGGCAATCGGTTCTGCTGTTCTTTTTCCACTCGTCGAGTGGCAGGTGGAGAAAAACCCTCTTGGAAGTGACCATTTCCCAGCATTCCTGAGATGCCTAGACAGAGACCTTTACATTCCCACCTCAACTAAAAGGTTTAAAGAAACCACTGCAGACTGGGAGAAATTTAAGCAGAAATCTCAACTCACATACAGTTCCATAGAACACTTGGGTATTGATGAAGCTTGTAGCCTTGTCACGGCACATATCCTTGACGCTGCAGAGAACTTCATTCCCCAGACTTCTGGTATTACAAGTAACCTAAGGCGGCCCTGGTGGAATGAAGAGTGTCGACAAGCACGCCAGGCACAGAACAAGGCGTGGGGCATTCTTCGCAGGTACCCCACTGCGGACAACCTTGTAGCGTTCAAGCGCACCAAAGCCATGGGAAGGCGCATTCGCCGTCAGGCCAAAAACAATACCTGGAGGTCCTTCTTAACTTCAATAAATTCTTTCACCAATACAAGAAAGGTTTGGAACAGGATAAGAAAACTAAATGGACAAAGCACACATGGCTTACCCCTTGTTGACACCACTGGTGGCACCCTGGAGGACCAGGCAAACGCGTTGGCACAACACTTCGAACACGTCTCAAGCTCTTCACATTACACAAGCACATTTATACACTACAAAAAGTCAGCTGAGCGGAAGTCCATACGTGACCACAAGCAATTAAACGACTCCTATAACTATCCATTCTCCCTTCACGAGCTCATGACTGCGTTGGCTCGTTGCAAGCCTTCGGCACCAGGTGCAGATAACATTACGTACGGCATGATCAAACACCTACATACAGACACAATCAATACTCTCCTGTTTTTATTTAACAGAATATGGCGTGCTGGGCACTTTCCTAAGGCATGGAAACAGGCTATTGTTGTGCCACTGCTGAAAGAGGGAAAGGATGCATCCTGTGTTTCAAGTTATCGTCCAATTGCCATGCAGAAAGTCCTGTACGGGCCAAACAGGGCGTTGTTTGAATGATCGGCTGCGGGTGTATGAAGGCACATTGAAGAAAGGAGCAGTCAGCAATCTCGCCCTACATGGTGTTAAGTGCGAGCGTACGCCCGGATTTGACCATACACGTGTGCTTCCAATGTACCAACAGTGCGCAAAAGAGATATTGGAAGCCCACGCAATCTACTAGTCAAAGGACTCGTCTTTCGGCAAGGCATCTATTGACTTGCTAGAAAATGTGCATTGATATCTCGATCGATGATTGCCATCTCCGCGCGTGTTCCCTCTTTGTAGATATGAGCGTGTTTTGCAACTTCTTATCTTTTCTTTCTCTTTTTTTATTGTGTTTATTCCGATAGCATACATTCCGCCACCAGGAAATAAATTCGTTGTTGTTAGCCATAGACTAGCCTTGTCACTTGTCCTTTTTCAGTTAAAGTGCTATTGTTTAATATCTGTGCATGGTTGAGACAGCCCAAACAGATTTGGGAGAAGTTTTCGGAGTAGCAAACTTTCCATTTTGAAGAAGAACTTTCATTTGGAGAAGTTCACCACATAAATTACGTCGTCTTGGGGGCCTAAAAACAAATTTGCAGCAACTTTGGGGCAGAGGTACCCATTTTAGACAGTTTGGAATGCACATATAACGTTTATAGAAATTGTTTATGGAGTATGCAAGGTACTAATTCCACTACCTTTGCAAACTTCTTACATTTTATGAGGCTGTGTCATAGCCAACGTAAAACGCCGTAAAACATCCAATTTAAAAAGCTCTGTAACCCTAATTTTCTTTCCGTTTTAATGCTGAAACTAATATTTTTGTATTCCCTGACTGCATTGTACTAACGAGAGTACAGCCACGACAAAAGTTGCACAAAGCGATCGCTCAGTTCCCGACGCGCACATTCACCCCGACTGTAATTTAAGCAACGTTGCTATGTTTCGCCACTTCACTTTTGCATTATATTTCACTTCATACGCGTCATTTATTATTACTTGGGTAACCAGTCGTCCTTTCAGGCGTGCATGCCGTGCTGCTGAGCACGAGTATGCGGGTTCGTTTGGCGGCCACTTTTATGATGTAGGCGAAAAGCAAAAGCGCCGTGTGTTGGAGATTTCGGCGCACGTTAAATTTTTGCAGGTGCTAAAAAGTTATACGGAGCCCTCCACTACGGCGCGCCTCATCGCCTCTGAAGCGTCGGAGTGTTAAATCCCAGAATTAATCAATCAGGCGCGCATGCCCAAACACGTCGCGGCGATGTAGCGCGCGCCGCAACTTGTGGCGTGTCGATCGCTCAAATTGAGAGGCTCGCGATGGGTTTGGCAGTATGGAAAAGACTCACCTGGCTGCTCGAGGGCTCATTTGCCGAGCCCCAGAAGTAGACATCTTGCAGCACTCCACACGAAACGCCCGTGAACCGTTGCTTACTTTTAACGACCTTAACACACACTACCGCCAACAGCGGCTAGAAATACCGCGCCTCACACGTCTCTCCCTCCACCCTTAACAGATTAAGGCACAATTACAGACCTATTCACTCCCCACCAGACACGTTCTACACCACATCTACCCCACATTGTATCCTCACCCAAACTACCCGGCATGAGGCGCTCGAGATACCATGCCGCAGAACATTTGCGAATGGTCCATTTTACCCCCACTCCCGCTCTCCTCCCACTACCTGGCTGGAGGGAACCGGGAGCTCCTTACCCGAGCTACAGCTCCTGACTGCCACTAGGGCTCAAGATTACTTGGCGCGCCTCCCTCACCTAAGGGGCACTCGCTAAGACTGAGCCTTGCCAGAAATTAAGTTTCGCCCTCGCTCTCTTCTCTTTGTCGAACACAGCAATATCTCAACGTTTTATAACATCGCAATCAGTCCAAAAGGTTAGCTATAAGAACCCTGATTGTAGACGCACGCACCGAATTTCACACTCGACTACGAGCTACTGCGAAGTTGTTGGTACCATGTTGTTTTCAATGGAGCCGTGCAACTTTCCGTGCCGTGCAATTTCCCTTAGCGTGGCGCATGCACATTCTCAGCGTTATCCCCTCGTCACCGACGCTTTTCAGTACCACAACAGACAAAATGACTGAACGGGAATCCAAATGAGCGAGTAAACTGATCCTGGGAAAAGATCGGCGAATCGCAATAAGCACTTTAACTATGCACAGCAAGCGCTTCGCCCAGCGGCCATGCTTCGTTGTAGCCCCGGTCGGAAAAGCCGTTTCAGGGAACGCAACTGGAGGGCCAATCATGCTCTCATTTCACACTCTTTCTGTCGTTCGCGCGTCTGCGAGTGGGAGACGGTGACAGCGGTGACCGGAAGGCAGCAGACAAGCGCTCATCTGACCTTGCGATAACAAGATTACTACCCCGTCCACGCAAAAAAAATCAGGAAGGCCGGCTCCTTGAGCCAGCTTACGCTACCGGTACCGCACAAACCGAAACGCAAACTTCGAGTCAAACCCTGCCGTAACCGGCATGTAGTAAGTGAAACGATCCTGGCCAATCCCCCAAGTGGGTATGCGTCACAAACTGCGCAGGAGGCTGCCTGGTTCTTGCTGCGGCAGGAAACTAAACATCCCCTTCGCGAGGTGCACGATCAAATGCAGAGCATTTCCGGGGACGCACGACGTTAAGTAGTTTGCGTCACGTTAATGTTGTTGCACTTGTTGCTGTTGGTTGTTGTATTGTAATTAAATGAGGAGACGTAATTACGTGGTCACGTGACATCATTTATTAGCAGGTGGGTATGACGTCATTTATTAGCAGGTGGGTATGAATATTGTGGCGCAGTTGGAAGACCACCATGTACCTCGCGTTCCGCCCACAGGTAGTGAATGCGTTGTATCAGCAGCTTCTTGACGTAGTTTGAATGTGTCAAGGATATAAGGCGCGTTCATAGCCCTCCATTCTGTGTCGGCTTTGTGGCGCAGTGGGTAGAGCACCATGTACCTTGCGTTCCGCCCGCAGGGTCGTGGGATCAAAACCAGGCGCCGGTAAGTATTATTTTTTTATATATAGTGTAGGGGGAGGGGTGCGGACGACGATGGACAACTAGAACGGGGGACATCGTGAGTTAAAGAAATGCTCTGTATTTAAAACAGCACCACTTGAGCTGCTTGGGAACCATGTTATCAGTTCAGCCTTTTGCCCTAGCGGAACTGACGTCAAAATCGTTGCCTTTCAGGCTGTTCTAGAGGCGCAGTTTTCAGGCTTTGAGAGCAGCTTGGCGCAAGAAAACAGTATGGTATCAAAACTGGATAATTTGCGCACCCATGATGTCACCCCTGTGTGCTTGTGCAAAATATTGAGTGATTGTGGGATTTATTGCGCCGACGCTACACAGGCGACGGAGCAGGCCGCAGTGGAGGGCTCCGGATTATTGTGACCACCTGGGGATTTTTAACGCGCGCCGAACTCTCCAACGCAACGGCGTTTTCGCTTTTTGCATCCATCAGAAAACCTGCCGCCACGGTCGGGGATCGAACCCGCGCCCTTCGGCTCAGCAGCACAACGCTCAGCCACCGCGGCGGGTTATAAGTACAAATAAACCCGCATCAATACGCATTTTTATATTACAACAAATATATTTATAAATAGTTTTTGCGCTCTTTGCCCGCTCTTCGCCTTGTACGGATTACAAATAATAATAATCATAATTTTTTATCAATTACTCGTTAAACAGGCGTGCATTTTAAATAAGGAATTACATGGTTCAAGAGCAGAAAATCCGCAGTGCGTCTCGTGTAGCAGCGAAAAGGCTCCCATAATGGCCAGTGGCGAAAAGAGAATAAAAGTAAAGTTACGGGAGAGACAAACACATTAGGAAAATGTAGGATAGAATTGAAATAAAACGCGGGTCTCCATGATGCGAGTTGAGGTCGCTTTCTTCACACTACAATTGCTTATACCGCAATGCGCGAATTTTAGATTGAATTCTCTCTCTCTCTCTCTCTCTCTCTCTCTCTCTCTCTCTCTCTCTCTCTCCGTGTGTGTATGGGGGGGATTCATGGCTATAGCTGACCAAACATAGACCTTTTGCACGAGCTGTCACTTTTCCCACAGGTTAACGCGACTACCGGTCCACGGAGGTCGCCGTTTAATGAGATTGACGTTGCTTGGCCCGTCTGTAAGCTAAAAGGTATGGTGGCCGAACGTAAAGTATGATCACGAGAGTTGAAGCTGGAGCCGGTTGGTACATAACTTTGATAGTACGGGGCAGGGCAGTGATGTAAGCGAAGACGTCTCGTCTTCACCTCGTCCCGTTGATTGCGCTTCCCGCTACTATAAAAGTTAAGGGTGAATATACGCATAAGAACTCACCCCTTCACTGGATTGGCCAGTTACCATGAGAGCTGGCGTAATAAACTCACAGCCGTTACAATAATTCCCATTTGAGTTCCGTCCACGGAGGCATCGGTAAAACCTCCCGGAACCTTGTTTTGTATCTGTTTTGGATGTAGTGTTCTTAACATTTAGAAGAACTGCAAGTCGGGCTTATTGGTATACGTTCATGATTCAAAAAGCGCTGCTTAGACACGAAGACGAACATCCCTGCCCCGCGCGGGCAGTGGGTTGCCACCATGAGGGGGCGTTTGTTGGTCGTTCCCAGGGAGGAAGTGATCGAGGCACCAGAGAAGGGTCGGCTTGACTGTAAAGCGGGTCGCATCGCTAAAGCACTTATCCTTGGGCAGCCAGGTCGAATAGGTCTTGATGCTAAACTGACTTCGATGCCGAGGGAGAATTTTGCGATCTCATTTCATGGCGTCAGATTTTATTGCCCATTTGCAGCTGTAGTTGTTGAGTCGAGTTAGTAAGAATTGCCTCAACGCTGAAGAATTTTGTTTTCACCGGTGACAGTTTCAGCCCCAGCCCCGCGAAAGAACGTTAGGCCTGTAAGTCAGACTCGTGTAGATAAACGAGCACAGAGCCGTTGTAAATGGGAACCAGCAATGCCATGGCTTTCAGGGAGGGCCTACTCATGGCACCCCTTCTGGCAATCCCTCCGCCACTATCTCCGTTCAACCGACATGGCGCCTTCATTGATAGAAGATACGGTGGTAAATACTCGGGCGCGCGCGAGAGAGAGAGAGAGAGAGAGAGAGAGAGAGAGAGAGAGAGGGAGAGGGAGAGAGAGAATACTTTATTTTCATTCAAAAGGGAAGAGAAACCGTGCTGGTGGGGGGGAGGAGGGGGGGCTAAGAACCGCTTCGTTCCAGGCAGCTTGTGGTGGCCTTCAAGATGAAGTCCGCCAGGCTCCTCTGCTCCTCCAACTTGGTTGCAGTAGTCAGCCACTCTCTAGTGGGATGTGCCCTAATTGGCTTGGTGACTGGGCAGACCCACAGGATGTGGGTTTGATCCTGCGGTACCTTACAGCGTGCGCAGTTTGGGAGGGGTGTGTGTATATGGTTTCTGTACAGGTGAAGTAGAGCTGGTGTGAGAAGCGCGTTTGTCTGCGCTTGACGAAGGGTAACCTGTTCCTGCCGGGTCAGTCTGGGATGAGGTGAAGGCAGACGTCTCTTATCGGGTAGGTAGGTCTTTAGTGTGAGCTTAGGAGGACTAGGGTTCCGGTCTTGGTCACTGATGTCAGGAGCCCGGAGAAGGGTTTCGCGGGCGAGCAGGTCAGCTCCTTCACTCCACGACATGCCAGTGTGCCCTGGGATCCAGTACACCCGAGCTGGTCCTTTGACGGCAGGAAAAAGGGGTAACGCATTTCGATGGCTAGTGTTTTGACCCAAGAGAATGCATGCTTTTTTCGAATCGGTGTAAATATTGGTGATTCTACTAGGTTCGGATTAGTGAGTAGCTTCGAGGGCTATGGCGGGAATCTCCGCCTCCTCTGCTGTGTCGCAGCTGAGGAGATAAGTGTTCGCTTCTCCTTTGGTGGTCACGTAAGCAACTGCACACATCTCGCTTCTCTTGGCCGCGTCGGTGCAAAGACATGATTATTATCCGGATCTCTTGCGATCTTTTTGCAAGAGATCAGCGAGGCAACACTCTCAACTTGCTGCCGGATGACACTACCCCCAAGAGGAAAGAAATATCTTATTATGACTTGCTCAAGCATAGGGTATACACGCGACGTCACAACATAAAGTTGCTCTACGCCTCTCCTTGGTTAGAAAATTTTGTTTCGTTGTAAGCGAAGAACTCAGGCAGTACCCAGTTCTCACCCGAGATGCCGACCGCATGCATCAGGCTAAGCCGCTGCAGAAACCCAGAGCAATGGTTCTTTGCAATCGAGCATACAACACAGAGCTCACTATTAGTTAAAAAAAAACCCACAAAACAAGCATCGAAATCGCATGAAGGATGCTAATACGTCCCTATGAAGTTGAACAATGAGACTCCCCCATCCCGCCAAAGTGTTTCTAGTAAGGATTACGTCTTCAGTTGCTCTCAAAAAGGGGTGTTGACGTCCAAACAAGCCGCGGTGTCATCGATGTGGGGGGAAGCTATCTGTCCTTTATGTGCTTACTGAATGTAATATGTGCAACGTTGAAAGAAAACGTTACTTTAATGAAGTGTACATATCTAATATTCCCTTGCACCTTTCATTATTTCTCCCAGACCATCACATGTTCTCTCTCAAAAAAAGTTTTTAGCTGCCTTTCAGGTGCAGGTTTTTATAAACACATATCTCATTGTCCATATCCTCACCAGTGCTCAGGAATTGTGCAAAACAATGGCGGAACCTGAAGCTTTATACTTCGGGTAGCTGCACACATGTTTTAATATTGCCCTATACACCAATTTTCAATCCAAATTTTCAGTCTAGTGCCTTTATTATAAGTCTTTATCATCTCATTCACCATTGTCGTGGCGCTCTTTGTCTTTGTCGGCCTTGCACCATTAAAGCTGAAATCACCATCATCACCAAATAAGTGTTGACGCAATTCGAGGGCGAGTGCACTCGTCAGGCTTTGCCGCTAGAGAAGCCGCGCGCAAGCGACAAGCCCGACGAGACGACAAGGAAGAGTGCTTACCCTGCCCCATCAGCATGTGTAGTGGTTTACAACAGCTTCTTAGGACATCTACTTTCGCATTCTGGGATGGCGGCCATTTTTTCCCATCCCGTATGAGAAGTCGGTGCAGAGCGCGGTTGGGTCCAACTATGACGAAATGCGCGCGGGAGCTCAAGGTGATTTTCTCACGGGCCACCACTCGCGAGGCTCCAGTTACCGCCGCCGGCGTGGTGTCGTGGCGCGGCATAAGTTTGACTGAAAATGTCATACCAGTAGGACAACACAAAACGTCATGCCGGCCTTGAGTGTTGTCCCTGTGTCGATTAAATTTTCAGGGAAAGTATGTATGCCGAGTGTCCTGATTCGCAAACTTTGTACAACCCTGGTATTCTAAGTCCTTCCTCTACTGGAGCCTCCAGTAGAGGAGATTCTTGAAATCTATTTCCCCATGCATAAGCATTGCGTACTCCCCGCCTCAGGAGAGTGTGGGGTAGAATATCGAGTGGAGGAGAGACTCAGAATACGGCCATTAGCCTCTTTAATTGATCTTTTCGGGAGTTGCGGCGATGTCATGCTATGGGCATACTTTCGAGCCTATACCTTGGAAGAATCGGGACTCTTCAATTTAGGACTGGAATGTCTCCAGCAGTACCAAACCTCTCTTGAGATATCGTTTTGGGGAGGCTGGGAGAGCAGAGGTGCGTGCACAGGGGCTCTTAGGCCACATTTGAAACAGAAAAATGGTGGTTGTCATGCACAGTTTGCCTCGCTGGTCACCTGGAGAAGCAATACTTCATTGCACATTCCGCGCCTTGACTTAAAGAAAGATAAAGCTTGTGCATGAAGCCACGCAGTTGCAAAGGAACTGTGGTGGTGAGATTAACATTCTCTCTCAGAAATCCGTGGCGTCAAGATTCACTCTTTAGTACTATCAAGTACATTTATTTTACAGCAAAGCTTTGTTTTCCTCGTTTGGTACCTTTCGGACGTTTATGTCGTGCTTCTCAGGCACCGCAGTGTTTCTGCACCCCCACCAGATGTCCCTCGCCTCCGCGAATCCCGTCCAGTGCTTTGCGGTTTGTGCGTACGACAAGCGCTGCTTGCTCGAAGCTGGGAGTCTAAGCAGCTTGGCGGGGGCATTTGCGGCTGTAGAACTCGGCATATAGGATACCCAGGTCTGAACTAAGCATCGCGCGGGAAGTAAGGCAACGATGCGCAGCGGCCATTAAAAATACGACGCTCGTGGTGAGCCCTGAGCTCTGAAGCCACATGCAGAAGAACAATGCGTGCCGGCAATCGATCAATGAAACATGAGAAGCATTTCGCTCTACGTTTATTTTCTGAGAGGGAATTTCAACCTCTCCGCCACCGTTTCTTTGCAACTGCGTGGTTTCATACGCAAGTTTTGTTATCTCGGATGAAGTCAAGAAGGGGAAAGTGCAATGAAGTATCGTTTGTACAGGTGACCAGCGATGACAAAAGTACCGGGATGTGGGGTACGAAAAATTATTTACCAGGCCTTTAACCCAGCTTAACGTATAAATGCTGCCCAGCGCGTGGTAGGAATGCTACATCGTTTTCAGGCTTATTCCTTTGTTTGCTTAGACATTTGCTGGGTCTTCAGGATATTTAGGCCGTTTTTGGGCTCGACAACTTCATCCTGGTAAAATTAAGGATCGGATCAATTGCTATCCTTAAACGGTACTAGCTCACCCTTCCGCGATATTTCGTGCTGGCACTGCCTCCTCCTCACGCGTACAAAGGAGGCTGACTTGCTTGCTAAAACTCCGAGGGGCAGGAAACAAACTCTTCGGCAACGACATTTCCTTTCGGGAGGTCGTAAATGTTTTCATAATATTAAGGCTTCAGAACCTTTGCGTTTTCACCTTCAGTTGCCTCTTTTGGTGAAGATATTCGATTGCCTTTACTCAAATTCCAAATCTTTCTTTTGGACTTGTGAAACACCCCGTTCCCGTTGGTACTGATGAGCTGCACCTTCGTTACACCAGGCACGCCGAGCTTCGTTTATCACGCATGCTGCCGCCCTATGGAAGATCCTTCATTGTGAGCTCTGCCCCGCTGATATGAATATTCATCTTCACGCCACGCAGCGAAAGCGAGACGGCGGTGAAAAATGGCGCCTCGCAACCTCGCGAAGCCCTGATGATTGAAAGTTCTCGGAATCCTCCTCCGACGCGTTCTGCGAGGACGAGGACTAGTCTTTCCTTTTTATCTTTCTTTTTCTCGCAACAGGAGCGGAGAAACGCGTCAACAGGCAAGCTTTTGCGTGATAGTTGTTTCCTTGTTTAAAAAAATTATCATAGCCCACACACGCGAGCACGCTCCCAGGCATCGAGTTTTCGTAGGTGGGAAAATCGACGGGAAAATACAGGCAAACTTTCTTGAATATTGTTGGGGGCAAGCACACGATAGTCTCCCGTCAGACACACGGCGGTGCCTGTTCAACACTCAGCGGCACCACTGCAAGTCATCGACATCGTTCATTGGACCGGGCGGTCAACGACATTTCAAGCACCGCTATAAAGCCTGCGCACCAAGAAATGGCAATCACTAGCAGTAGCGGCAGTGGCAGCAGTTCGTCAAAGCTAACCCGCTCAATTCGTGTGTCGCAGGTCCCTTCAAGAAGAACCACTGCGTCACGGAACTATCCGACGGCTGCTGATAGTCTTCCGTCAGACTCACGGCGGTGCCTGTTCAACACTCAGCCGCGCCACTGCAAGTCATCGACATCGTTCATTAGACCGGGCGGTCAACAACATTTCAAGCACCGCTATAAAGCCTGGGCACCAGCCAAGGACCATCACTGGCAGTAGCGGCAGTGGCAGCAGTTCGTCAAAGCTAACCCGCTCACTTCGTGTGTCGCTAGTCAGTAACGAATTCCCGCAAATGGCCTCTGTAGTTGTTTTGTGTACTGCTTCTGTCGCTGCTGCCTTTTATCGCATTTTATCGTATATTGTGGATGTGGCTAGCTTATTGAGCCGTTCACTGTGACGTTGGCCAAACCGGACTCAGACGATGACGAAAACAATCATTGCCGATGTTAAGCGTGAGCTAGAATATGAGATAAAAATTGTGGGAAGGAATTTGAGGCCCAAATTGAAGAACTTCAAAACAGTGTGAAATTCATCAGTGATTAGTTTGACAAAAACAAAGCTGAACTCGGCGCTGTAAAAGCAGAAAATAAGAAATTGCGGGACGAGAGCCAATTCCCTAAGTCTAAGTGTGAAGTTCTCACCGCTCAGTTGACAGGTACCCAGCACCGCGTCAGAGAATGTGAGCAGTACTCTCCTAATGCCCCCGCATGGGGCACCTTGAGTAATCTTGGTGACGGTACTGGCGATACCGCGGACCCCGAGCCCCCAACATAAGCTGGGACCTACCGTGGGGACGTGTTTTTAAGGTGAAGGGTAGAAACCTCTAACGGTGGCCGTCGGAGTCTTGGTCAAGCTCCGGCCGATGGGCTCCGCGCCTGTCTACCAGGCAGGGAGCTCCGGGACCTCTTTGACTACCAGGGTAAGGTCAAAGAAAAAAGTACCCCCGTCTCCCTGCTTTTTCCTATGCCATATGGATAATTCAAACCACCCCCCCCCCCCCAGACGTGATCGGCCCCCGAAAAGGGGCCGCACCGAAGTTTCCTTTTCATCCCTTCCAACAATCCACATTCCGAAACCTGACAACTATCCTCGATTCTTGGTTATCGAGGCAGTTGACAAAACAAACCTTGTTTCTTCCATGTCCGTATTCTTGATCACTAAGTTCCTGGAAGGCATCCTCGGAAAATCGTTCGATGCTAAGAAACTCCGTACCGGTGAAGTCTTAGTCAATGTCAAGACGCAGCAACAACCCACTAACCTCCTGTCGCAAACCTCCATGGCAGATCTTTCCATCAGAGTCACTCCCCATCGTAGCCTCAACAGCTCTCAGGGTGTGATTTCGGAGACCGATTTGTTGAATGAGACCGAAGCTGATCTGTTAGAAGGCCTGAATGATCAGGGTGTAACTGCAGTGAGGCGTATCACCATCAGACGAGACAAGCAGAAAATCACCACAAAGCATATAATCTTGACTTTCAACCGCTCCACACTTCCTGAATCCATTAAGGCAGGCTTCATCTCGTGCTCCGTCCGAGCGTACACCCCGAATCCGCGTCGCTGCTACAAGTTTCAGCTGTTCGGGCATGGTACTAACTCGTGCCGGGGCCAGCCAACCTGTGCTAAATGTGCCCAACACCATCTCACTGATGACTGTTCATCCAATCAATTGCTCTGTGCCAATTGTCAAGGACCTCACGCTGCATATTCGCGAACCTGCGAGCGGTTGAAGCTTGAGAAAAAAATAATAAACATCAAGGTCACGGAAAACATCACCTTCCCAGAGGCGCGAAAGAGGTTCGCCTCTTTCCCCCTGGGGAGGTACGCCGACGCAGCTCGCCGGGGGGCGGAGCGGCGTCTGGTTTCGGCGGGGCCCAATACCGCTAGTCGGACTTGGTCCCGCCCCCCTCCCTTGGGTTGCCTCTGGCAGACCAACCCGCCTCCGCACCGCCCGCTGAGCCAGCAGCGGTTGTGGTGGCAACCTCTTCCGTCGGGATTGGTGCCGCTCCCGTCCCTGCCTCCCCATCCTCCCGTGCGTTGGAGGGTGCCATGGACACCACGGGCTGCGCACCGGCTCCCACCGCCATTGCACCGCCCATGCCACTTCTGGTGCATCCGATACCTGCGGCGGTGGCGGGTCAAAACGAAAGGCCCTCGAAGGGGGGCCACGTCCGGGGGGCCCGGTTCGACGGGTACACCAAGGTAATCGGACGATGAGATGGACGTCGTGCCATTCTTGCCTGCAACGCAGCGCAAGGATCGGCCTCCGGCGTCCAAGCCTACAGAAAGGCCCAGAAAGCTCAATCCAAGAGTCACAGCCCCGAAAGGCGACACATAAACATACACACTCCAGTAGCTCTCACACTAAATAATGGGAAGAGAAAACATAGTTCAATAGAACTGCAGAGGCCTTCTGAATATTCTTGACGACGTGCATGAGATTCTGCATGGAAATCAGCCAAATTTAATGTGTGTCCAGGAAACACATCTGAATTCCAAGCACACAAATTTCTTGAATAGTTATATGGTATACAGAAAGGACAGTGTTGGCTGCACACACTCTTCTGGCGGTGAGGCCACAATCGCCCGAAAATCCTTAGCATGCCACCCTGTCACCTTGAACACCGTCCTTAAGGCGGTAGCAATACCCTTAATAATATGTAATAGGTTGATAACAGTATGCTCCATATACATTCCTCCTGATGTTACACTTTTGAGCTCTGACTTCGAGGCGCTGGTTGACCAACTGCCCGAACCGTACATTCTAACAGGCGACCTTAATGCTCACAATTCCCTTTGGAGCTCTTCTTGTACGAATGCCCGGGGTCGCCTTATAGAGGGGTTTCTTAGATCCTCTGGAGCATGCCTTTTCAACAATAAACAGCCTACGTATCATAACATAGGACACAACACATACTCATCTCTTGACTTGGCTATTGGCTCCGCACTTCTCTTTCCTCTTCTCGAGTGGGGTGTGGGAACTGACCCATATGGCAGTGACCACTTCCCCACCTCACTTACATATATAGGTAAAGGCCCAAGCAGGTCATCTTCCCATAATAGGTTCAATGAAGCACGAGCTAACTGGAATACAGTTACAGAGACATCCAAACTACACCACACATCCATAGGACACCTACACGTCGAAGAAGCTACCCAACTCCTCACGGCGCACATCCTCGACGCCGCCGAAAAGGCCATTCCCCACGCCTCTGGCGCTGCGCGCAACCAGCGGAGGCCGTGGTGGAATAAGTACTGTAGGCGGGCGGGAGAGGCCCATAACAATGCGTGGGGTATCCTTCGTCGCTACCCCACGTCGGGTAACCTCATTTTGTTCAAACGGGCCAAGGCGTTAGGAAAACGTGTGCGCCGTGAGGCAAAACGAGAGAGTTGGCGTTCATTCATAACATCTATAAACTCCTACACAGACACACGGAAAGTATGAACGAGAATACGCAAACTCAAACGACAACAAGCACACAGCCTGCCTCTGGTCACCACAAAAGGGGACACACTCGAAGACCAGGCTGACACACTCGCACAACACTTCCAACACGTTTCTAGTTCCGCACACTACACAAACACTTTCATGAAACACAAACAAACGGCCGAAAAGAAGCCTATACTAGATAACAATAGGTCAACATCTTTTTATAACTCAGAGTTTTCACTGCATGCCCAGACTGCATGCAGCTCCAGGCCCAGACAACATCACATACACAATGATACAACACCTGTACGCAGACACTCTTCTAACACTCTTACACCTATATAGCAAGATATGACTTTCGGGGCACATTCCACACTCTTGGAGGGAGGCCATTGTAGTGGCTTTCTTGAAGGAGGAAAAGGACCCGTCGTCCCCCTCAAGTTACCGTCCAATAGCCCTGACGAGCTGCCTGTGCAAGCTTCTCGAGATGATCAATCCCAGGCTTGTGTACTTCCTCGAGTACAATGGTCTTCTCGAGAGCTGCCAGGCAGGCTTCAGGGCTGGGCGATCGACGAACGATCAACTCGTAGCTCTTGAATCATATATAAAGGATGCCTTCGTGCATAAGCAGTATTGCGTAACTGTCTTTTTCGACCTCGAGAAGGCCTACGACACCGCTTTGCGTTATGGGATCCTTAGTGACCTCAGGTCATTCGGGGTTTCGGGTAATATGTTGAACACCCTTGTTAGTTATTTGTCAGAGAGAACGTTCAGAGTAAGAGTTGGTTGTGCACTTTCAAAGGTTCATGTCCATGCCACCAACAATCTCTTATTTCATGTATGTAGACGACGTGCAAATTTCTTTTAATTCATGTAATATGTCAATATGCGAACGTCAAGTCCAGCTTGGTGTCAAGAAGCTTGCCCGCTGGGCAGACAAGAATGGGTTTAAATTGAATCCTGCAAAAAGCTCCTGCGTTGTGTTCTCCAGGAAGCGCGGGGTCCATCCGGACCCAGACATTACTCTTAATGGCGTGTCGCTTCCTGTGAACAAGGAGCACAAGTTCTTAGGTGTTGTGTTTGACCAGAAACTCACATTCATTCGACACATGAAAGAACTTAAACATAAATGCCTTAAAACAATGAATATACTTAAGGTTCTCTCCCATAAATCGTATGGTTCCGACAAAGAACTCCTACTACGGCTCTATACTGCTTTGGTTTGGTCTCGTTTAGACTATGGCAGTGTGGTATATGGGTCGGCCTCTAAAACAGCGTTGCGAATGCTCGACCCAGTGCTACACTTCGGGCTACGGCTTGCGTCGGGTGCTTTTCGCACTAGCCCTGTTGAGAGTCTGTATGCTGAGTGTAATAAGTGGAGCCTTGAGAACCAACGGATGTACATGGACCTACTTTATGCTGTTAAAATTTCATCGCTGAATAACCATCCTTTTTATCCTGTCTTTAACGACACATCCACATCTGTGCTTTTTGTAAATCGCCCATCCGTTCCACTGCCCTTTTCACTTAGAGTGAGAGAGCGAGCCTCGGATCTGAGCGCTTCGTTTTTAGATGTGTACAGATCATCCTTCTTTTCAGACATTTTACCTCCTTGGAAAGTTCGTCCTGTGTCCTCGGACCTTTCTTTTATGAAACTTGACAAAAATCGGGTACCGCGAGCTGCAATACTGCAGCAGTTTCTGTCTCTGCAGTTTAAATACCCACTTGCAGAATTTTACAGTGACGCGTCTAAAACCTCCACTATGGTGTCCTGCGCTGCTCATGGTCCGAATTTTAGTGCAGCCAGAACCATGAGCGTCCACACAACATTTTTTTCAGCAGAAGCATATGGAATTTTATTGATTGTACGACACATACTTGAAAATCAAATGCCGAAGTCTATCAACTACACAGATTCCTTGAGTGTTGTTCGCGCACTGTCATCGCATACACCACCCAAAAACCACTTAGTTAATCTTGTAGTTTACAGTATCATGTCTGTGTATACGCAGAAGCATCAGCTGCTCCTTTTCTGGGTCCCAGGACACGTTGGGATCGCTGGGAATGAGTTGGCAGACGAGAGGACCGCTGCTTCACTCAGGAACACTGTAGACATAACAACCGTACCATATACAGACCTCAAGCCACACATAAGACAACACTTGCGTAGAACATGGCAAACACACTGGAATGAGCAGACAGATAACAAGCTACATGTAATGAAGCCACACTTCGGACGGTACACAGCCGACTCACACAAACACAGAAGTCACCTTGGCTAAGCTACGGATAGGGCACACGCATGCAACTCACTCGTATCTGGTGACGGGATCTCCTAGACCGCAGTGCAGCAGGTGCAGAGAGGCCCTATCCGTAGTGCACATACTAATCACATGCAAGGCACTTCACGCAACACGACACAAACACTTCAGAGAACTCTACAGACAACATATTCCCCTACATCCATCGTTGTTTCTAGGTCACGATGCCATGGTTTCCGTGAAACGTGTGTTTGAGTATTGGTCAGAAGTCAAGTTTTTAAACCTCAATTCCTACCACGCATAATCAAATCTGGCCCTATACACCAGCCATCACCATTATCTTTAATTGATTTTACTATGTTCGGTTTACAGGTTTCTTTTCTACCCTTTCTGTCGTAACCACTTCACTTCATTAAATAACCTTTTCTCTGGCGCTCTTTGCCCTTAGTCGGCCTTGCGCCATAGAAACGCAACCATCATCACTCTCCTAACGCCAACGTGGAAATCAAAGGTGTGCCGATTTGGAAGAAATAAAGCCTTCCAGAACTTATGGCTAAAATCGGTGACAAGATCGGAGAGCCGATTTCCACGTCGGACATTCAAATGTGTCATCGCGTGCCTGTCCCTAAAACAGCGAGCCAGCAGGACATCGTTGTCTAGTTTGATCGTCGCACAAAGCGCGACGCAATCCTCTATAAGGCCCGCACGGCAAAAATTATCGGCACTGATCTTGGTCTCTCCGGAGCTACTCCGGTATTCATTAATGGACACCTATGCCCGGAACTAAAGAGGCTTCTTGGGCAGGCAATATCTGGGAAACGCGAAGTTGGGTGGCGGTTTGTGTGGCTGCGCAACGGCCATATACTCGCACGACGAGCTGAGAACACGGCTGTGCTCAGAATCGCTCATGCGTCAGATGTTGCGAGGATGACATAAGGATCCTATACGCAAGTCAACTACAGTCTCAAGGTTTCTTTTTTCAGTATGTTTGGTTGTAGTGTTAGTTTGGTTGAAAGCTTCCACATTGCAATTGCACTACCATTCAGTGTTAATAATTTTATGTTGATGAAAGCATTAAAAATGTTAATCAGAACCGGCAAGTGTACAACAATAAGCGATTTCTCAGTTATAACGATGTTTCATCAACATAGATATATGTTGGTTTGTCGACTTCGGCATCTTGTAATATCTGATCTTCAATGCGGGCGTCCGCCTATTGAACAGGCTGAATGTGCGCAGTCTGTTACGTATTTCAATGCTTCACTTCGCGTTGTAGTTTGTTTCTTCTTGTGTATCACTGCTCCACTTGAACGGCTTTATCGGGAGTGATAGCCCCACAGGACCTTGCCTGCCCTAAAGACGGCAGACACCTCAGTTTTTTTCATTGCCACGTGCAGTCCGCCAGGAACAAACATGAATGTATAACTGCGCTCCTCAATGATTTTTCGTTTAACTTTTATGTCATCATGATAACCGAAACGTGGCATACTTGTGACGATGAAGTTCTTGTACTACCGGGTTGTAGATCTTTTTTGCTTAAATAGGCACGGAAAGCCAGGTGGAGGAGCGCTTCAGCTAAGAAAAAGTGAACTTTCTGTGAATTTGCTGCCTACCTTTACAGTATCTTCAGTAAACTACGAAGTGCTATCTGTAACGTGCGGTGACTACATGTTTACAGTTATATATGGGCCACCATCTGGTAATTTGACTTGCTTTTTTGTTTTTTGGAAACTTTATTGTGTTTTGCGAACGATAATAAACTCAAAATGGTCATTGGTGGTGACCTCAACTGTAACATGCTAGAATTGAACACAACGACTAATGTACTTTTATTACTGCTAGAATCAAATAATCTTAAGAATGTAATTTCTAACCCACGCGCATTGCGCTGGAACCTGAATATCTTTTAGATCTCTTTATTACACAAGGTGAGGTACAAAATATAAAAGCCGGAGTTATCGAAAATACCGTTATTGACCATCTTCCTATTTATATGTTGCTAAAGGCTATTCCCCAATGCAAGGAGATTTATTCATCCTCTACAGTTCTGCTTGAGGACCTCACTGGTACTACCCTGCATACTTTCAGGCCACGAATTACTTTATTGAGCTGGCATGATGTAATAACCTCGCACAACGCAAATGAAGCCTACAATATTTTTATCGACAAATTTAGTTGTGCCTATAAAGAGTTCTGTAAATTAAAAAAAAAACCTTGTGAAATTTAAGAAAATACGTAAACCTTGGGTCACCACAGAATGCCTCGAGATGATTCGCAAGAACTTCTTGTAAGAACTTCTTTGTGTGAAACTTCTTGTACAAGCAATTTATAAAACTCCGGAAGCCAGAAGATTTCAAATGTTTTTAAAATACAGAATCCTTCTAACTAAAGCGTTGCGAAACGGAAAGCGGGACTACTTCACGAACCTTCTGAATGAGGCCACTGCGAGACATCCCGATAAAACATGGCATTCACTAAACACACTTTTAAACCGGTCGCGAACGTGCACTGAGATAACCAAAATCGAACACAACGGCGCTGTTCTTAGTGGCGTACACCTAGCAGATGAATTTAACTCTTATTTTACAAACCTAGTTAAAAGCTACCACGACGAATCTATCAGGCAGTTTCTGACAACGCTTAATGAAAATAGCGTATTTTTGACCCCAACGACGCAACAGAAAATTTTTGCAGTTTTTATTTCGCTGAGCAACTCGAAGTCCAGGGATGTTGATGGCATTTGCCTAGGACCAATAACGTACGTTCTTGACTGTATTTTACCAGCATTGGAGCATATTTATAACCTATCCTTGAACTCTGGAGTGTTTCTAGACAAAATGAAACGGGCTAGAGTGGTAGTTATATACAAATCTGAAGATAACAACAATGTTTCAAACTACCGTCCAATTTCTATACTTTCTGCATATTGAAAAGCTCTAGAAAAGATTGTATCAATACGAATCAATTCTTTCTGTGACAAGAATAATATACTATCAACTCAGCAGTTTGGCTTTAGGAAGGGTAGATCGACAAAGCTAGCACTACTAACACAAAAAGACATTATCCTACAATCATTCGAAGATAAGAAACTAACCATAGGTATTTTTGTTGATTTCTCAAAAGCATTTGATTCTCTTAATTACCATTCACTATTATTAAAACTTGAACGCTATGGTTTCCGCGGTGTTGCCTTAGCATTATTCAGATCATACCTTGACAATAGGGAACAGTGTGTTCTGATCAATAAATGTATGTCTAAATTTATGAAACTAACCGCTGGCGTCCCTCAGGGTAGTACCCTCGGGCCACTACTTTTTAATCTATATGTCAATGATGTCGTAAACATAACTACTGGAGCTGGCTAAGGCGTTGCGCTGCTGAGCACGAGGTCGCGGGTTCGATTCCCGGCCGCGGCGGCCGCTTTTCTGATGGAGGCGAAAAGCAAAAACGCCCGTGTGTACGAGATTTCGGCGCACGATAAAGATCCCCAGGTGGTCGAAATTAATCCGGAGTCCTCCACTACGGCGCGCCTCATCGCCTGCGTTGCGTCGGCGCGTTAAACCCTAGAATCAATCAATAACTACTGAAGCTACATTTATTATCTATGCCGATGATACAAGCATCTTTATACAATCGAAAGATCCGCATAAACTTTGCCAAATGGCGAAGGCTACATTGCACGATCTAAATATATGGAGTGCGGTTAATTCACTTAAAATAAATACCACCAAAACCAAAGCAGTTGTGCTTACTCCATCCCAGAAGCGTTTATATTATCAGTTTTGCGTTCGAACTGGCTTAGACAACATCGAAGTAGTGTCAGAAATTAAAACACTTGGGGTAATCTTTAACCAGAATATGTCTTGGACTTCGAATGTGCACCGAGTACTCAGTTCTTTGGCTAAGATCTCAGGCGCTCTTTGCAGAGTCCGTTATGTTTTACCTGAGAAATTTAAGTTATTAGTTTTCAAAGCTCTTTTTTGCTCCCAGATAAATCATTGTACTTTGGTCTGGGAAACTACCCCAAAACAAAATATAAATAGGATTTACTCAGCCCAAAGAAAGTCCCTCCGACACATAGCAAACCTAAGCTATCATTCACCCGTTGACCAACTTTTCCATTCCTATAAGGTTTTGCCGTTTACTTCTTTATACAATTTCAATTTACTCATCAGGTACAAAAACAGCCTTAAGCATCATAACACAACATTTTTGTCTCTATCCAGTTTGCAGAGTATCCCTGAAACTGGGTATTCTTTTCGAAAAAGGGATAATGGGGTGATTCCGTTTTGTAGGACCAACCACGGCCTTGATATGGGGAACAACCGTGTACCACGAAGTCTAAATGAATTCGCCTCCAAAGGAATTAATTTACGTAGCATTACACCTACTCAACTGAAACTTTATTACCTTCACAATAATTTGTAAAAACCGCTTTAATTTCCTTCTTTTCTTTGAATTACTGTGAATTGTTACATTTGTATTTGCCATTGTGTGTTTGTAACGTGATCCCAATGTGTTGCAGTTCTTTTTTCCTATATTATTTGTGCTGTAGAATCCTGCACTCTTTTTTTGCACCGAAGCTAAACCCTACAAAGATTTATCTATGTACTAGATGATAGTCTTTCTTTTTTTATCATTCTTTACATTGCACTGCGAGTGTTCAGTGTCATGATTTTTTTTAACGTGAAAAGCATGATAAAAAACTTTTTAATGCAATTTTTTTGCTTGCTGTTGCATTTTTACCTGCAAATAAGAAATTCCGGAATTGTTCGCTATGTGCCCCACTGCTTTGTAAAGGGAATTGGGTCCCTGTCAAGCTGGCTGCGTCCAACTTTTTGCCCTCCTAACTGCATTTTCTGTTGTTGTTCTTACGAAAATGCAAAATAAATGAATGAATGAATGAATGAATGAATGAATGAATGAATGAATGAATGAATGAATCAATGTTGCGTACTTCTGTTTTTTTTCCTGCGACACAACCTTGCGTATACAAATCATTGTATAGGCCGGTATGGCGCTCGCCCTCGCAGTCTTAACCTCAGACTAAGAGCGGCGTAAATGGAGATCTCACGTATAAGCAGCGTAACAGGACGGCTGTAATTTCTTGCAAACGCTGTATAATAAATTACTCTTTAGTCCATTACACGTAATTGATTCTATTTGGCAAAGAAGGCAAATTTACGTTGAATACCAGGGTTGTTTCACATGGCGCATAACCCCTCCCCCCTTGTGTTAAAATTACAAAAGCTGTATCGAAGCATTTAAATAGCGAGAAGAGTCGTGCAGTGAAAAGCGCCTGGGGAAAACGCTATACGACCGAAGCCTTCAAACTTTTCATAGCGTCACCAACCATGTTTTCCCTCGCCGCCATTATTCTGGTAGATTGAATATTCAGCGAAATTCCCCGCACGGGGCACCTTGAGTATTCATGGTGACGGTGAGCAGCGACACCGCTGACCCCGAGCTCCCAACATAAGCCGTGTCCAACCGTGGTGAGGTGTTTAAAGGTGAAGGGTAGAAGCCGTAAACGGTGGCCGTCGGAGCCTTGGTCAAGCTCCGGCCGATGGGCTCCCTGCCTGTCTACCAGGCAGGGAGCTCCGGGACCTCTTTGACTACCAGGGTAAGGTCAAAGGAGAAAGTACCCCCGTCTCCCGGCTTTCCAATGTAACATATGGCATTTTCCAAACCCCCCCCCCCCCAGACGTGATCGGCCCCCGAAAAGGGGCCGCACCGAAGTTTCCTTTCCACCACTTCCTGACTTGAGTCCTCCGAAACCGAATAACTATCCTCGCTTCATCGTGATGGAATCTGTAGACCAATCAAAACCTCTTGCTTCACAGTCGGTATTTCTCATTTCAAAGTTTCTTGATGGTATTGTAGGAGGGTCGTATAAGGCCAAAAAACATCGAACCGGTGAAATTCTTGTCGAGGTCAGTAGCCACGATCAGGCCAAAAAACTTCTTGCTCAAACCAGCATCGCCGATCTGCCAATCAGAGTCACGCCCCACCGCAGCCTAAACAGCTCCCAGGGCGTGATTTCCGACTATGACCAACTGAATGAAACTGAATTCGACTTGCTGGAGGGCCTTCGTGGCCAGGGCGTAACAGCGGTCAGGCGAATAACTATACGAAGAGATGATAAACACATACCAACAAAGCACCTCATCCTAACGTTTGACAGGTCGACCCTTCCGGAATATATCAATGCAGGTTTCGTGCGATGTCCAGTCCGGCCTTACATCCCGAACCCGCGGCGCTGTTTCAAGTGCCAACGGTTCGGGCACGGCACGAACTCCTGTCGCGGCCGACTTACCTGCGCGAAATGCGCCCAGCACGACCACGCGTCCGAAAATTGTAACGCGCAACAGTCTCTTTGCATAAACTGCCAGGGTCCACACGCGGCCTACTCCAGGACATGTGAAAAATTTCAACTCGAAAAGAAAATCATAAACATCAAGGTAACCGAAAACATCACCTTCTCAGAGGCGCGGAAGAGGTTCGCCTCCTTCCCTCTGGGCAGGTACGCCCGCGCAGCTCGCCGGGGGGCGGAGCGGCGTCTGGTTTCGGCGGGGACCCAGTACCGCGAGTCGGACTTGGTCCCGCCCCCGCTCCCCCCTGGGTTGCCTCTGGCAGCCCAACCCGCCTCCGCACCGCCTGCTAAGTCAGCAGCGGCTGTGGCGGCATCCACGTCCGTTGGGGATGCTGCTGCACCCTCTGTTTCCTCCTCTCCACCGGCCCGAAGCACAATCGAGGGCCCGGAGGAGATGAAGCTGGAGGAAACCGCAGCAGTCCCCACCTCCGCCGCACCGCCTGTGCCACCCGGGGCGCTCCTGACGCCCTCGGCGGTCGCGGCCAAAACGAAGGGCACCGCAAAGGGTGCCAGGTCCGGGGGGTCCGGTACGCCGGGTACCCCTTCCAAATCAGATGATGACTTGGATGTGGGACCCTTCCTGTCTGCTTCGCAGCTGAAGGAACGGGTCCCTCCATCTAAACCTCCAGAGGAGGTAAAGAAACCCCGTCCAAGAGTCCAAGCCCCGAAAGACCCTGCATAAATAGTCACACTCTAGTAGCTCTAATACATATTAATGGGGAGAGAAAATATCGTTCAATGGAACTGCAGAGGCCTTCTAAATAATCTTGACGACGTCTATGAGATTCTGCATGCTAATCAGCCAAGTGTAATGTGTGTTCAGGAAACACACCTGAATTCCAAGAACACAAATTTCTTAAATAGTTACCTGGTATACAGAAAGGACAGGGTTGGCTGCACACACTTTTCTGGCGGTGTGGCCATAATCGCCCGCAAATCCTTAGCATGCCACCCTGTCACCTTGAACACTATCCAGGAGGCTGTGGCAATTCGAACGATAATATTTAATAGGTTGATAACGGTATGCTCCATATACATTCCTCCTGATGTTTCACTTTTAAGCTCTGACTTCGAGACGCTGGTTGACCAGCTGCCCGAACCATACATCCTGACAGGCGACCTTAATGCTCACAACACTCTTTGGGGCTCTTCTCGCACGGATGCCCGAGGTCGCCTCATAGAGAAATTCCTTACATCTTCAGGAGCATGCCTTTTCAACAGTAAACAGCCTACATACCATAACATAGGACACAACACATTTTCATGTCTTGACTTGGTGATTGGCTCCGCAGTTCTCTTTCCTCTTCTCGAGTGGGGTGTGGGAACTGACCCATATGGCAGTGACAACTTCCCCACCTCACTTACATATATAGATAAAGGCCCAAGCAGTTCATCTTCCCATAATAGGTTCAATGAAGCACGAGCTAACTGGAATACATTTACAGAGACATCCAAACTACACCACACATCCATAGGACACCTACACGTTGAAGAAGCTACCCAACTCCTCACGGCGCACATCCTCGACGCCGCCGAAAAGTCCATTCCCCACGTCTCTGGTGCCCCGCGCAACCAGCGGAGGCCGTGGTGGAATGAGGACTGTAGGCGGGCGCGAGAGGCCCAGAACAAGGCGTGGGGTATCCTTCGTCGGTACCCCACGTCGGGAAACCTCCTCTTGTTCAAACGGGCCAAGGCATTAGGAAAACGTGTGCGCCGTGAGGCAAAACGAGAGAATAGGCGTACATTCATAACATCAATAAACTCCTACACAGACACACGGAAAGTATGGAACAGAATACGCAAACTCAAGGGACAACAAACACAGCCTGCCTCTGGTCAGCACTACAAGGGACACACTCGAAGACCAGGCTGACACACTCGCACAACACTTCCAACACGTGTCCAGTTCAGCACACTACACGAACACTTTCCTGAAACATAAAGCCTCTTGTGAAAAGAAGTCCCTACAGGACAACAACAAATCACAGACTTCGTACAACTCCCTGTTTTCGCTACATGAGCTGAGGGCTGCTCTGAGCACGTGTACACCCTCAGCTCCAGGCCCAGACAACATTACATATACAATAATACAGAACTTACACACAGACACTCTTGTAACACTTCTTCACCTTTTCAACAAGATATGGCTTTCGGGGCACATTCCAAAGTCTTGGAGGGATGCCATAGTTGTAGCATTCTTGAAAGAAGGGAAGGACCCTTCTTCTCCCGCTAGCTATCGACCATTTGCCCTGACCAGCTGCCTGTGCAAGCTTCTCGAGAAGATGATAAACCGGAGGTTCGTGTACTTTTTGGAGTATAACGGCCTTCTCGAGAGCTGCCAGGCAGGCTTCAGGGCGGGGCCATCCACGAATGATCAACTTGTGGCACTAGAGTCGTATATTAAGGATGCCTTCGTGCATAAACAGTTCTGTTTAACTGTGTTTTTTGACCTAGAAAAGGCCTATGACACTGCTTGGCGTTATGGGATCCTTACTGACCTGAAGTCATTTGGTGTTTCTGGTAATATGTTTAACACCCTTGCTAGCTATTTGTCGGAGAGAACCTTTCGCGTCAGAGTTGGTTCTGCACTGTCAGAGGTACACGTGCAAGAAAATGGCGTGCGGCAAGGCGGAGTTCTAAGCTGCACTCTCTTCATAGTAAAAATGAACTCCCTTGGTAAGGCACTGCCGCCTACAATTTCTTACTCCATGTATGTAGATGATGTGCAGATATATTTTAAATCATGTAATATGTCCATCTGCGAACGTCAAGTCCAGCTCGGCGTCAAGAAGCTTGCCGGCTGGGCAGACAAGAATGGATTTAAAATTAATCCCGGAAAGAGCTCTTGTGTTGTATTCTCCAGGAAGCGTGGGGTCTACCGGACCCAGACATCACTCTTGCGAATGTGCCAATTCCTGTGAACAAGGAGCACACGTTTTTAGGCATTTTATTGGATGAAAAACTTACATTCATTCCTCATGTCAAACAGCTCAAATGTAAATGCCTAAAGGCAATGAATATTCTTAAGGTTCTCTCACATCAATCTTATGGGGCCGACAAACAACTCCTGCTGCGCCTGTACACAGCGTTGGTGGGGTCCCGGCTCGACTACGGCAGTGTCGTGTATGGGTCGGCGACAAAGACCGCACTGAGAATGCTCGACCCAGTGCTGCATCTTGGCCTTCGCCTCTCATGCGGCGCTTTCCGCACTAGCCCTGTCGAAAGCCTTTATGTCGAGTGCGACAAGTGGTGTCTAGGGCATGAGCGGGAGTATGTTGACCTGCTGTATGCATCTAAGATTGTGTCCCTTACCAACCATCCTTTTAATCCCATCATGAACAATACATCAAACTTGCAACTCTTTTTAAACAGGCCATCCGTTTCCTTACCTTTCTCTCTCAGAGTTAGGGAGGAGGCTTCTGCACTCACGGTCCCTCTTTCAGACACGCACAAGACACTCATTCAAAATTTCATTGCACCATGGCATCTTCGTCCTGTATCATGCGACCTGTCATTCACTCTTGTAGAAAAAAAATAGGGTACCCAAGAATGCAATTCTGCAGCACTTCCTGTTCCTGCAGGACAAGTACAGGTGCGCAGAATTCTATAGCGACGCGTCGAAAACTGGTTCTACGGTATCTTGTGCAGCGCACGGACCAAATTTTAGAGTAAGCAAAACAATGAATTTTCATAACAGTATTTACACGGCAGAAGCATATGGCATTTTACTCGTTACAAACCACATCATCAAACATAAAATTCCCAAGTCCATTGTGTACACAGACTCTCAAAGCGTTGTACAGGCACTGTCATTAGGAAGGTCATCTAAAAACTATGTCATAAATGCTCTTTTCAAGGTACTAATGTCTGCATATGCCTCAAATCTTGAAATAACCATATGCTGGGTACCAGGGCATTGTGGAATCCCTGGCAATGAGGCCGCCGACCAAATGGCTGGTGATGCTGCTCTCATGACTACAGTTGACGTTACAACAGTACCTTACACCGACCTAAAGACACACATCAGACGACAGCTTCGTAACACATGGCAATTACACTGGAGTCAACAAACAGACAACAAACTACGCATAATAAAACCACAATTTGGACGCTACATAACTGACTCACACAACAGATACACTGAAGTCGCCCTGGCTAGGCTGCGGATAGGCCACACACATGCGACGCACTCCCACCTGCTCACTGGAACTTCGGGACCCACGTGTAGCAGGTGTGGAAAGGGCCTATCCGTAGTCCACATACTAATCACATGCAAGGCACTTGACACAACACGACACAAACATTTCCCTGAATTATACAGACAACGCATTCCGTTGCACCCATCATACTTTTTAGCCGACGAACCGATGTTTTCTAGTCAACGTGTTTTTAAGTTTTTAGCTGAGGTAAACTTTCTGCAGCTCTTGTCATATCATGTGTAATCACCCTGGCCCTATACACCAGCCATCTCCATTGTCTTTTGTTTTGCATCACCTTTACTTTTAGTCACATGTTTTAGTATGTACGGTCTCATCATAATTCAGTAACTTCTTCTTTGGCGCTCTTTGCCCATAGTCGGCCTTGCGCCAATAAAACCCAACTATCATCATCATCATTCAGCGAAATTCCAACATGTTAATATCCTGGCGCCGAAGGTGTGCGGGACCGACCTAACATGTGTCTCCTGATTTTGGCATGACTCAGCAGTCGGCTGAATAAAAATTCGTGGGGCACGGACAATGAAGGGAGTCAGCGATGGGTGTTTATTAATCTGGGAAAGCCTAATATTCGGCACTAATTGAATACCGAAAAGAAAGGGAAGTGAATACCAGCAAAAATACCCTAGCAAATTAATTCCGAACGTAAATTCGGAAAGTGCACAAACCTTGAGAAGTTTTTTTCTTGGTTTAACTTTTTTTGCGGGTGCCTTGCATTTTCTTTCCTTTTTATGTCCTCGGGAAAGAAACGTGGCGAGCCTAATGAATGCAATGCGCGTGGTTCCTATGTTAATGGAGAAATTCCGAGGCATTCCGGGCGCTCCGGACGGCCAATCTGGAATGCGTACTCCATGCTGATTGGGTGAAAGTCAAGGCACGTAGAGGGCCTAACGCCACTCTTTTATGATTTTCAGCCAGGAAACAATTGTTTCCTTTTAATTATGTTCTAAGCGCTTCACAAAGCCGCGATACCTTGGCGCCCTCCCCAGCTGGCTTAAAAGGAAGACGGGACTTCCGGCGTTCGTTTGTTTTTATCGCAGGGTAATTTGAGAGCGGAAAAAGAAGCCTCTTCAGCGTCCCAACATTCTGCAGCATGTCACGCGCCAGCAAGTCATATTTCATTCATGTAGCACCGGAGAGTTCCCAAAACAACACTGTAATTACCCGGGGAGAAGCATTAAAGGCTTCAAAAATATGTCAGCACGAATGCGGTTACGTGTAATTACAACAGCCGGAGTAATTTACATTAAATTTTGTATCCTTATTAGCATAGCTAATAAAGAAATGTAACCTCTAGCTTTTTGTCTACGAATAGCCCCGCAGGTTTTAAATGCATGAAGCTTTTTTTTAAATAACTGCCCAGCCTTGAATCCAGCAGCATATTCATTGAAGCGTTTACTCTATTTTTTTAATTGTTATTGTGCACAGAACTCGTAATTTAGACGGTGCAGCATCTGTACATTATGATGCAACTCACGTTTGGAGCTTCGCGGCATGGCATAGAAACCGAAAACGCGGCTGTTCCCCGTTTACGTCTCGTAGGCTTTTCTAATTAATCAAACAGCAGCTTTGACTCTGGGAATGCTTTCCATGTAGCGGGACCTTTTGTACATCCAACTCCTGCCCGCTTCGTAAGCGACACTACTCCCCGAATGTTAACAGCGCATCGGGAGCCACACGATCGAATTCCACAAGAATCCTATCCAAAGCGACGCAACCGTAGTGCCCTCCACAACCCGCGGACTACATTGGAACACAGCAGTGCAGGATTTCTGACTGTCCATGCTCGGCGAGGCGCGCCGCGACCGTCCGCTGCCGAGCGCCGTGTAATCCGATTACCGCGCTCCCGCAAAAGACTGCTGCTCCGGTCAGCATTCCGATCATTGCGCCAGTGTTGCATAAAAGGGGCTCCATTTAACTTGCGCATCTATCTAACGGTTGACTTTATCACTGTGTTTGTTTAGAATGTTTTTAAAGCTTTAATTTCGCTTCAGCTCTCGAACAGATATGCCATCTGCAGGATGGGATGTCTTTTTTGCCTCGAAGTACTGCCTATTTCTCGCCCGTTGGGTGGTTGATCGACCCTTTGATAGGATCACACCATCTGCAGCGAGGTTACTCTATTCAGGGAACATGACGCATAAACAGGGCGCTCCGCTACGTCATAGCAGCCGTCAAAGGCCGCGTCGGCATGCAACAAAGGGAGCGCAATCACACCGCTGACTGCCGTTTTAGACATTCCCGCGAGGAAATTCTGGCTGTAACCAGACAGTCTGATTTCCCTTCGGTAGCCGCGCACAATTTGGGGAGGGGAGGGGGGAAGGACGCTAATGAAACTCGGGGGGCCAAACAGTGCTATAAGACGCCAGTAATTCATGCCCGGAAGGCGTGCGAAGAACAATGCACAGCCGTACACCCCGTGAATGAATATTGTGTGGGTGTGACACGCTTTTTGCATGCAGGAATGCAACCATTTCTTTTCGCAGGTAGCGGCAAACCGCTCGCAAACGAAAGATTAGGGCAACTGCAAATCGTCCATCTGAGCTTCATGAGTGGAGGGAGCGAGCACTTGTTTTCCAAAAGAGAGAGCGCCGAATTGAGGCTTCAGGAGAACAAGGGACTACTCGGGGAAGGTATCTTCCACTGGAGGGTGAAATTGCCAATCTTATCCCGTGTTTAGTTCAGCGCACTATACCCGTCAACAAACACCGGGACCAAACCGGCGCAATGATCCCACAATGGCTTTCTTCCTATCCCCCACAAGGCACCTTGAGTAACTTTAGTTACGGTGAAATGCAGCATCAGGGACCGTGTGCCCCTATACTTGCACTCTTTCCTACTTAGCAAGTTCATTAAACTGGCGAAGAAATAAATCATCAATAGTGGCAGTGGGTCAATCGCCGGCTTGTGGATTTTCCTGGCAGCCCAGCCACTCCAGTACCTGGCATAGCGCGAGGTTTAAGAGCAGCTGACATTACCCGCTCTCTTTCCAAGTGATACGGTTTGCTTAAATGGTCGCAAAGGAGTGCCGCCCCGCCGCCATTTTCAATACGCTGCCAAGCCCGGTGTTTTTCCCCGCAGGGGGCACCTTGTGTACTCAAGGTGTTTTGGTGAGTAGCGCCACCACGGTCCCGAGCTCCGCTGGGGTGCCTACTGCCGTAGGCACTTGGTGTCTTGCAACACCACGGACCCAAGCACATGTGGGTTGGACCCACCTACGTCCCGGCTGTGCGTGGCTTTGCCGTGTCCTGGGAAAAGGGGAACCTGGTGGCTGAGCCAAAGTTGGGGTTGTTTTGGACCTTTACGGCCCCCCAGCAGCGGCAACACGCCACTTCGGCCCCCGCTTCTCGCAGACGGTGCCCCCGGTCTGACCCGGCTGGGGGGAATCAGCCAGCGCCTTTTCCTGTTCTCCTCTCAGCTCTTTCTCTTTCCTATTTCCTTTCCTAACACTGTCCTGTCATCTCATTTCTTCCTTATTTCCAAGTTTTTCCAGGCGGCGAGGGTTAATCCTGTGCAAAGACGTCACCCTCGATCACGAGCATAGGATTATAGTGGCAAGGTACGGCTAGCGTGTTAAGTCACGTTCCCTTGTTGGGCTCGGTGGTGGGCGGCCGGCCTTGCTACCGAATGTACACCATATATTTATGGCTTCTTTTTCCTACCCAAGAAAAATTGATCGGTCCCTGAAAAGAGGCCGCACCGAAGTACTTAGCATCAGAGCAGCTCCACCTGTCGAAATCTTTAACAAATACCTTGTGGTACACTCCGAAGAACAAAATGCACCCCTAGCAAAAAAATCGGTGTTCCTCATTGCAAAATGCCTCGAGAACATTGTTGGGAAAGACTACCATGCAAAAAAACTTGCCTCAGGTGACCTGCTAGTAGAAGTACAAAGAAAAAACCAAAGTGAAAACCTCCTGAAACAGGACACCCTGGCTCAACTAAAAGGGACGGCCACGCCACATCGTAGCCAAACACTACCCAAGGCGTCATCTCTGAACGAGAACTACTTCATGAGAATGAAGACGATCTCCTCGAAGTGCTCAAAGACCAAGGCGTAACAGCTGTGCGGAGGATAACTATGCGTCGCGCAGGTGAGGGCATCCGAACTAAGCACATTGTTTTGACTTTCAACCGCCGAACACTTCCCGAATCAGTCCATGCTGGATTTATTTCTTGTCCAGTGCGTCCATACATACCTAATCCGCGAAGGTGTTTCAAGTGCCAGCAGTATGGCCATGGAACTCTGTCGTGCCGTGGCCGATCCATCTGTGCTCACTGCACAAGCACTGACCACACTAGTGACGATTCTAGAAAGCAACAGGTGAAACGCCCAAACTGCAGTGGACCACACTCTGCCTTCTCACGTGCATGTCCATCATTCAAAAAATCAAAAGAAATAATCCAAATGAAAGTCACTGAGAACCTAACGTTCCCACAAGCACGCCTGAAGCATGCCTTGCTATCGGGCAAAAGTTACGCAGACGCAGCTCGCCGGGGGTGGGGCGTCGTGTGGTAGATGCGGGCACCCAGTACAGCGAGGCTGACCTGGTCCCGTCGCAGCCCCCACTCAGCAGCAGAAAGTCGCTACCGTGGCTTCTGCTGCTGCACTCCGACCTAGTGCTGGGCGAAAGGCCGCCAGCACGATTCCTGTCCAGGTTACCGATGTTGACCAGGCCTCGTCTCCCGCACCTGTGCAACAGCAGAAGACTCCTCCTGTGGCTACTGCTGTTCCAGCTGTGCCCAGTGCTGCGGCTACGGCCTCTAGCACAAAGTCTGGTTCTGACAATCTTTCAACTTCAGAAACCGCGGTTGAGGCCATGAATGTCTCTCCAAGTACGTCTGCTCCTGAGGCATCACAGGAGTGCCGCGGTGCCACAGGTCGTGGCAAACCAACCAAACCAAAGGCCAGTAAAGTCGTTGCCCCTGGAAATGACCCACAACCTAAGTGAACCTGCTCAGAAGGGCCCCGAAACCCGGCCTGCTAAAAAGAGGGGAATAAACATGATCCAGAACATGATCCTTTTTTCTCTTTTGCTGATTTTCATGGTTGCTGAAAGTGTTATGTACTGGAGTTGTAGGGGGTTGTTTAGAAATCTAGACGATATTTATGACATCCTCACCATACTGTGTCTCCAAGAAACACACCTGTGCCCATCACAAACAAACTTCCTAACACAGTACATTGTTTACCGTAAGGACAGACAAAATTGCATCCAGCCGTCTGGTGGTGTGGCAGTAGTCCAAAATCTGTGGCTTGTCAGTACCTCCAGCTACAGACGTCACTCGGAGCTGTAGCTGTCAGAGCCATAGTTTTTGGCAACTAGTGACAGTTTGCTCTCTCTACATTTCACCCGACTATCGCCTTTCGAATGTCGAATTTGAAAACCTAATCAATGAACGACCTGAACCTTACATCATAGCCGGTGATTTTAATGCTCACAACCCCATCTTGGGATCTGTGCGAGCCGATGCTCGAGGGCAACTCATTGAAAGGTTTGTCACGACATCCGGATGTTGCATCCCTAATAAGAAATGCCCCACATATTACAACTCCACACACCACACATACTCAGCAATAGACCTTTCAATTGGCTCTGCAATCTTACTGCCTATGCTTGAATGAAGTGTATTTAACAACCCGTATGGCAGGGATCATTTTCCTGCAAACCTAACGGCTGTAAACAATGACTCTCAAGGCACAGAACCACTTCGAACATTTAAATTACAAGCAGCTGACTGGAAAACATACAAATAAGTTTCCAGGCTACCCCCTACAACAGTATGCCATTTAGATGTTGAAGCAGCACGTTCACTGATTACAGCCCACATTCTTGACTCTGCTCAGAAAAGCATTCCAGAGGCTACTTTTAAAACTCTCGCAAAACCCAGACCATGGTGGAATGAGGACTGCGCGCGTGCACGGTCTGAACAGGCACTTTTACGCCGCTATCCCACGGCCGACAACCTTCTCAAGTTTAAGCAGACAAAAGCTGAAGGGAAGCGTACACGACGTATGGCAAAAAACGAAAGCTGAACCAGGTTTATGTCATCTATAAATTCGTATACAGATTCTAGGAAAGTCTGGACTAGAATAAAGAAGCTAAAAGGATACAAGAGTCATCCTATTCCCCTAGTAAGTAGTGTGGGTAACTCTGGAAAAAGATCAAGCAGATGCTCTTGGGAAACACTTTGAACATGTACTCAGTTCTTCACATTATACACAAACATTTTTACAGCATAAGAAGGCAGCAGAGCGTCAGCCCCTTCGTGTGAACCTACGTTCGAATGAGGTATATAATGCTCCATTTACCATGAATTGATGAGTGCACTCTCGACATGTGGTAAGTCAGCCCCTGGAGCTGACCGAATCAGTTATGACATGATCAGACACCTACACAGTGAAACCCTGCTTGCAATACTCTCTCTCTTTAACAAAATATGGCAAACAGGTCGTTTTCCAAGAACATGGAAAGAGGCTATCGTTGTACCGCTTCTAAAAGAAGTAAAAGAATCCTGTCTTGCTGCGAGTTACAGACCCATCGCCTTGACGAGTTGTTTATGTAAGCTGCTCGAAAAAATGATAAATCGGCGACTATTGTACTTTCTCGAGTTTAATGGTCTGCTAGACAAAAATCAGACAGGCTTCAGGTCTGGAAGGTCAACGACAGATAGCCTGGTTGCATTTGAATCATATGTGAAAGACGCCTTCATCCGTAAGAAACACTGCTTCTCTGTGTTCTTTGACATGGAGAAGGCGTATGATAGAACATGGCGATACGGTATATTGCTAGATTTCCAGTCATTTGGCCTTACTGGTAATATGCTCAACGTTATTAAGGACTATCTCTCTCATCGCACATCTCGTGTTCGTGTGGGTAACGTGCTGTCTAGAACCTTTGTTCAAGAAAATGGGGTACCCCAGGGGGGAGTGCTGAGCTGCTCACTTTTTCTTGTTAAAATGAGTTCGCTAAAAAATGTTCTCCCACGAACTGTCTCATACTCCACTTATGTTGATGACATTCAAGTTAGTTTTAAGTCCTGTAATTTATCAATATGTGAACGCCAAATCCAATTAGGTGTCAACAGACTGGTTACATGTGCTGACAAGAACGGGTTTATGTTTAATGCTGATAAAAGTGCTGTTGTGGTATTTTCCAGGCGGCGTGGTGTCCATCCCCCTCCTTGTATTACATTACAAGGTCAGCCCATACCAGTAAAAAATAAACACAAGTTTCTGGGTATTTTACTTGACCACAAACTCACATTTATACCGCATATTAAATTACTAAAAACGAAAAGTCTGAAAACGATGAACATTTTAAAGGTAATATCGCCTTAGTCATGGGGAACGGACACAAAGTGTCTGCTTTCACTTCCAAATAGCCTAGTAAGGTCAAGGATTGACTATGGATGTATTGTATACCAGTCTGCAATCACAACAGCACTGAAAATGATGGACCCAGTATACAACTTGGGGCTTCGCTTGACAACAGGTGCATATCGAACAAGCCCCATTCCATCCCTTCACGTTGAATCTAATCAGTGGTCCTTGGAGTACCAGCGCACTTACACAGCTCTGATGTATGCTGCAAAGATTACTTCTATGAAGGAACACCCTTTGAATGAAATTATGAAAAATAACACTAATAATAAACTTTTTGAAACTCGACCATCCATAGCACCACCCTTCCCATTGGCAGTGTCACGCCTCTCAAAGGACCTACAAGTTCCTCTTGCTGAAGTTTACTGCACCTCCATTCATGAGTTGGTTGCTCCGTGGGACATTTGCCCAATTGAGTGTGACATGTCTTTCAGAGAACTGCAAAACAAAAATGTGCCAAACTTTGTTATTACTCCGCACTTTCTGTCACTCAGGGACAAATACAAGGCAGCTGAGTTCTACACAGATGCCTCGAAGACTTCTGCAGCGGTGTCTTGTGCTGCAATTGGCCCCATATTCACTTTGTCCAAAACAATGAACAGGAACACTAGTATATTTACTGCAGAGGCGTATGGTATCCTGCTAGCTTTAAACAACATTCTTCAAAACAAAATTAAGAGCTCAGTTATATACACAGACTCACTGAGTGTTCTTACAAAGCTTTCATCTCAGAAGGCTAGTAAAAACCCAACTTTTAATGCTGTTTTAAGAGCTCTGTACTCTGCTTATAGTCTCAAGCTTGCTGTCACAGTGTGCTGGGTTCCGGGCCACTGTGGCATTGCTGGAAATGAAGCCGCTGACCAAAGTGCTGCAGGCGCTGCCCTTCGTGAAAGCATAGATATTAAGCTGGTTCCATATCAAGACCTGAAACCTTATGTGAGGAGGAAGCTGCGAGAGCACTGGCAACAACAGTGGGATAAAGAAATAAGCAACAAATTACATGTCATTAAACCTAAAATTGAAAACCCTCCTTCTGAGAAACATGCTAGATCCATAGAAGCGGCCTTATGCAGACTTAGAATCGGCCACACACACATCACACATTCATACCTGTTGACTGACACAAACAAGCCACGGTGTCATCGATGTGGAGGGCAGCTATCTGTCCTTCATGTGCTTATTGAATGCAAGATGTGCAACATTGAAAGGAAACGTCACTTTAATGAAGTTTACACATATAATATTCCCTTGCACGTTCATTATTTCTTGCAGACCATCCCATGTTCTCTTACAAAAAAGTTTTTAGCTACCTTGAAGACGTAGATTTTCTAAAACACATATCTTACTCCCCATAACCTCACCTGTGCTCATGACGTGTTGCAAAACAATGGCGGGACCTGAGGCTTTACACCTTAGGTGCCTGCATTCACTGTGTTTTAATGTCACCATACATAGGCACCCTTTCTCTTAGTATACTCATTATGTTTTAACATGGCCCTATACACCATTTTTCTTAGAAAATTTTTAATCTAGTGCCTTTATTACAAATCTTTCTCATCTCATTCACGATCGTCATGCCGCTCTTTGCCTTTGTCGGCTTTGCGCCATTAAACCTGAAATCATCATCATCAGCCCGGTGTTTTCGAAACGTGAAAACGTTGCCTATTTTTTGGTAATTCCTTTAGTCCACTTAAGCAATATTCTCTAACTCTGAGCAACGGAGCCTCAGCCACTGTGTCCTCTCAGCGAATCCTTAACAGATAGCCGCCAAGGTGTCATTCTTTAATGGTGATTAGTATGAGAAAATAAACCCGATTAACCTGAAATCTTGCGCGTGCAGGGAGTAACCGCTGTGAGACGTACAACCATGGAACGCCGAAGCAAATAAACCAATACTTGACAGTTATACAAACATGTTACAATAGCCCCCTATCAGCACCACTTAAAGCAGGCTTGATCTAATGACCGAACTGAACCTGCGTCCCAAACGCACGCCGTTGCTTAGAACATAAATGGTACGGACATACGTGCTATGTATGTTATTAAATCTGTCGGTGCAAAAGCAGCATGCGCGAGAATTCGCAGAACGTGAACACCCGACAGACACCTCTAACAGCACGCAGTTCGCATAGTGTAATTGTGACGGCCCTCTTCCAGTTTATTTTGCTCACGTATGAAGTTCGAAGGAGGACTGAGACTATCTAACCTGAAAGGTACTAACGTCTTATTACCAAAATCCTGACAGCGAATTCTGATGCTTAATTCCTGCGTGTACGCCCTCGGAGCTCTCCGATGGCGTGGAGTGCGACAGCTATCAGTGCCGAAATGTGCAGCGAAGCTGACTTGGCCCCACCTTGGACGCATGCGGTCCCACCCCGGACCACCCCGCGTTGCGCTCTCGGCAGCACAGTACGTCTTCACAGTATCCTGGGAACCCGTGGTGGTTGCGCTGACAAACACATTTAGTAGTGGTGCTACTAATGGTAAATGGAGAATAAATGGAGAGGCCTTTGCCCTGCACTGGGCGTAAATAGACTAGAGGTGATGATGATGATGATGATGAATGGTGCTACTTCCTCTTGTGCTTCACTAGCCACCACGGGGCCTGAGTGTGGGGTGAGTGGGGACACTTGCGTATAAGTATTCGCTACCAAACCCATTTCTCCGCGGTTTCACCCGTAGAGCCACAGGGCGAGGCCAACCAGCGCTCCTCAGGACGCACTCCCTAAGCAGCCGGATCCGCCGTCAGCGCCAAGGGAAAAATTACGAAATCGACTTGACTTTAATCTCGTTCGCATACCAGGGGCTCAAACAGGGGCACCATATGCTCGAGTTCCGCCCGAAGTGACAGCTCCACAACGCACAAAACCTCGCCACACATTAAATACATCTGTAAAAGGAAATCTACGGATCAAAATATTATCCAGTGGTATCGCACTGCTTTGCAATAAAATGTCGACAACATGTACAAAACTATTTCCAATTGGCCGTAATAACTTAAAGAAAAACACTTCGAAGTTAAAACAAAAAAAACTTGCTTATACATACGTTTTGTGAAAGACAGGTATAGCCGCACTCGTTCTTTAGGAGGTGTATGTATACATATCTACATCAGTTGCATATACTTAAAATCCCAGGCCACACTAACAGCAAGCACCAATTTTAGGTAAACCTACGACTATGTGTTCACTCCCCTGTGTGGTCAAGCCTCCCACGGAGCCACAATTTGTGTTCAACTGAGTATAGCTAGTCGGTCAGTCTACTTCGCAAACATATACTAGCGCGGAAGTTCAATGCTCACCATCCACTCTAGTGTCTAACTGATAGATGAAGTTGTCGTCTCGTCTATAGCCTGATTTTTCACAGTGTGCACATATCACGTCTTACAGTGCAGCACGTATTCTGCAAGCGGCCTACCTCAATCAGGTGTTGTGTACGCTCAAATTCGTACGTCAGCGACCACTGTGCAATTAAACTAAAGGAAGCAGGTCGGCAGTTCCACAGTTCAAACATACGTAAAAAGATATCGTGAATTAGCAGAGTTTGAGAATTATGAAAAAGTATCCCAAATTTCAAGCCCACCTGTACACTACTTTCGGATCTTTTTCAATTGCACATGTCGCAAAATAAACTTGCACAAATTACGAAAGTTGTTTAAGTAAACCACTTCTCTTCTGTTGTATATATCGCAGGTTATTCAAGCGCTTACGTAGATATACTGCATATTTTTTAACAGTATAGGCGTAGAGTGAGTTGTTACTGCAGTCTGCAACGTAATAAATAATTTGGGAAAGACTCCGAAAATTGTGCCGCACAAAATAAGATACGCGAGAATTCTCACTTCCTATGAGAAGCGTAAAATAAAAAAACTAACTCCAAGAAACAATTGATTTTATTATGAATTACCGGCTTTGAACTTCCGCTGCTCGCATGGAGCTCGTATTTGAACATTTCATTTCAAGCCAAGATTGTGCAACATGTTTTTACTGCTTCTTAGGGCCTACACGTACTACCATTTTTCGTTTTTACCACTTAATATTGTTAACCACAATGCGTGAATAAGTAAGGTACTCGCGGAATTCAGGGCCCAGACGCAGAGAATTGCGATTATTATTGCAAGGTGATGTGCTACAGCCCCTTAAAAAACGGTGCTAGAAAATGTTTACCTCGAATAGGGAATCAAGAGAAACGGAGGGATGGGACACTTACAGCGGGATATCACTAACCGCCTGCAGGCAAAATTTGGCGCTCGACGATACCCGATTGGAATTGTTCCGGAACTCTTCCGTATTCATGAACCTAATTGAAATATTTCGCCAGTCCCCCGCACGGGGCACCTTGAGCAATCTTGGTGACGGTACTGGCGATACCGCGGACCCCGAGCCCCCAAATATAAGCTGGATCCAACCGTGGCGATCTGTTTATAGGTGGAGGGTTAGAAACCACGAACGGTGGCCGTCGGAGCCCAGGTCAAGCTCCGGCGGATGGGCTCCCTGTCTGTTTACCAGGCAGGGAGCTCCGGGACCTCTTTGGCTACCAGGGTAAGGTCAAAGAAGAAAGTACCCCCGTCTCCCTGCTTTTATACTATGCTATATGGCATTTTCAAACCCCCCCCCCCAAACGTGATCGGCCCCCTAAAAGGGGCCGCACCGAAGTATCCTTTCCTTCTTCGCCTTCTATCTCACTCCCAAAGCCAGATAACTACCCTCGTTTTTTGATCATTGAATCTGTGGACAAATCGAAGCCGGTTTCCTCCCAATCTGTATTTCTTGTTTCTAAATACCTTGAAGGTATCATCGGCAAAACATATGACGCCAAAAAGCTCAGAACTGGTGAAGTGCTAGTTGAAGTTAAAACTCAACAGCAATCCACAATCCTCCTGAAACAAACCCGCATGGCAGATCTGGAGATCAGGGTCACACCCCACCGCAGCCTCAACAGTTGTCAAGGTGTGATGTCTGAGGCAGATCTCATCTCCGAGACCGAGGCCGACCTTTTGGAAGGCTTAAGGGATCAGGGCGTCACGGCTGTAAAGCGCATATCAATACGCCGCGATGACAAACAGGTAGCAACTAGACACATTATCTTAACCTTCGATCGATCCACCCTTCCAGAATTCATAAATGCCGGTTACATACATTGTTCTGTCCGCCCATACATCCCGAACCCACGGCGCTGCTTCAAGTGCCAACGGTTCGGGCATGGCACAAACTCCTGCCGCGGCCGCCTTACCTGTGCAAAATGCGGCCAACATGACCACCCATCCGAAAACTGTAACACCCAGAGTTTTACCTGTGCCAACTGCCAGGGACCCCACGCAGCGTGGTCCCGCACTTGCGAGAAATTCCAACAAGAAAAGAAAATAATCAATGTAAAGTAACCGAGAACATCACCTTCTCAGAGGCGCGGAAGAGGTTCGCCTCTTTCCCCCTGGGGAGGTACGCCGACGCGGCTCGCCGGGGGGCGGAGCGGCGTCTGGTTTCGGCAGGGACCCAGTACCGCGAGTCGGACTTGGTCCCGCCCCCGCCCCCCCCCTGGGTTGCCTCTTGCAGCCCAGCCCGCCTCCGCACCGCTCGCTGAGCCAGCAGCGGTTGTGGTCGCAACCTCTTCCGTCGGAACCGGTGCCGCTCCCGTCCCTGCCTCCCCATCGTCCAGTGCGTTGGAGGGTGCCATGGACACCACGGGCTCCGGACCGGCTCCCACCGCCACCGTACCGCCCGTGCCACTTCTGGTGTCCCCGACACCAGCGGCGGTGGCGGCACAAACGAAGGGCCCCCGAAGGGGGGCCAAGTCCGGGGGGCCCGGTTCCACGGGCACACCCTGGACATCGGACGACGAGATGGACGTCGTGCCGTTCTTGCCTGCAACGCAGCGCAAGGAGCGGCCTCCGTCGTCCAAGCCTACAGATAGGCCGCCCAAAAAGCCCAATCCAAGAGTCACAGCCCCGAAAGACGACACATAAACATACACACTCCAGTAGCTCTCACACTAAATAATGGGAAGAGAAAATATATTTCAATGAAACTGCAGAGGCCTTATGAATAATCTTGACGTCGTTTATGAGATTCTGCATACCAATCAGCCAAGTGTAATGTGTGTTCAGGAAACACATTTGAATTCTAAACACACAAATTTCTTGAATAGTTACCTTGTATACAGGAAAGACGGGGATGGCTGCGCACACTCTTCTGGCGGTGTGGCCATAATCGCCCGCAAATCCTTAGCATGCCACCCTGTCCCGTTGAACACCGTCCTTGAGGCTGTAGCAATACGCTTAATAATATTTAATAGGTTGATAACGGTATGCTCCATATACATTCCTCCTGATGTTACACTTTTGAGCTCTGACTTCGAGGCGCTGGTTGACCAGCTACCCGAACCGTACATTCTAACAGGCGACCTTAATGCTCACAATTCTCTTTGGGGTTCTTCTCGTACAGATTCCCGGGGTCGCCTGATAGAGAGGTTTCTTACATCATCTGGAGCATGCCTTTTCAACAACAAACAGCCTACATACCATAACATAGGTCACAACACATACTCATGTCTTGACTTGGCTATTGGCTCCGCAGTTCTCTTTCCTCTTCTCGAGTGGGGTGTGGGAACTGACCCGTATGGCAGTGACCACTTCCCCACCTCACTAACATACAAAGGTAAAGGCCCATGCAGTCCATCTTCCAATAATAGGTTCAATGAAGCACGAGCTAACTGGAATACATTTACAGAGACATCCAAACTACACCACACATCCATAGGACACCTACGCGTTGAAGAAGCTACCCAACTCCTCACGGCGCACATCCTCGACGCCGCCGAAAAGTCCATTCCCCACGCCTCTGGTGCCCCGCGCAACCAGCGGAGGCCGTGGTGGAATGAGGACTGTAGGCGGGCGCGAGAGGCCCAGAACAAGGCGTGGGGTATCCTTCGTCGGTACCCCACGTCGGGAAACCTCCTCTTGTTCAAACGGGCCAAGGCATTAGGAAAACGTGTGCGCCGTGAGGCAAAACGAGAGAGTTGGCGTACATTCACGACATCAATAAACTCCTACACAGACACAAGGAAAGTATGGACACGAATACGTAAACTCAAGGGACAACAAACACACAGCCTGCCTCTGGTCAGCACTACAGGGGACACACTCGAAGACCAGGCTGACACACTCGCACAACACTTCCAACACGTGTCCAGTTCAGCACACTACACAAACACTTTCCTGAAACATAAAGCCTGTTGTGAAAAGAAGTCCCTACGCGACACCAACAAATCACAGACTTCTTACAACTCCCTGTTTTCACTACATGAGCTGAGGGCTGCTCTAAGCACGTGTAAACCCTCAGCTCCAGGCCCAGACAACATTACATATACAATGATACAGAACTTACACACAGACAATCTTGTAACACTTCTTCACCTTTTCAACAAGATATGGCTTTCGGGGCACATTCCAAAGTCTTGGAGGGATGCCATAGTTGTAGCATTCTTGAAAGAAGGGAAGGACCCTTCTTCTCCCGCTAGCTATCGACCCATTGCCCTGACCAGCTGCCTGTGCAAGCTTCTCGAGAAGATGATAAACCGGAGGCTCGTGTACTTTTTGGAGTATAACGGCCTTCTCGAGAGCTGCCAGGCAGGCTTCAGGGCGGGGCGATCCACGAATTATCAACTTGTGGCACTAGAGTCATATATTAAGGATGCCTTCATTCATAAACAGTTCTGTTTAACTGTGTTTTTCGACCTAGAAAAGGCCTATGACACCGCTTGGCGTTATGGGATCCTTACTGACCTGAAGTCATTCGGTGTTTCTGGTAATATGTTTAACACCCTTGCTAGCTATTTGTCGGAGAGAACCTTTTGCGTCAGAGTTGGTTCTGCACTGTCGAAGGTACACGTGCAAGAAAATGGCGTGCCGCAAGGCGGAGTTCTAAGCTGCACTCTCTTCATAGTAAAAATGAACTCCCTTGGGAAGGCACTGCCGCCTACAATTTCTTACTCCATGTATGTAGATGACGTGCAGATATCTTTTAAATCATGTAATATGTCCATCTGCGAACGTCAAGTCCAGCTCGGCGTCAAGAAGCTTGCCGGCTGGGCAGACAAGAATGGTTTTAAATTCAATCCTGTAAAAAGCTCCTGCGTTGTGTTCTGCAGGAAGCGCGGGGTCCATTCGGACCCAGACATTACTCTTAATGGCGTGTCGCTTCCTGTGAACAAGAAGCACAAGTTCTTAGGTGTTGTGTTCGACCAGAAACTCACATTCATTCCACACATCAAGGAACTTAAACGAAAATGTCTGAAAACAATGAATATAATTAAGGTTCTTTCCCACCAATCGTATGGTTCCGACAAAGAACTCCTACTACGGCTCTATGCTGCTTTGGTTGGGTCTCGTTTAGACTATGGCAGTGTGGTATATGGGTCGGCGAGTAAAACAGCGTTGCGAATGCTTGACCCAGTGCTACACTTGGGGCTTCGTCTCGCCTCGGGTGCTTTTCGCACTAGCCCTTTCGAGAGTCTGTATGTCGAGTGTGATAAGTGGAGCCTTGAGAACCAACGAACGTACATGGACTTGCTATATGCTTTTAAAATTTCATCACTGAATAATCATCCTTTTTATCCTGTCTTTAACGATACATCAACATCTCTGCTCTTTGCAAATCGCCCATCCGTTCCTCTGCCCTTTTCACTTAGAGTGAGAGAGCGAGCCTCGGATCTCAGTGCTTTGTTTTTAGATGTGTACAGGTCATCCTTTTCAAACAGTTTCCCGCCTTGGCAAGCTCGCCCTGTGTCGTGCGACCTTTCTTTTATGAGACTTGACAAAAATCGTGTACCACGAGCTGCAATACTGCAGCACTTTCTGGCTTTGCAGTTTAAATACACATGTGCAGAATTTTATAGTGACGCTTCTAAAACCTCCAGTATGGTGTCGTGCGCTGCTCATGGTCCTAATTTCAATGCAGCCAGAACCATGAGCGTGCACACATCAATTTTTTCAGCAGAAGCATATGGAATTTTACTGATTGTACGACACATTCTTGAAAATCAAATTCCCAATTCCATCATTTATACAGATTCTTTGAGTGTTGTTCGCGCACTGTCGTCGCACAAGCCCCCCAAAAAACACATAGTTAATCTTGTATTCAGCACTATCATGTCCGTGTATGCACAAAAACACGAGCTGGTCCTCTGCTGGGTCCCAGGACACGCAGGGATCGCTGGGAATGAGTTGGCAGACGAGAGGGCCGCTGCTGCTGCACTCAGGAACACTGTGGACATTACAACGGTACCCTACACAGACATCAAGCCACACATAAGACAGCACCTGCGGAGAACATGGCAAACACACTGGGACGAACAGACAGATAACAAACTACATGTAATAAAGCCACACTTGGGACGGTACACATCTGACTCACACAACAGACACACGGAAGTCGCCTTGGGTAGGCTACGGATAGGGCACACGCATGCAACTCACTCGTATCTGCTGACGGGATCTCCTAGACCCCAGTGCAGCAGGTGCGGAGAGGCCCTATCCGTAGTGCACATACTAATCACATGCAAGGCACTTCACACCACACGACGCAAACACTTTCCAGAAATCTACAGACAACAAATCCCACTCCACCCATCGCACTTCTTAGGCGATGAACCAATGTTTACTATCAAACGTGTTTTTAATTATCTATCAGAAGTTAAATTTCTCAATCTCATATCGTATCATGCATAATCACAACCTGGCCCTCTACACCAGCCATCCTCATTGTCTTTATTTGTTTTTACTTCTGGTGCTATTCACTTCTCGTATGTACTTTAATATGTGGTAGCTAACCATCTTTTTTTTGGCGCTCTTTGCCCCAGTTGGCCTTGCGCCATTAAAATGCAACCATCATCATCATCATTATTTCGCCAGTCGTTTTTGCATTTTGGTGATTTATTTTTATTAGCTTTCATCGAAAAATTCCCGGATTTATTTTTCTCGCCCTGTTTTCAAAAAATTTCATTTTTGAGTGAGACGGAAACTATGAGGGCCCTTGTAAACATGCGTCACTTTCACTACAAAGCAGCTAAGTAAATTTCCAAACAAAAAAAACAGATGCCGAGGTGAGAGAAGCAGGCAGGCATGCGTGCCTAAAGAGTGGCTGGGTTTTTGCCTATTTGCGGCAAGTGCCTATCGCGTCCAACTCCAGCAGCGCGTGTACACTTCCTAAGGAAGCGGGTGAGAAGGCGGGTTTTCATTGAGAATGCCCATATTTCTTGTGGCCGGCAAAGAGGCACAGTTATAGGGCTAATCCATACATAACTGAAACGCGTGGAATGCGGGCCGTTCCTTGCTCTCGCGGGAATTTCGATCAGGAGTTCATAATTAATTCGTGGGGTTGCCTTCCTGCTGTCCGCTCAGCGAAGGGTTCCCAGTCAAGTGGCCGCTGTGGAGCGGCAGCGAGCGCTTACGACAACCCAAGTTAAGCCTCGCATAATTTGACGTTGAGCTGTTTCTATGGCTAAATTAAAACACGGGGACTTTTTGCGAGGGAGCCATAAATGTCGTAATTCGAGCCGCATGGTGCTATAACGTCGAGCACACTCCACCCGCCTCGTGCGATTCCTGCTGACGCAAGCGTCGCATCCGATGTTAAACTACGGCTGCATTATTAAAAAGCGATGGTCGCGTCAAAAATCCTGTGAAGTGCGCACGCGTTAGGACAGCGATCAGGCCTCTCTGTACGTCATTCCTGATCTTCAATTCGAACTCGCAATCCCGTGTTACATCTGTAGCTGGTACTAACAGCACCAAAAACATATGCAGGGGAATGGGGGAGGGTACAAAATTACAGCAGGAAAAAAATGTACAAAATGCATGTAGTGCTGCACTAGAGTCGACAAAGGACCCAATTTTCCAACATTATTTCAGAATTTCAAGGAGCACAGCACGTGATAACACTTAATCATCACCAGCCTATCTACGCCCACTGCAGGACAAAGGCCTCTCCCATTATTCTCCAATTACCCCGGTGCTGTGCCAACTGTGACCAATTTATTCCTGCAGACTTCTTGATCACATCCACCCATCTAAATTTCTGCCGCCCCCTGCTACGCTCGCCTTCTCTAGGAATCCACTCTGTTACACTTAATGACCAACGGTTATCTTGCCTGCACATTACATGCCCTGCCAACGTCCATTTCTTCTTCTTAAAGGAGCCATGAAGAGAAAACACAAGTTTGGTTCATTCGAAAGATTGCCTCGTTAGAACCATACTGACACCACTTTTAACACAAACTTCGCTCAAATAAGCTACATTATTAGGAAAAAGGGAATGACCATGCGACCCACCAGCTCATTTCCCGCAACAGAGCCTATGATGTCACACGAGAATGCTCTGCGATTGGTGGAGGCCGGCAAAAGCAAACGCAAGTTAGGCGGGGCTTACCAGTTTGCATAGTGAACTATATGCCCGTTAAAGGAGTACTGACACGAAATTTTTATGTTTCGTTTTTTTCGCTGCTATGCGTGCCTACCAGCCCACTAATCATACAATTACAGATTAGACGGTCGAGCGCAGCGTAAACATTAATTTACGGCGTCGTTTATTCGTGCCAGTTTCGGTTTCGACAAAAAAACGCCGAGCGGCCGCCATGACTGCATGTATGACATGGCGTCACCATTCTTGCCGTATCGCTGCCTCTCTGGAAGCGCGCGCGAACGAGCGCGCGCCCGCGCCTAGACCGGCCGAGGTCTTCGCCGTCCCCACAGGCCCGGGCAGCATGACGTCAGTCCCAAAACCATGACGTGTACACACGCCCGAGCAGCGCGCGCCAACCACAGCCAGCGCGTCGGCTTCGTCACGGGAGCCCCGACGTCGGCAGTTTGGGGCACGTAGCAGATGATGTCACGTCGGACCGCTCTGCGCTTTCTCGTGCGGGCGAAGATTAAAATGGATTTTAAATATGTTTCGCTGAACGGTTGCTGTTGAAACTTGCTGGGAGATATCTCCCGAGGAAGCGTTTTACATAGTTATCTCAGCTTTGAAATTTCGTGTCAGTACTCCTTTAAACATACTGCACATTCCTTTTATGACAATAAGAACGGTAGGGTAAACGGTTGATGTTCCGAATAAAAACGCAAGCGTGTATGCCAATGCGTACGAAACTACCGCCAGCCGAACTCGACATCTTGCCGTCGCCCCTGTCGCGCAGACAAATTTTCGGGGTCGAGGCTCTTCGGGGCCAACGAACCGTCCCAGCAGGCACAGCCGCAACCTTGCTTGGTATCGTAATCCCTTCACAGGAGGTTGGCCGTCAAATCGCCAGCCAGCAAAGGTAAAAATAGAAACGAGGGGAGTAAGGAACAGCAAGCAGCGACAAGATAGTGACAGTCGTCGCAGAAGTTTCGAAATGGTGTTGGCCTGCTGCTGTTGTTAGGAGCTCGCTTCCAGTTTACAACCACTGAAAACTTCAGTTTGTTCGAGTACTTTACAATGATATTTCGTTGCTGCGTTTTGAAATGCCCATGTAGATCGAGCAAATCGTCGAAGGAGTGCTACATCCCCGCCAGTGAGATCTCCTTTCATGTGCTGCCCAACGACGAAACTCGGCGAAGCACGTGGCTGCGTTTTGTGAACTTTGCAAACGGAGGAGAAAGAGAACTAAAGGAAGTACGAGTGTGCTCGCTTCATTTCCGAGGAAGTGATTACGGCAGGGACCCTTACGTTAGCTCAGTGGGTAAGGCGTTGCGCTGCTGAGCACAAGGTCGCGGGTTCGATTCCCGGCCGCGGCGGCCGCTTTTCTGATGGAGGCGAAAAGCAAAAACGCCCGTGTGTACGAGATTTCGGCGCACGTTAAAGATCACCAGGTGCTAGAAATTAATCCGGAGCCCTCCACTACGGCGCGCCTCATCGCCTGCGTTGCGTCGGCGCGTTAAACCCTACAATCAATCAATCAATCGACCCTTACGTTAGCTCACGCGTGGGACATGCTGGCGCTCGTAGCCGACTTCGTCAAATCGCCGATAAAACGCTCTGACCTTGGTGGAAAAAAATGCCGTACACACCGCGCATTGACGCTCGTATCTTTCTGGTCGGAGCAGAGAGCTCGCGCGAACGGATTTCCATACACGACACCGGCCAACTGGCATAAGCGCTACTGCTACTGAAATTGAACTATTATTAACCGTAATAAAAATACGGCACATACGTACCAGTCTGTATTTTTCCGTCGCGACGGGGCTGACGAGGCAGCGGTGCCGACGGCTGGGCGTTCGTCTGTTGTGGCTATCGCGGAATGGTCGCTTTCCGGTCCATCCGCGTATCCCACAACTCCTGCCGCTCGTGCACTTAGAAGCATTGAGTGTTCAAGTGGTGTGAGGTTGTTAAATGCAAGCCCAAGCTTCTCGGCGAGAGTTTTCTTCTCCGGATCAGGCGATTCCATGACTAGGGCTGCGGGTGCACTAGGTTTTACTAGTATTTTTGAAATGGCCGCCGTCTCGGTTGCGCCACGAGTTCCGGTTCCCGTTTGATTCCCGCGTGTGGGTGCTATATGGAGTCGACATACGAAGTATCTGTTTCATGGACCGGCTCGTATGACGCCGTTGTTCACGTCACGAAATGTGCAATTTAGCAGAGATTTAAAACATTGGCTTAAATTGCCTTATTTCTCATTGAATAAAGCATTATTTGCTTCCGGGAAAGCGTTTAGGGTACTATGAAACACCTAATCTTTCGAATAAAACCAACTTCTGTTTTTTCTTCATGGCTGCTTTAATTTCTATTAGTATGTCCTTAACACGCGTTTGTTCCCTGACCCACTCCGCTCTCTTCTTATTCCTTAATGTTACACCTATCATTTTCCGCTCCATTGCCCTCTGAGTAGTTCTCAATTTAAGTTGAACCCTCTTAGTGAGCCTCCAAGTTTCTGCCCCGTAGGTGAGTACCGGTAAAATGCAGCTGTCATACACTTTCTTCTTCAGGGAAAATGGTAGGCTGCTATTCATTATCTGGGAATGTCTGCCATATGCACCCCACCCCATTCTGCTCCTTCTAATTATCCTGCCTCATGGATGGGATCCAGGGTCACAACTTGGACTAAGTAGATATATTCACTTACCACTTCCATCATCTCGCCCCCTTTCCCGAACTGCTGTGCTGTCCCGAGGTTATAGATCATTACTTTAGTTTTTTGCGTATTAATTTTCAGGCCCACGGTTCTACTCTGCTCGTCTAGTGTGAAAAGCATGCTTTGCAATTCGTCCCCCGAGTTACTTAGCAAGGCAACGTCATCTGCAAATCTGAGGTTACTGAGGTATTCTCCATTAACCCTTACTCCCACCTGTTCCCAATCCAACGTTCTGAATACTTCGTGTAAACATGCTGTGAATAACATTGGAGAGATTGTGCCTCCTGGTCTGACACCCTTCCTTATAGGTATTTTACTGCTCTCCTTATGGAGGATGATAGTAGCTGTAGACCCATTATAGATATCCTCTAGTATTCTTACATAATGCTCATCTACCCTCTGGTTCCGTAATGCCTGAATGACTGCTAGGGTTTCGACCGAGTCAAATGCTTTCTCATAATCTATGAGGGCTATATATAGGGGTTCAGTGTACTCAGCGCACTTCTCTATCACCTGATTGATCGTGTGAATATGGTCCATTGTTGAATAACCTTTACGCAACCCTGCTTGTTCTTTAGGTTGACTGAAATCTAAGGTTGCAGAGATTCGGTTAGCTGTTACCTTGTAGACGACTGACAGTAAGCTGATCGGCCTGTAATTTTTCAGGTCCTTCATGTCACATTTCTTATAGATTAGGATGATGTTCGCGTTCTTCAAAGATTCCGGCACGCTTGCGGTCATTAGGCATTGCGTATACAGGTTTGCCAGTTTTTCAAATACAATTTCTCCGCCATTGTTTAAGAGGTCTGCTTTTATCTGATCCTCACCAGGTGCTTTGCCCCCTTTCATTTCTTTCAAAGCCTTCCTTACTTCTTCGGTCGTTACTGGTGGGATGTCTATCTCCTCTGAGCTACTCTCTCGTTCGGCATTATGCTGGATGTCCAGGCTACTGTAGAGATCCCTGTAGAACTTCTCGGCCAGTGAATATTTTATCCCTATTTGTGATGACATTGCCTTGTTATCTTTAAGTGCATAAATCTGATTTTTCCCCACGCCAAGACGACTCTTCACTGCTCCCAGGCTGCCTCCGTTCTTTACAGCGTATTCGATACTCTCCATATTATACTTCCGTATGTCAGCTGTCATACACTTATTGATTAACTTCGAAAGCTCCGCTAGTTCTATTCTCTCAGCTGGGGTAGACTTTGCCTTTCCTAATTAGATCTTTTGTCTCCTGGAAAAGTTTACAAGTATCCTGTCTAGCCATCGTGCCCCCGACTTCTACTGCACACTCCGTGGTAATGCGTGTAAGGTTGTCGCTGGCTTCCTGTGTCGTAAGCTCGGCTTCCTCGCTAAGAACTGAGTATCGGTTCTGCAGCGCGATCCTGAATTCTTCTACTTTACGCCTTACTGTTACCTCATTAATTGTCTTCTTTCGTACTATCTCCTCGATTGATTGATTGTAGGGTTTAACGCGCCGACGCAACGCAGGCGAAGAGGCGCGCCGTAGTGGAGTGCTCCGGATTAATTTTGACCACGTGGGGATGTTTAACGTGCGCCGAAGTCTCGAACACACATGCGTTTTTGCTTTTCGCCTCCATCAGAAAAGCGGCCGCCGCAGCCGGGAATCGAACCCGCAACCTTGTGCAAAGCAGCAGAACGCCTTAGCCACTGAGCCACCGCGGCGGATCGTACGATCTCCTCAAATCTAGCTTAATTTGAGATCTTGCCATACGATGGCCACTACACCTTACCCTTGGGAGCACTTCCACATCCTTCACGACGCCAGGGTTATCGCATAATACGAAGTCTATTTCATTTTTATGGTCCCCATTCGGGCTCCTCCACATCCACTTCCGGCTCTTCCGTTTACAGAAGAAGGTACTCATTATGCATAGGTTTTCCGTTCTGCAAACTCAACTAGTAGGTCCCCCCGGCTATTTCTACACCCCAGACCATAGTTCCCAACTGCCTTGTCTCGAGCATGATTGTTGCCTACTTTAGCATTCAAATCTCCCATAACTACGGTATACTGTGATTTTACTTTAGCCATTACCGATTCCACATCTTCATGGAAGCGTTCCAGTACCTGGTCGCCATGGCTGGATGTGGGGGCATAGCCCTGTACCGCCTTGAGCTTGTACCTCTTATTGAGCCTAAATACAAGGCCTGCTGCCCTTTCGTTAATGCTATAGTATTCTTCCTTGTTGCCAACTATGCTTTTATTGACTAGAAATCCCACGCCCAGTTCCCTTCTGTCCTCTAGGCCACGGTAACATAGAACGCGTCCATTTTTCAGCACCATAAAGGCTTCACCTGTTCTCCTAACCTTACTAAGCTAAGCCCTAAGACATCCCATTTGATTCCCTTTAATTCATCGAACCACACCTCTAGACTCGCTTCACTAGATAAGGTTCTCGTATTAAACGTTGCCAGGTTCAGATTCCAATGGCGGCCTGTCGGGGTCCAGGTATTCTTAGCACCCTCTGCTGCGTCACAGGTATGACCGCCGCCGTGGTCAGTTGCTTCGCAGCCACTGAGACTGATGGCCGTGGGTAATTGGCGTATTCATGGGAGGTTGTGGCCGTTACTACACCAGGGTGGCCAATCCTTCTCTGGTGAGGGAGTGCGTTACCGGCAATGGTCGCCGGGGTCAGGCCGAACACCAAGCCCCAATTGCAATTCCATAAATGCGCGGTTTTTTTATGGTGCGAATTGTCCAGCACCCGGATTCGAACCACGGTCTTTCTACACGCGAGGCGGATACTATACCTCTACTCTCTACCTCTACGCCACTGCTGCACCGCACAGCGGTGCAGCGGAAAATCAAAAGTTGCCCGGGTGCACATACCGTAACATTGTTCTCTAAACACGCAGCTTATTTTCTTCCCGCACGGACATTCCGTAACATTATTCTCTAAACACACACTTATTTAGTTCCCGCGGCAGAGACTGAGCTGGGTCCTGGGCGTCTGTGCGAACGCGAATGCATTCGTGCTTTCTGAGTTGGCTTTTAAATACACGTCAGGGTATTAACGCACTCTAGAAGCTTCGGGATTACAATTTCTTCGCGGCGGGGCCACAGGCCTACTAAGAAAGAGAAAAATCAAAAGGTGCCCGGGGGCACATACCGCAACGCTGTTCTCTAAACACGCAGCTTATTTTCTTTCCGCGTCAGAGACTGAGCTGGGTCCTGGGCGTATGTTCGAACGCGAATCGTAACATAATCAAAACACACTAAAGTGCAAAAAGCACAATACATAGGTTCTGCGTAAGATATTTATGCAGCGCTGCAATAAAGACTATACATTCAACCGTTCAACTTACCCTAACAAAAAATCAATACCTACTCTGTAAAATGATTTGCACCCTTAAGGGTGTAAATCACTGTCCCATAACTAAAACCCTCACACACTAGCCAAAATGCAAAGGAAAATACAACTTAGGGTGTCTTGTCGTTTATAACACACCTAAACGAAAGCAAAACACACGAATACATCCATTTAAAGGGTGTTTTATCGTAGTTACACCCTTTCAAAGCGTTTTTTTTATGCTAGGGTGTAAGGCAGTGGCAGTAACAGTCGAAAGTGAACGTTTCAATTTGAGTACTTCTCTGTAGAAGGGAGAATTACTGAAAGCTGCCATCTTACATTAGTACTCCCGCACGCTATGTGATCGACTCGGCCAGAGGTAACATGACGGAATGATATGACTGTCAAGCGGGATGCAAGCTCTACACGAGTATCCGTAACAGATAAGCTTTCGCTGCTGCTTATCCTGGCGTGCTATTAATTGTCCTAATTTGGATGTTGACATGCAGCGTGTAATGCGTAAGCTCATGATCTAAATAAATTTCCCTAGACCTAATGGGTAGCCATGCTTTTTCATGTTTTCTAGCTTATCTTGATCCAGTGCAGGGGCTGACTCCCTTTCACATGCTGCACGCGAAATGGGGCACCGACCGTACGCAAAGTATATACAGTAATCTCACGTGGACTGGGAAAACTCACGCTTGTTTCGCTGAAGAACAAGCATATGCACGCCTTAGCTACAGTACCATCCAAATGACGATACCAAAGTACAGTTGTTGGAGAATAACCCCCAAACACTATAATTTGACAATATATTTAAATATTTCTAATTTATAGTATATTAAGGCCTTTATTTAGTTTTTTTTCTACAAAATGTTACAGAGGCTGTTTTTGTTTTTTTCTAGCTCTGTTGCGTTTGCCATTCTCCACACCATGTTATTATTTTGTCTAGGTCCCTTTTAACTTTTGCCCGATCATTGTGGCAGTTAATCTTCCAGAAACGACACCGCAATCTCCAGGCATTCTCCTACGTGACTTGACTTTCATGTTAGTGTTATAAGCAAAACTTTGCTGACTATTAGGCTTCTCTACAACCCAAAATTTGAGCGCTTCTGCTGATAGGTTTTCTATTGCGATGATAAATTGCTTCAAGTCAACCGGGAACAAAAACTGAAATCGCCCCCAAAATCAAAATGGCTTTTCAAGTAGCTGCTCCTAAAACTGCCTGTTGAACCGACCAATGCCTGTCATAAATAAAAACTAGTGACACTGCCAGGGATTGAAGCTGGGCATGAAGAGAAGCGAGCAAGAGCCCGTCGTCTTAGCGACTAGGCTACGTCCACACGTGGAGACGGGGAGGCAGACGCTGGTTTTGATTCAGTGGCTGCAAAGGGAGAGGGTGGTTTTTGGAGGCGACACATGAATCTAGAGTAAGGGGGAGGCAGTGAGAGAGATGACGCAGTAGCCGCGCATGCCGCCCTTCTCCTTACCGTTCGAAAGACGCTCCTCCATTTTCTTTTCGCCGGCGCACGGGGGGCTACAGCGGCGGCGTCCGCTGCTCTAGCCTGACCGTGACCGACGCTATCTCTCTGAACTAATTTCAGCGTTCTTTTAGATGCGACGCATCCCTTGCTCTGAGGCATGTCCCTCCTGCGTCGGCGTCGGCGGCGTCCGCACGCCAACTGCGCATGCGCGACTCTCCTCCGCTTTTCTCTGCGACAGCTGTGCGCAACACTCTCACTCCGTCTGATTATCATAAAGAAAAGCTGCGTGCGCGCGCTTCGGTCGCTTCGCTTCGCTCTTGTCGCGCAAGTGCGCGCATGCGCGACTCTCCTCCGCTGTCTCGTCTTCTTTAGGCGCTGTGAATATAAAGCGGGTAGCGCGCTGCGGCGGTTCAGTCAGCGCTCGCTCTCGTTCGACTCCGCGTGACTTGTTTGAAGACTTCCTGCTTGGCTCGATTCTTCCGATGAAGACGTGATAGAAGCGACGGTCCCTTCAGCTAGTGGGCTGACACAATCCAATACCAGCGTCAGCGCAAGAGAATCAACCCAATGGAAACGCCAATTGAACCCCCCCACGCGTCGCATCACATCAGGGTTCCCTCGCATGAAGATGGTCGTAATTTTTGAATTTTCGCCAGTAAAACTAGAAACATTCAAAATGAGTAGTTTCGAGTTGTAGTAGCAAATTTTCATTAAGACGGAACCTCTTTAAGCTTACGAATACTTGGAGTTGACGGAAATTAAATTTGTTATTGTAAGCCATTTTTTTCTGCGCCAATGCATGAAACTGTATCGTAAACCGTGAAATTGGTATTTGACGCCATGAGAAAACCAGAAAACTACGTGACGAAGGCAAAATATCCCTGAAATATTTCGAAACTTGACAGAAGCTGTTCTTCTCAAAGCTCCCCGAACGGGGCACCTTGAGCAATTTGGTGATGGTATTTGCGACACCGCGGACACCGGCCCCCCTACATAAGCTGTGACCTACCGTGGTGATGTGTTTGAAGGTGAAGGGTAAAAAAATTGGCCGCGTATCTGCTCCTTTCGTTGCAAATGTCGTCAAAAGACGATAGTCTTTATCGACTTTTGCCACGTAAACGCCTCCATTCGCTTTCCCGCTCACCTCTCCTGTTGTTCCTGTTGCGTCGCGCTCCTCCCAGGGTAAAGACGCCAAAAGTTTGCTTAAATCATTTTAAATTTCCCGCGTTCCACTGCTGCAAACCGGTTGTCTCGATACCAACGCTGCCGTACGGCGAAGACGCGTGTGAAACAAGGCGCCCTACTTCAACGTTTATAGAACCGCGTTTCCGTAGTGCACGTGCGTTCTAAGCGGAACGTGGAACCTATCTGGTGGAACCTTTCGTAACTCTTGCCACTACATGTCCTGAAATGCCGCCAAAAGCTATATGGCGCGGGCGACAGCAGGCGACGGCCGAGTGATATGTTTTCTTCAGTTGATAAAACACTGCAAATATCACTTCTGTATTAATTTGTTGTCTTATATATGCGTAATGTCTTGTTGTTCTTCAACAATATTGACAAGTATGAACATTACACCGGACTTACACGGGCAGATTTAGCTGTGACTATATAAGACTGTTGCTCAGGCATTGTTTTACTTTGGCCGGGTGGCTGAATCGAGTCACACACAGACAGACGGACAGAAAGACAGACAGACAGACATGCAGATATACAGACAGACCAAAATTTCTGGGTTTAAGTAGCCCAAGAAAGACTATCGTCTTTAAAAACCTCAAACGGTGGCCGTTAGAGCCCAGGACAAGCTCCGGCGGATGGGCTCCCTGTCTGTTCACCAGGCAGGATGCTCCGGTTCCTCTTCAGCAATAAGGGTAAGGCTGACGAAGAAAGTACCCCTGTCTACCTGCTTTTATACTATGCGGTATCGGTTTTTCAACCCCCCCCCCCCAAACGTGATCGGTCCCTGAAAAGGGGCCGCACCGAAGTTTCATTCCCACCTCTTCCAACAACTGTATTTTCAACAACCGTGAATAACTATGCTCGTTTTCTTGTGATGGTGTCAGCTGACTCAGCAAGACCTGTCGCTTCCCTGTCCTTATTCCTGGTTTCTAAATTTCCGCAAAGAACAATAGGTGGAAAATATCAAGCTAAAAAGCTCAGTACCGGAGAAATCCTAGTATAACTGAATGCCGAACAACAAGCCCGCACTCTTCTTGCACAAACCCGCGTCCATGACCTGGACACCAGGGTCACACCCCACCGGAGCCTCAACAGCTCCCAAGGTGCGATTTCTGAGACAGATCTCCTTACGGACACAGATGCATACCTTCTTGAAGGCTCAAAGGATCAGGGTGTCACAGCCGTGCGCCGCATCGCGATGCGAAGGGATAATAAGATAATTCCCACCAAACATATTATCCTGACCTTCAACCGTTCCTCGCTTGCTGAGCATATCAACGCAGGCTTCATTCGATGCTCCATTCGTCCTTATATTCCGAACCCGCGCCGCCGCTTTAAGTGCCAGCGGATCGGGCACAGTACAACCTCTTGTCGCGGCAAAACAAGTGCGAAGTGCGCCCCGCAGGACCACCCCACCGACGACTGTGATTCTGAAAACGTCACATGTGCAAACTGCGGGGCCCACATGACTCCAGGAAATGCGAGAAGTTCCAAGTAGAAAATATCCAATCTCAAGGTCGCAGAAAACATCACCTTCCCGGAGGCGTGGAAGAGGTTTGCCTCTTTCCCCCTGTGGAGGTACGCCGACGCAGCTCGCTGGGGGCGGAGCGGCGTCTGGTTTCCACAGGGATCCAGTTCAGCGAGTCCGACTTGGTCCCTTGTCGCCCCCCGCTGGGTTGCGTCCTGACGCCAAACGCGTCACCACACTGCTTGCTGAGGCAGCAGCGGTTGTGGTGCCAACCGCTTCCGTCAGGACCGGTGCCGCTGCCGCCCCTGACTCCCCGTCGTCCGGTGCGTTGGAGGGTGCCGAGGAGATGGACACGGGGGGCCCCGCATCGGCTCCCACCACCACCGCACAGCCCGTGCCACTTCTCGCGTCCCCGACGCCCTCGGCGGTGGCGGCTCAAACGAAGGGACCCCGAAGGGAGGCCAAGTCTGGGGGGGGTCCGGTTCGACAGGCACCCCCAGGGCAGCGGACGACAGAGATGGACGTCGCGCCGTTCTTGCCTGCAATGCACCGCAAGGAGCGGCCTCCGACGTCCAAGCCAACAGAGAAGCCCAAAAAGCCACTCCCAAGAGTACAAGCCCCGAACGACAAATGAACACACATACACACTAACTCCAGTAGCTACTAAACCTTCATGATGGGAAGAGAAAATATTATTCAGTGGAACTACAGAGGCCTGCTTAAAAATCTTGATGTCTATGAGATATTGCATTCGCATCAACCAAGTGTGATGTGTGTTCAGGAAACATATTTAAACTTTATACACACAAATTTTTTTGAACAGCTACATGTTATTTAGAAAGGACAGGGATGGTGGTTCTAACGAAAGAGGACCAGCGTTTGGCTTCCGATACGGTGATGGAGTCGATTAGCGAGGCAGTGAGCGCCCTGATCCTTCTATTCTTCCCCTTCTACTCCCCCTACTGTCGCCCCCTGCCTGCGCATCTTTATTTCTTAACATACTCCCGCCGCCGCCTGGTTGGTTAGGGACTAGCAGGCAGTTGCAGGGGTAGTGGCAAGGTCCGTGTCCCACTACAACCAGTTGTCCGACTTCCAGAGCGGTGCATGATTCCACAGCAGCGATGCTTGCAAGATGGCGGGGGGATCCAGTGGAGCATTTCACAGGTTGTCTCGGTGCCGTCGGTCTCTGTAGACAGAGTTGTCAATTGAGCGAGGCAGTACAAGTCCATAGCCAGCATCATGGGCAACGAGCGCTTGCTGGGTTGCTTGACCAAAGTGACGTAGTGCAAAAAGACTGCGAATGTTCATACGGTCACCCGGGGCATGCTCTAGGTTTTCGGTCAGAAGGCAGCCGCCGGGATCAAATGGTAACAGCTGATTCGGACGGTCAAATTTGCAGAGATCATGCGGCGAGCGTAATGGCATCGCCGTTGTGTCCACGTGTCATTCGCCTTCCGTGAAGTAATTGTCGTGTTCCCGTGGCGTGTACGTTATCTCTGGGAACCATAGGACCTCACTCTCGCCGGACCCAACACGGTAGAAAGGCTCGTTCAGAATCGAGTTGCGCTTGCTGAAGTAGGGGTAGTCACCATAGAAGCATTTGTTCTCCTTCTCCACCACGATGCCTCTCCGTGGGGCCTGGACGAGCGGGGACAAAGCTCGCTTCCAGCGTCGAAGCTCACTCATGGAGCATCGGAGGAGCAGGCGCTTCGTTCTCCCCTGACGCCAGTCCATCTTCTGCACGAACCGCGTTTTTGTTGCTGAACCCAATGAAAACATATTTGACTCGAAACCGGGTTACTGCACTGCTGGCGAAACGAGAGGTACCTCACCGACGTAAAGGTTGCAACAGGGAAGCTCGGAGGTTTCCAAAAGAAGAGTCGCATCATCGACTCCAGGGCTGTGGCAGAACGGCTCAGACGTCTCCAGAGCGGTAGTCAATTCGTCGAAGCGAGGGAAGCGGAAGGGCTGTAGTGACGTCTCGAAAGTGAGAATCACGTCCGTGATACCAGCGTCCGTCAGGGGCCACTGCGACATCTCCAAAACAGAAGTCTCTTTGATTAGGCTAGATTCACGGCAGGCCCACTCGGCCTTCTCAGAAACGATAGCCGCGTCACCGATGACGAGGTCTCGGGAGTGTCCTTGAGGCTTCCCCAAAACTGCAGTCGCGGAAGCAGCAGGACTGCGCAGTTGCTCGAGCCTCTCTCCCTGGCTGAGCACCTCGGTGTCCTGCTTGGCGTCTTGTAAGGCCGAAGCGCCTCCGTCACGGTTTCGCTGTTCTACCCGCCCGCCAGTCATTTCCCGTACGGGTAGCACGTCACCCGGGACCATTGTCCACCGGGCCTCCTCGGGACGCAAGCGAATAGTCGAGGTTGCGATGCGGGAAACAGGGCCACCTGAGGTTGAAGGACGAGGCTTGCGGTAGTCTTGGCTCGCAGAGAAGCGTACGCGCGTTCGCAGGGCGCAGATACGCTCGTCGTAATCGATCGCTTCCAAAACGTCAGCATCAAATTCTTCATCCTTCAGGTTCCCCTGAACTTGAGCGTCAAGTTTGTGAAGGCTCACCTGGTCATGCAAGATGAGGTCGAGGACATTTTGTCTACCAAGCGCCGTTGCTGCCTGGCTCCGCAGAAATGCGTCGAGGACTGTCATGGTCCCGGAGATGGTCCCTCGCAGGACATCTTGGCGAATGCGAAGAGCGTCCATGGCAGCAGTCGATGAAGCAAGACGCTGGGGTTGCGAATACCAAGAGGACAAAGACGGGCTTGGGCATTAGCCGAAAGGGGCGGCAGCCGAGGGCAAGGCTTCCAGGATAAAGCAGTATGAAGATATCCAAGCCTCGCGTCCCTCGGAGCCGCTGCGCCGTCGAAACTAGATTCGCTGGTGCGCCAGTTGCCGGGTTTCTTTCACGGCACCAGAAAATGTGTAGCGAAAGAGGACCAGCGTCCTGCTTCCGACACGGTGATTGAGTCGATTAGCGAGGCAGTGAGCGCCCTGATCCTCCTCTTCCTCCCCTTCTACTCCCCCTACTGTCGCCCCCTGCCTGCGCATCTTTATTAACAGTAATGGTACGTCGTCAGGTCGTGTGGTCATCGTTGCCCGGAAACTTTTCGCCTGGCACCCTATTCATCTGAACACTCTCCTTGAGGTTGTGGCAATTCGCACAATTATATTCATCTTAATAACCGTATGCTCCCTCTACACTCGCCCTGATTACATGCTATCGGGCTCCGAGTTTGAGGCTCTGATAGACCAGTTACCACAGCCATTTCTTTCATTAGGAGACCTCAATGCTCATAACCCCCTTTGGGGTTCTTCCCGCACGGATGTCCGAGGACGCCTCATTGAGAAGTTTCTAACATCATCGGGAGCATGCCTTTTTAACAAAAAACAGCCTAAATACCATAATCTAGGACACAATACATATTTATACCTTGGCTTGGCACTCGGTTCTGCAGTTCTTTCCATCCCTGGAGTGGGACGTGGGCACACACCCATATGGTAGCGACGACTCCCCAACCAAATTAACATACATTGGTAAAGCCCCCAGCTGTTCATCTTCCCGTAGCAAATTTAACGAAGAAAAAGCTAACTGGAGAACTTTAACAGATACATCTAAACATCAGCACACAGCCATTGCACACTTACACGTAGAGGAGGCTGCCCAGCTCCTCACGGCGCACATCCTTGATGCTGCCAGAAAGTCCATGCCCCAGTTGTCCGGTGCCCCGCGCAACCGTAGGAGGCCCTGGTGGAACGAGGACTGCAGGCGAGCAGGAGAGGCCCAGAACAAGGCGTGGGGTGTCCTTTGCCGGTACCCCACGTCGGATGACCTCATCTCCTTTAAACGGGCAAAAGCACTTGGGAAGCGTGTGCGCCGTGAGGCAAAACGACACAGTTGGCGCACATTCTTGGCATCCATTAATTCATACCCAGACAAAAACATAGTGTGGACACATATATGTAAGCTCAAAGGACAACACACACACAGCCTACTACTGCTTAGCATAACAGTGGACACACCTCAAGACCAGGCCGACACACTTGCAGTACACTTCCAACACGTGTCCAGTTGAGCGCACTACAAAAACAGTTTCATGAAACACAAAATGTCTTGCGAAAAGAAGTCCCTGCCTGATAGAAACAAGTCACACACACTATACACTTGCCTTTTTCAATTCTTGAGCTTAAATCTGCTCTTACCACATGTAAACCTTCAGCTCCAGGTGCAGATAAGAATACATACACTATGATAGAACACCTACACGCAGTCACTCTTGAAACACTCATACACCTATACAATAAAATATGGCTTTTCGGGCACACTCCACGCTCCTGGAGTGAGGCCATAGTAGTGGCTTTCCTGAAAAAATAGAAGGACCCTTCTTCTCCTGCAAGCTATAGGCCCATTGCCCTTACCAGCTGTCTGTGTAAGATTCTCGACTACATGATTAACCGGAGGCTCGTGTACTTTCTTGAGTACAATGGTCTTTACGAGAGCTGCCAGGCAGGCTTCCGGTCAGGACGATCCACAAATGATCAACTAGTAGCATTACAACCATACATTAAAGAAACCTTTATGCGGAAACAGTACTGCATGACCGTATTTCTTGACATCAAAAAAGCCTATGATACGGCATGGAGTTACGGCATTCTTACAGACTTCAAATCTTATGGCATAACAGGTAACATGTGAAACACTCTTGATAGTTACTTGTCCAAACGAACGTTTCGTGTCAGAGTTGGGTAGGCACTGTCAAGAGTTCACATTCAAGAAAATGGTGTGCTTCAGGGCGGAGTTTTGAGCTGCACGCTCTTCATTGTCAAGATGAACTCGCTTCGGAAAGCATTGCCTCCATCGATCTCCTGTTTAGGGTATGTGGATGATGTAGAAATATCTTTTAAATCGTGTAACATATCCGTATGTTAACGTGAGGTCCAGCTTGCGGTAAACAAACTTTCTCGCTGGGCTGACGAAAATGGTTTAAACCTAATCCTGCGAAAAGTACCTGTGTCGTATTCTCGAAGAGGCGCGGAGTAAGGCCCGATCCTAAAATAACTCTCAATGGCGAACCGATTTCTGTTAAAAAAGAACACAAGTTTTTGGGTGTGGTGGTGGACGAAAAACTCACATCCATCTGCCATATCAAGCAGCTCAAGCAAAAATGTCTACAAACAATGAATATTCTGAAAGTCCCGTCTCACCAATCATACGGTGCACACAAACAACTCCTGCTGCGCCTCTATACCGCTTTGGTAGGTTCTCGCCTGGATTGAGAAAGTGTTGTCTTTGGGTCGGCCACGAAAATAGCGACAAAAATGCTCGATCTAGTGCTGCAATTGGGGCTTCACCTCTCGTGTGGCGCTTTCCGTACGAGCCCTGCCCAAAGCCTGTATATGGAATGCGACAAATGGTGCCTAGAGCACCAGCGAACCTATGTTTATTTGTTATATGCTTCGAAAAACTCATCAATCGATAACGATCCTTTTAAACCTGTTTTATGGATGCATCCACATCACACATTTTTTTAAATCGCCCATCCATTTCTCTTCTCTTCTCACAAAGAGAGAGAGAGGAGGCGGCGGCTTTACGTAACGTCTCCTTCTTAAACACCTTCCAATCATCATGCATTGATTTTATAACGCCATGGCACCTTCGCGCTGTGTCGTCTGACTTGTCTTTCGTTCAACTCGGCAAAAATAGGGTACCCAGAAATGCGATTCTGCAGCACTTTCTGTCACTGCAGGAGAAGTACCAGTGTACAGAATTTTATAGCGACGCCTCCAAAACTGCCTCCGCCGTGTCATGTGCTGCGCATGGACCCAATTTTAAAGTGTCTGAATCCATGAATATAACTTGTAGCATCTTCACAGAAGAGGTTTATGGAATCTTTCTTGCTATGAATCACATTACGAAATGTCATATCCCAAAATCCGTCATTTACACTGATTAAGTGTTGTACGTCGTTATCATACAGAAGCAAATCCAGAACTACCATCATAAATCTTGTTCTTAGGACAATTATGTCAGCATATGGCGCAAACCTTGAGGTGACTGTTTGTTCGGTCCCAGACCACTCAGGGATTACTGGAAATGAGACGCAGATGAAATGGCCGCTGCTGCACTCACAAACACGGTGCACATCACAACAGTACCCTACACCGAATTGAAACCACACATAAAATGCAACTACGTCAAACATGGCATAAACATTGGAGTGAACAGACAACAAACTCCACATTGTAAAACCACACTTGGGACGATACACAACCGATTCACACAACTGGCACGCAGAAGTTGCCTTGGCAAGGTTACGGATAGGCCACACACATGTAACACACTCCCATCTGCTCACTGGAACCCCAAGACCCATGTGCAGCGGGTGTTGAGAGCGCCCATCCGTAATCCACATGCTCGTTCAATGCAAGGCACTTGACATAACACGACGCAAACACTTCCCACAGATATACACGCGACATATTCCACAACAACCGTCATATTTCTTAGAATACGAGCCCATGTTTTCAGTCAAACATGTTTTCGAGTTTCTAACCGACGTAAAATTTTTCCATCTCATTTCTTATCATGCATCATAACAACCTGGCCCTTTACATCAGTCATCTTCACTACGTTGTGTTTTACATTGTTTATTTTTACTGAAATGGTCTACTTTTACCTTCATGTCGCTCTCATGAAATGACTTTTGTTTGGCGTTCTCTGCCCTTCGTTGGCCTTGCGCCATTAAAATCGAAACCTCATCATCATCACATTTTCAAAGCTATTCTGCAAGTCTCTGAAAAAAACAACTTGCCAATCATAAAGCGCAGCAGAATTGTTACCCGTATTTATCTCTGCAAGATTATATAAATGCCCCGGGTACAAAATTCATTGATATTGTTGTAGCCTAAATTTGACGGACAAGAGCTTCGTAGCGACATTACTACAAACATTTCTTTCATGTCAGCACTCCTCCTAAAGCCGTCACTTCAGGCGGTAGCTGTTAGCGCCATGAATTTGAATGAACTTGTAGCAGTGTGTGCTGTCGTTGTGTCCACCTGACCATCGCCTTTCCAGAGTCGAATGGTAAAAGCTCCTAATGATCTTGCAGAAAATTTCACAATATCTACAGTTTCTGATATCCGGGACTTCAGTTTAAAAATTGTACTTGCGACTTGATGCCCGATATTGACTTATTGAACAGTTTGCTCGCCTTCTCGAGACTTGAATCTGCCCTAAGAAACATCCGACATGCTACAACACACAAAACACATTTTCAGTAACGGTCATGACATATGGGTTCGCAGTTTGAATGCCTACTTTTGTGAGGAAAGAAGTTAACAACCCGACCTGCGGTAACCATTTTCCCGTAAATCTAGCAGCTGCGAGTACTGGCTTAAAATTCAGACTCGCACCAAACGTATGAGAACACGGAGCTGACTTGGATATATTCAAGGAACTTTTCGTGCTCTTCTATAATAATGAACCAATTCGATGTGGAAGCTTCATTTTCACTCATCTCGAGCAACATTCGTGAGTCTGCTTGAAAAACTATCATATAAACCACTAGAAAATTTTTACCTGCAACCTTGGATATTGCCAAATGAGCAGTTCAGGCGTCCGCATTTCGAAAAGAATAGGAATAGAGACTATAAAGTAGCTGCCCAGCGCATCACAAACTCCTGATTTTGAAATTAATTAGAGCCAAGAAAGAATGCACAGGACACAGTGCATGAACTAAAGCTGGACAATGTTTTTTTAGAATCCGTAAACCCTTACACGGCTTCTTAAAACTATACATTAGAATAAAAAATAAAAAAAAACAGAAAACGGACCCTATTTCTTACAAATAGTGTAGCTAATACAATAAAACACCAAACTGATACCCTTGGCAAATATTTTGACCACCTACTCAGTTTTTGCCTCTACAGACCAACATTTACACAACACCTAAAGTAGCTGTGTGTCACTTTTTTATAAACCGATGGTCGATTGAGGAATACGGGCCCCTATTCAGCATGCCAGAAATGAATAGTCGACTGAATAGAAATGAATAGTCTTAGTAGGGTGCGTTGGCTCTTGGAGCTAGCAGAATAAGCTTTTAGACAGCCAGGCCCTCGTGCGATGGCACACTTAAACAATGCTGCCTGTCTTTATGAAAATATTGCAGACAAGTGGGTCCCTTCCAGAAGATTGGAAAGTGGGAATTGTTTCATGTTTAAAATAAGGAATACACCCGTCTCTAAGTTCTCTTTGTACTATAATAACTTTGACTAGCTTCTTGCGTCTGTTCCCGTAAAAATGATTAAACGCCCTCTGTTTTACTTTCTACAGTTGCTGTGCTACTCTTGATAGATATCTGACGGGCATTAGGGCTGCGAAATCAATACTAGATAGGGAGGTTTCTTTTGTTACTTATGCTGAAGATTCTTTCGTTGATAAGCAACACGGATTTTCCCTGTACTTACAAGAAATGGGAATTTTATAGATCGCGCTAACACATTTATTTTTTGCATGCTTAAACGCTTGAAGTTAGTGGCAATACGCTCAAGACTGCCAAAAACTAGCACACTGCCCTGTCAGGAATTTTATATAAAAAGTGCTGTGCCGCCGAAATGAATGCTTAGCTGCGCACTTTTCCTTGTTAGCAGAGCGAATCTGGATAACTGTTCTACCTCACACTGTTCGCTACTGCGCTTACGTTAAATATGTTCGAAAGAGTTTAAACCCTCTAATACATCTATTTGCGATTGAAAATCCAATTAAATGTCAACACATTGGTTTCCTTGGGTTAAAAATTAAAAAAAGTATACAACACCGAATGAAATAACAGCGAATTTTCAGAGGCAACGCGAACAGGTGGCGTTTTTACCTCTTCGTCCTCTCTCCCTCAATCATTCCCTTTTTTGTGTGTAAATATATCGTTCAACTGTATACCACTAATTCTTCTAAACTTTCACGTTAAGACACAGTTTAATTTTACAAGAACCGCAGCGTCAGACCTAACCCCTTAATTACGGTACAGGGCTAGCCTACTTCAGGGATAAAAAAGGCACAAGTTTCTTGGCATTTTACCCAGCCAAAATTTGCATTCATACCGCAGATGTCTTCAAACTGAAGTGACTTAGGACAACGAATATATAAATAGACTATTGCATCAGTACAGGGGAAATAACAGAAAAAAATCGGCTTGTGCTAATTCTTGGACTAGTTAGTTCAAGGATGGACTGCGCGGGTTTTGTATACGTCTTCAGCCAAAAGAGCGCTGGAAATGTTAAACCCTGTATACAACTTGAGGCTTCACTTGGCTGAAAGTGGAGATAGAATGAGTCCTATTTTATCTCTTCACGTCGTATCAAATCAATGGTCGCCACAGTACCAGCGCACTTACCCTTCCTTAACTTATGCTGCAAAGATGAATTCTGTAACAAAACACAATTTTACTTCCGTGACAAACAGTAACAAATCTGTACACCGACCATCCATGCTGAACCATTATTTGCCTTGGCTGTGTCGTGCCTCACCAAGCCCAAAGTGGCCTGTACTGATATCCACCCTACTTAAATTATTGATTTTATTGCTCCCGGAGACACTTCCCGCATTCACTGGGACTTTTCCTTCAGAGAAATACATGGTAATTAAAAAAAACGGTATTTCTTAATCATTTCTCTCTCTCCACTACAAATAATAACAAGATGAAGCCTAATGAAATCTAAAGTTTGGTGAAATCTCGTCTGGTCGGGTAAAAAGTTCATAGCTAAAAACGTGCGGTCACCGACCAAAGGTTAATAAAAGCTTAAAAAGGACGTTTCGTCTACCGTACGGAATCCTTGTTCACTGAGCAAATAAGCCAGAAGAACGAAGCTTTTTAAGTGTGGCTTATTTAAGTGTGTCTTAAGTGCGCCTTCAGTGTGCCTTTTAAGTGTGCCTTAAGACCTTTTTAAGGTCTTATTTGCTCAGTGAACAAGGCTTCCGTACGGAAGCCGAAAGGTCTCTTTTTTACGCTTTTAATAAACGTTTGGACGGTGACCTCCAGTTTGTAACTATGAACATGAAGCCTATACCAGCCTTAAAGACTTCTTCGACCTTGTATGTGTTGCAAACGGCCCCCAGCCTAATTTACTTCTTTAAACTGATGAACAATCACCCCATCATAATCACAATAGAAGCGTACGGTATTATGCTGCTTTGACGCACATTTTCAAATGATTAATAACTCTGTTACATACACAGACTTCAGTGTCGATGGTAAGTTTTCATTTTCCAAGCATAAACCTACTTTTTTATTGTATTTAGAGGTTATGTGCTTTTAGTATAGCCTGAAGCCCGCTACCATGGTGCACTATGTCCCAGGCCACAGAGGCAGTGCCAGGGGTGTAGCGCCTGACCGCAGTGCTGAAGTCTCCGCTCAAACCGGCGTGCACATGACTGGTGCCCCATATGAAAATATGAAACCTTAGGTAACGACGAATCTGGGTGACCATTTGAAGCAACAGTGGTACAAAGAAATAATGAAGTACATGTGATGAAGCCCAAAAGGTAGCTTTATGGAGAATCTAAATTGGCCACGGACGTCGCACGCATTGGCAATTGGCTCGCAATCATGATTTACCGGACACCAACAAGCCGCACTGTCAACGATGGGACGAAAAACTATCTGTCCTTCATATACATTCATAACACTGTCTTGCAGCCTTTATTATGGTGGTTCAGTGTTGACTTACCGAAGAAAGTTTAGTAACCTTGTGGATATTCAATTGTATGGTACAAATGGTAGCTTGCCTACTTGTGCGAAATATTATAACGTGTACAAAACCATGCCGCCCGTTTTGCCATGGGTGATTACAATTTCCGATACAGTGTTACATCAAAACCAGCTGAACTGGGAACCCCTGAAAGAACGTAGGCAGTATATCAAACGTCAAACTTAATTTGCTCTATTGTACCTATTTAAAATATTGCCATTAATCGTGACATCTTTCTGCTTGCTCCACATTTTGTATCTAGACGGCGTTACCATAGTTGGAAAATTCGTGAAATACCTCGCGGTACAAATGTTTTCAAAGATTTGTTCTTTCCTCACACCATTAGTTTGTGGAATAAGTTGCCAAGTGCTATAGTTGATTGTACCACTAACGCGATTTTTAGTAACTATCTGTTAGACTTGTAGTTCTGTTTTTATTTGTGTATTTGTGATGATGTTCAGCGATGTGTTTTAGCCTTCCTGCCACATGTATATGACATGTTCAATTTCCCCCCGGCTATAATGCCATCTTGGCGCTGCAGAAAACTAACTAAATAAATAAATAAATAAATAGGTAAATAAATAAATAAATAAATATTCTCGCTTACCTTCATGATCTGTCGCAAAACAAATACTAAGTTAAAGTTTAGTCATGGCTCTATTCAGCAACTTGCAGAGAGAAATCTTGAACTCTTGAACAAATGCGTTTCCGCGACGCCTCAACAAGAGCGGGGGTCATTTTTACGGCGCACTGCGCCGTTGTGGCATTAGCGCCCTAGAACCATGAATAATAGACAGCGTTCTTGGTTGGAGCGCTTTAAATGAGTGAATACCCAAGGTTCAAACTTTATACTTAACCATTGATGCTCCCGAAATGCGTGTCTACAAAGTTGCGCGGATTTTCAAGCTGTCGCAAGCTGAATAACGAAGTCGTAATTTTGTCGCCCGCCCAGGCATCCTCTTTGTCTCCTTCCTGTCCACTCATGTTCACGTTGAGCGAGGACGTTCACCCTAACTCACCAATGTTGAATTGCGTCGTTGTTTGAAAGCAGTTGGCCGGAGTGGTGGTGTACCGTTTTCTCCGCCCCTGCTGATTGCCACTGTAGCGACAAGTTTGCGCCGCAAAAAGTGTTCGCTAATAATGTACGCGCTGCACGTGGATGAGTTCAGGCTCCCGGCTAGGAAGGTGTGCTCATCCAGGTGCATGAATCACCTCGGAGAATCGATTAATCATGCTTACACTCTGTTGAGAGAGCAGGAACAGGCAGCACAGCCGTTCAGTAGCGTTGTGGTGTGAACAACGTGGAAGCTTCGGGAAGTTTGTTTGGCGTGCCAGAAAATAAAACAGGGCAAAGACAAGGACTGGTGAGAGGGAAAACCCCACAATGCGGGTGTTTTTTTGCTCGCTCGTCCGTGTCCTTTTAGGTTTCTCATTTCTGTCATGTGACCTTAAGTACAGCTGTGTTATGAATATTTGTTTAGAGGCGCTGACTTTGTCGTGCGCTTGGTAAACTCAACTCGGATAACTGCAGACGAGCCTTTGATGTAAGAAAGTGTACACGTAAACAACCTGTTAAAAATGGCTGGTAATTTCGTGCGCTTGCAACTGACGTAAAGAAGCAAACAGTTTTAGGGGCAATTGACTTTCTTCGGCTAATTAAACTAGAATATTTTGGTCTGTCTGTCTGTCTGTCTGTCTGTCTGTCTGTCTGTCTGTCTGTCTGTCTGTCTGTCTGTCTGTCTGTCTGTCTGTCCACCCTTCCATCCGTCCAGCAATTCAGCTGCCTGTACAAAAGTTAAAATTCTTGCACGAGAGGTTCATATAACCAAAACATTCCCGAACTACCAAATCTGTTTAAAAACTTAATCTTCCTTGCCAACTGTGTTCAGCAGTTGAAGTTTTGTGATGGGCTTGGGGTATGCGGGACGTTACGACCCCGCAGCACAAGTACGCGTCACCTACAACTCTCGTTCAGGTATCACCTGGCCAAGCAACCGCCACTGACATCGCGAGCGTCGTACGCAGAGTTACTGGATATATACCAGTTCCGAAACTCCTCATAGGCCCCATGTATCAAAAGGCGGTCCTCGGTTGTCCCCCTCCGCTGGGGCAAGTACGGGGAAAGTTGACTAGGCTGTCGTCTGTCGGCAGAAAGTTGAAGGAAAGAATACATTTTTTCGTCCATCGGGATCAGGTATTGCCGCTAGAGGAGGCCCACAGGGCCGCCGAGTAGTACTCAAGTGGTTGCGGCTGTTGGTGTAAGTCATAAAAAAATAACCACAAAAAATCACTTAAAAACATAAACATAACAGAGTCCGGGGCGCGCGCCGCCTGGACTCTGAAGCGCAGTTTCGCAACTGGTGCATAATGAGGAACTCTGGTCGTGAGGGCAATCAACATCGACACATTCTGTGCTTTCAAGCCTTGTTCAGGATGGTGAAAGTTGCTTTTTTTTTCATGTGTGGATTTCTTTTGCTCATTCAAATTGAATCGTCGTGTTGGGTTGTGGTGCAGGTCATTCACTGTGTTTTTGTTGCATTTTTTTTTTTCAGGACGGCTCAATCGAGTTCGAGGAGTTCATTCGTGCACTTTCCGTGACATCACGAGGGAGTCTCGACGAGAAGCTAGTCTGTGAGTATGCGTCTATCCAGAGTACTGGTACAAATGATGTTGGGGTCATATAGCGAAATGTTAACGTTTTGCATTATAATGTGCTTCGATTAGTTAGGATTGACCGAGTGTTTAAAGCAGAATGGGTTTATTGAGCGCTTTCATGAATAAAACGCAGATTAAATCATCAAGCCCAGACTTTCGACACACGGCTAAAAAAAAAGTAGTAACAGACCATGTTTTGCCAGTATTGTAAACAATAAGGAAGGGATTCGCAGCTACATACACCACTGTTTACACTACGAGTATGTGTATACGCGAGCGAACAGCTCGTTGTCGTTGGTGCCATAATTGATATGCTGTAGGATAACCTCTTTGCGCGCCGCGTCACCAACAATATCTCATATCCCACTGAACCCATATTACATAGAACAAAGCACAAACCACAAACTTTTTTATCTAATGGTGATAATATGAGCATCTACACTTTAAAGAATCGGGCATGCCTCGCGCCGTCAGATAAGACCGACTCGGAGAAACGGGCGTCTTGTCTTCCTCTGTTGAGCCGCAGGCCGAGTTGATAGTTTGTTTCGTTTTATGGTGCACGAGAGTTGTACAGAAATGTACAGTCGTGGGTAAACGTGTACAGGCCGTTGCAGCAGCGGGGTAATTTTCCAACATTTTCTTCTCTGGACGCAACCGAACAGCTCATGCATTTCTTCTTTTAATAATTTGAGGATGAGACTGCAACTCAAGCGCACAGAACCGCTTCATGGTTGCAAATGTCAAGAGGAGCCATGAATAAGTTATAGCTGAATAACAGGACGAGCACGATAGAGGGCACAAACGAGGTCAAATGAAACTCCGGCGCTCTCGCCGTCCGTAGACTCAGGCTGGTGGCTCTATAGATTGCCAAGTCTAGAAAATCGGTGTGGACAGTGTCGCGTAGCGCTACCCTGACATACTAGCAGTGTTGTACGGAACGGCGTTACAAGGAACGGCGTTCCTGGAACTAGTTCCTTTTTGGAGGAACGGAGGAACGCCACCGTTCTACTAAGGGTTGGTGGAACTGTAACAGTAACTCGTTTCGTTTTTGAAGGAACGGCAGGAACGGCGTTCCTGCCGTTACATCGCTAGGATTTGGCTGTTTTTGATGCCAAGGCTGGAGTACAAAAATACACAAAGCGCTACTGCGTTTCTCTTCCTAGATGGTCAGTTTGCCCGCCCTTCAGCCGTGCGTGCTTCCTCGAAGGTGAAAGGCAGAAGAATAACCACGCAGCAGGCCGCAGCTTCTGCTTGCTTTCATGCTGGTTGCTTACGCGGCGTTCGACGGGTGAATAGCGTAGCCCCGAGAATGCTTTTTACCCTTTATCGTTTGTCTGGGGACGCCAGAATGCGCGTCTGGCCGATACAATTGTTCCCTGGCGGGTTAGGAATAGAGAGTTTTAGCAGTCCGTCCGTTTTGTCGTATGCGTTGTTACTAGGTTAACCGGGACCGGCTGGGCACTTGGGCATTCGTCGCGGTAGGGGGATTAGTTCCGCGGGCCTGCCTTCGCCATGTCCATGCCTCCACACCCTTCCTACTTGCCCTTCCGCGCGCTCAGGAGCAGACCGGTCCCGGTCGACCCGGTAACAACGTAGCCAACGAAACAGACGGACTGCTAAACGAGATCCGGACATTTCGGTGTCGGACATTTTGGTCCAGGACGTTTCGTTGTGGACATTTCTGTGCACGGACATTTTGGTGCATGACGTCTTGGCCCAGACATTTTGAGTGAGGGGATGTCCCAGGCATTCTTTGAACATTTTAGCGTTAATATTGTAATTTCGTGACTTGATATGATTTTACGTTCGAGACTTGTGCTTGCGCCGCCTCGTGGAAACGAACGCTAAACCCTGGCGAAGCATTGCAACGTGAAACCCAATTTCTGTAGCAGATGGTAAAAATTAACGTTGTTAATTTGGATCCGTTCAACCATTTTTTGTTATGTTAACATTCATGTGAAGAACCCTAATACTTTAAGTGTTACCAAAGGGCTTTCCTTTCACTTCACCCAATGGTGCAAGACGCTGCTTCTTTTAGTCTATTCCTTCCTCCCCCCCCAAGCAAAACTTCCGCGAAAAAACAACAACAGAAAATTGAGGTCGATTAGGCGAGTGTGCATTTCGTTTTAATTATTCTCTCAATAAATCTCGCCTTCGTTGCATTCGGTGTCAGTTCTTCTTAAAACTAACCAACGATCGCACTTACGGTGGCGTTACTTAGGGGAGGGGAAAGCTGATCCCCGCCGGCAATCATCCCCCTAATTAGAGAGAGAGGGGTGTCACTTGTACTTCACCATTGCGTCGACTGGACTTCGAAAACTTGAAGACGATTGTTGCCGCTCTCGTCACACTAGCCTATTCATTTTTTTGCTCCTTATAATGGGAGGAAGCGATGTATACCAGGGGTGTCCATGATATGCGCGGCTTGATGAGTTAATTCCCAAGGGGGCGACTGAAGGCGCAAAAAGAGCGGTTGCTGGAGTGGGGGCGCCATCGATATGACCGCGACGCGCGGAAGGGCGTAGCCAGCAAACCATAATGGCCATTGTGTTCTCAGTGGCTGTTTGGGTGGCTTTTTGTGTCACATTATAGAGGTTTCATGCGCCCATGGTGAATGTAAAGCTTTTTCTCTGTTTTAAACGCGAAGTGTGCTATGTCATTGTTCTGAATGTATCACCCAATTCCTGCAAAAGCCTCCACTAAGAGGCTAGCAGTATGTTCTAAATAAAAAATAAAAAATCACTTCGGTGACGCTTCGGAGACCGTGAACTCCACCACGCCAGTAGGATTTTCAGGGGAAACCGAAAATAATATGGCTGAAAAAAATCTGGTCGAGATTCGAGCGTACAGGCGGGAGGTGGGAGAGGGAGGGGGAGCTAGAACAAAGAATTAAAATGTGGTAAATGTAGGCTTGTAAACATTAAACGTAGGTTGGTTGTCCCGAACACAATGGGTGCAATTTGTATGCACAACCGGTACGCGCTTAATCAGCATTTAGGACATTAGAGCCTGCGGCTGTTTTCCAAAAGGCCCGTTTTTCCTCCCCTGCAATATCCTAGACCAGTGTTCGCGCATTCATTTTAGCAAGGCAGCCCAGCCTACGTAATACTCTTCATAAGGTTCCCTTCATTCTGGGGGGCTAGCTAATGTTTTTTACTTTTTAGATATTGAGAGTGTGCATGTAATTTATGTAATTTGAGGGTGTGTAATTTAAAAAAAAATACAAAAGAGGCGGTAGACCATCGTAAACAAGGGTAATTGTCCTACCTAAAAAAGAGCGAATATAAATTAACAACCTGTCATAAATGAAAAAAAAAACGTGTGCTAATGAATTCAATCGGCTGCATATAACAGGTGTCTCCAGGAAGAGGTATTAAACAAAAACATATAAATGTAGAATTTCTAAAAATACCTGGCAAAGATAGAACACGGCATCAATCAAGAAAATAAATTCACTGCTCCAGATTGTTGTCCATAACCCACGTTAGGCGGAAATAAAAATATAACGCCTGTCGCAAACAGGCAAGCACCGGATAATTTGGTCGCCGAAATGTCCGTACACCGAAATGTCCGTACACCGAAATGTGCGTGCACCGAAACGCCCGTACACCGATATGTCCGTACACCGATATGTCCGCACACCGAACTTTCTGCACCGAATTACCCTGCACTTGAATCTCCTCGAGCCGTCTGGAGTTTGTCCGGTGCTCCCAGAAAAAATTCGCCTAGGAGCGTTTCTTTTGATTATCTTTATCTCCAGATAATCTGCTGGCGGTGGTGTTATTATTCGTATAATATAGTAGTTCGATGTGAGTTTTAAATGTCTCACTTAATTTCGACCGAGGATTATCGGACACTATATTTTAATTTAAAAGCCTAATTGTAACGTTAATGTAACGACACGTTCCAATTTTCGAAGTGGAACTGGAACGCGTTCCTTTCGCAATAACAGAACTTGTAACGGGAACTCGTTTCAAAATCGGCAAGGAACGAGGAACGAGCTTTCGTTTCTATTTTGGAGGAACGTGTACAACACTGCTTACTAGCCACCACGACAAAGGAGTGTGTTGCACGCAGCGTGGCTCTCTGTCGTGGATGCGTTGTAATTAAGTCCCAACACCTTCAACGATGGCTCATGTAACTTATCCTGCAACAACGTAAAATAATTTAATGGATACACGCGCAACTCTTTCATTACGTCCATATTAAATTTCACAGTGCTGAAAAAGACTGCAGGCGACAAATTATTACATGCTAAATGGGTGGAGTTCCAGAGAACCCAAGTGCCCCACTGAATCTGCCAGCACGAATTGCCGTACATGTTCAGTGCTTCCCGCCGTAATATACCTCGCGCGATAGAAATGTCCTATTGCGCTTTGTGCTGAGCATTTTTAGCCATCTTTCATAGTGAATCATCCATATCGCCTCAACAAAAAATAATTATATTGAAAAATTACTGGCCTGTTGGCTCCCAGATTGTTAAAAGAATCGGTCAACAATAGGCCATGGGGTCAGGTAACTTTTGCTTGCTTCTTAACATAACCGCATTGTGTTATTTCCCTTACTTTCAAACCCGTGTTCTGATTTTTCCGCTACCTAATAAAGCACCACGCCTATTTCGTTCCTTGCATTCCTATTTCCCCACTTTGATATATGAGAATGAATTAGAGGTTAAGAATGGCCTTTGTGCCCTCTTTTGTGGTGCCTATAAATGCCTATTTTTGGTTTTTGTGCCTAAATGCTCATAAGTGCCTATAAATGCCCAAAAGTGCCTCTAAATGTCTATTTTCTGAACTGTTAGTTATATGGACACGATTTAACCTGAAGATATTTTTTTGGCGCGGAGTTTAAGTCATTCTTTGCGTTACAATATATTTGTGCATTGACTGTTCGGAATTCTAGTGGGTTCAACTTAGTCCTATAGTTGAAACAACTCCCGGAAAACAACTGCTAGCAGGAGTTGAATGGGACGCCTATTCTCAGTGACAGAAGGCACAATTTTAAACCCAAAAAGTCGAGACGGGGCTATTTTGGTATTTTCTCCTCAATTTTCACGGTGATTCTTGGAGTACGTTCCGCATGATCTCCGAACATATTTCTTCAAACATATGCGGCCGCATCCTCATTTCTAGAAGCCAACTCAAAGTTAATTCTATTTTAGATTCAAGGGTTCAGCATCAAACAAGCCTTTGTTAGCAGATCTTTCCTATATTGAAGAGCCAACGTTATAACTGAAACGCTCCATTTTCTTACAACTAAAATTCCCACGGCTTACGTGCTTTAAAACACGATTTTATCTCAAAAATCTGCTCAGCGGCTATGCTCTTTTTTAAATGTTCTTCAAATATGTGGACGTGTACATGGCAGTGTTGGCGCATCTTGATTGCTAAATTTGGAGATCATTGGGCTTAGTAAACTTCAGAGTTTTACCTCACAGCACTCATGTAACAGCTTGCTAAGTTGTTCAGAAATTGTCGTCTCGCTTGCGTTATTTTTGGTATCTGTATTTTGTGTCATGTATAAATTGTGTCAGGCAGACATAAATACGTATTTTTGAATCCGTATCCTTAGCTCTCAAGTATATTTCCATGCCTGTTTAACTGCATGTGACGCTTGAGCAAGTGACAGTGGCCATTGAACATAATGTGCGCCGTCTGTTTGTCAAATTAAGTCAATAAAACGAGGTTAGTCCAGCAGTTTTATACGGCACTTCAACGGCTATGTTCAACTTCTGGCGCTTTTCTGCCGTCATAAACAGTAACGTGTTTGGTTTTCCTGCTGTAGACACAGGTCGTGCATGTTTCCACTTAAAATTGTTGGCATGTATGTAAAACTTCATCGTGCGTGTATTGACACTTTTGGAGGCCTAAAACATTGTTTTGTCTGCCTATTTTTGCGCCTATAACGTGCTCTTTTATTGCCAAAAAATTCGGCCTCAAGTCATTACACCGCCGTACGTATACGCTCCTAAAGAACCGGGACCTAGTAAAATGCCGAAGTTGCAATGCAAAGGACGCTGACTAGACAAGCATTGCCTCCTTGGCAGTTTTCAAGAAACATTCACATCTTCGGTGTTTCACGCGATAAAACTACACCCGGGCTGGGCGTCTACAAATAGGTGAACATCGCTACACAGACCAAACCCAAGAAGAAGAAAGTGATAACCACGAGCCCTGACTTACAACTGAATTTATTTTTCGGCTTGTCACATATATATGCTGAGAGAAAAAATACAAGAAAAGCAGAAATAACACGAAAGCTGGAGATAACCAAACCAGTCGTCATGCTTCACCGACGCCATAGGCCACAAACACTTGCTGAACTACTGTGGGACAGAAAATTAACCTCTTTCTGCGAGAGGGAAATGGAGGGTACGGAAAATTATGGTTACTTTCGGGATCCTCAATTGGTCATGCAGAATGCGGTCAATGTGCGCTAAAAAGACATCACTTAAAATTGGTGCGATGCAAGATCCTATACAGATTCCGTTAGACTGAATATAAAGCTTTTCATCCCTAGTTGTGAAAGTTGAGTTTAGGTACACCGTCAAAGCTCTAAAAATCCTGGTACTGACACACCTGTACTATTTTGAAACGAAACGGATCCGTACTTGTCGATGGATTCCCCAACACAAAGCAACAGTTCACAATATGGCAAAGAGTAATATAAATCTTTTACTTCAAAAGAGCATGCCATATAGCTTTTGTCTTTATATTCCTTTAAGAACTCGATGACTTTATCCCATTTCCGCACAATGAACGGGTCTTTGGCTCTTAAGAGGTTCAAATGTTTCTGCAAAAACAACGCAATACACTTTTGCCAATTACCGTTGTCGGATAAAATTACCCTTACAGGGATATCTACTTTATGTGTTTTCGCGGTAAAAAGCATATCCAGGCTCATACGACTGCTTTTTTCTATGGATTTTTCCAGACCATTGAGCTTTATACTTTTTACAAACTTTTTTGGCCCCTGCTCTTACTTTTTTCAGGGAAATATTATCTCGGAATGTGAAGGTTGATAAAATTGCTTGCTCAAATTTTGCTTTAAACAGGCTTTCCTTCAAAACAATAGCGCCCCCTTTTTTGTAGGAGGGTAGCAAGGCTAGCGCATTGGTCTTTAAAAATGACTCCGTCTGCCTAACTGGTACGTCACACTTCTTTTGTCTGCACTTGGAGAGAACATCACTCCTTCAGGCACGCACCGGTCGGCCTCAGCATCGGGAGCCAGCCCAGACACTTGCCTCACCAAGCTGAGAAGCTCGGCGCTGGCTTTTCAGGTTCCACGGCGTATTTGGGTCCTCTAGCCAGAACACGGTTGATGTGGTTAGGAAGAGTCTCGTCGCCCAAGGTTTTGATGTTGTCCTTTCTGGCTTTTGGGACCATGCGCGCAGAAGCATGCACTTCCGAAAGAGTCTGCAACCACAAACACTCAGCCATCGAGTCCACCAGATCGCTGAATTCCCTCCACTTCCTGCTACGTCGGGGCTGTGCAGACAGTCCGTGAAGACGCAGATACCGGCACTCTCGGTAGAACCGCGCTTGCCTATTCCACTCGTACCGAAGAATTTCCCTCGAACTGAAAAATTCTTTAGTCCACTCTGACTGAAAAAAATACGCCGTGGAACTTGAAAAGACAGCGCCCGAGCTGCTCAGCTTGGTGAGGCAAGTGTCTGGGCTGGCTCCCGATGCTGAGGCCGACCGGTGCGTGTCTGAAGGAGTGATGTTCTCTTCAAGTGCAGACAAAAGAAGTGTGACGTACCAGTTAGGCAGACGGAGTCATTTTTAAAGACCAATGCGCTAGCCTTGCTACCCTCCTACAAAAAAGGGGGCGCTATTGTTTTGAAGGAAAGCCTGTTTAAAGCAAAATCTGAGCAAGCAATTTTATCAACCTTCATATTCCGAGATAATATTTCCCTGAAAAAAGTAAGAGCAGGGGCCAAAAAAGTTTGCTAACGTCAAGCTCGACGGTCTGGAAAAATCCATAGAAAAAAGCAGTCGTATGAGACTGGATATGCTTTTTACCCCGAAAACACATAAAGTAAATATCCCTGTAAGGGCAATTTTATCCGACAACGGTAGTTGGCAAACGTCCATTGCGTTGTTTTTGCAGAAACATTTGAACCTCTTAAGAGACAAAGACCCGTTCATTGTGCGGAAATGGGATAAAGTCATCGAGTTATTAAAGGAATATAAAGACAAAAGCCATATGGCATGCTCTTTTGAAGTAAAAGATTTATATTACTCTTTGCCATATTGTGAACTGTTGCTTTGTGCTGAGGAATCCATCGACAAGTACGGTTCCGTTTCGTTTAAAATAGTACAGGTGTGTCAGTACCAGGATTTTTAGAGCTTTGACGGTGTACCTAAACTCAACTTTCACGACTAGGGATGATAAGCTTGATATTCAGTCTAACGGAATCTGTATAGGATCTTGCATCGCACCAATTTTAAGTGACCTCTTTTTAGCGCACCTTGACCGCATTCTCCATGACCAATTGAGGATCCCATAAGTAACCATAATTTTCCGTTACGTCGACGATGTTTTAGTAGTCTTTACACCCACGAAGTGGGCCTTGAATCGTTAATGTTCCAGGTTTTAGGCCATATCCGTCAATGTTTTAAATTTTTGGTTTGAACTTTTCAAATTCCCGTGGACAAAACTATTCTGGTTTTAGTTCTTAAGCTTCATTTTTCACACAATCACATCTGCTGGGCGTACGATTTGCGAGCGAGCAAACCGCTTCTACCTTTTGACTCACGCCATTCTAAACTTGTGAAAAGGTCTATCATAACAATGTGTTTTAAAAAGCCCTTAACAAGTCTTCTTTTCACTCGATACAAGAAAGCTTACGTAAGCAGGTTGATCGGCTTCTAATAGCGGGGTATCCTGAGCAGCTGTTAGCTTCGGTAGCGGAATCAATAATGCAGTGATTAAACAGGGAGGATTGGGACTGCCAAGCAGCTGTAGAAGGCACCAAAAATGATAAACTCAATGTTATTCCATACATGCACCGGATAGCGCACACTTTGAAAAAGGGAAAAGAGCTAGCGTAAAAGTTGTATTTCCTGCTCTAAACAAACTTTCCTACATGTGTCCGAGAGTAAACAAAACAAATAAAACAATGCACTCTTGCTCTGTAAAGCACGATAACTGGTTTGTAGAATGCGTTAAAGACGCCGTCTATTGAGTTCTGCAGTCCTGTGGGAAAGCGTACGTTGGCCAAACGGGACGATGCCTCAATGAAAGATTAAAAGAACATAACTATAACGTACATAAGGCGATTAGTGGCCACTTAGGTGTCTACTGTCGGGATTGCCGCGGCTGCGCCCCAATCTTTCAAAAAACACAGGTCATTGCGATACACAGATATAAAATAACTAGACAAGTAATTGAAGCCGCAGAAATAGAGCGCCAAAAAATGTGTTAGCGTACCCTCCATGTCCCTCTCGCAGAAAGAGGTTAATTTTCTGTCGCACAGTAGTTCAGCAAGTGTTTGTGGCCTATGGCGTCGGTGAAGCATGACGACCGGTTTGGTTATCTCCAGCTTTCTGGTTATTTCTGCTTTTCTTGTATTTTTTCTGTCAGCATATATTTGTGACAAGCCGAAAAATATAGTCAGTTGTAAGTCAGCGCTCATGGTTGTCACTTTCTTCTTCTTGGGTTTGCTCTGTGTAGCGCTGTTCCCCTATTTGTAATCATGCACCAACTCGCCCAAGCCTTAACCCTTGCAGTCGCAGTCCGGGAGCGTGCCGTAAACCGAATGCATGAGATGAACGCCCTGAAGTGCAATCACTTGAAGGAAATGTCCACAAATATAACATCTTGTCAATCGAAGCGAAGGTCAGATCAAAGTTTTGTGAGCCAGTTTTCGTTTGGTGCATTGCACTATTTAGAAAAATAGGCAAAAACCTTCCAAACTGGCTTACAAGATTGAATCCGAAACTGACTTCTTCGCAAGAACAGTATAAACGTGATACAGTAAAAGCTCGTTAATTCCAACTCCAACAGGACCGTAACATTCTTCGAGTTAAGCGGAGTTCGAATTAGCGGGTGGGCGCTAGAATGAATGGACGTCGCACCACACTGCGCTGGTCGAACACAAAGAACCACATCCGAACTCGTTCTCGCGAATTAGGCGCTACTGCGCGTTTGTCACAGGTGGTTTTGTAAATAATGTTCATGGAGCTCGAAAAGCCAACGAAATTAATTGATCAGTCAGTTGTTGTTTTTTTTTTTTTCGTTGTTTGCATCTCTAGCAAATTTTATTTGGTTTGGATTTGCAACCCATTGCAATCACTTTGGACCGACTTCTTCTACGAGGGGTGATGAAACTACGGGATCGCAGTTTGAATTAACCGTTCTGTACACCGACGTGTTCCAATTATCGGTGGTTTCCCCCCATTGAAACATACAGGGCTGGGCGAGGTCCAGGGCGTCAGTTTGATATAACTAAGTTCGAATTAACGAGTGTTTATGATATAACGTACTTCTAAGTAGGCGAAATGGGATGAAAGTTGGGCTCTTTCCTGCAACCATACTTTTTTTATGGGAGCCCATATATTTCCTTAGAAATCACTTTTTTTACGAAGTAACGAGAAACCCACGTCGTGTTTTGTTCACCCAATCCAAAGAAGTTTTGCACCATCATGGAATATTTTTGGCTACAGAACGTCGCACATCATACGTGTTATGAGCAATACGAAATAGAGTGATCTTCTGTGGATATCTTCAAGGATGTGGGCAAAACTCTTTTTAATCCGTCCTTATGCACGTATTGGAAATAGTTCCTTTCCTCCGCAAAGAGTTTTCCCCGTTCATATAAATGAACGTCAAACTTAAACGCCGAATCAAACATTCCATTAGGGTTGGTTCCTCCTACCAACTCAACATGATGTATTATGCTTTAGGTTATTGCCACTGAAACAAGAATTCAACGGCCGTATGCAGCAGTATGTACCGCGTTGAAATCAGTGATATAAATGTGGTTTTACGGTTTAACGCAGAAAGAAGGGATCAGAAAAACACCGCCAGGGATCAATAAGTAGAGTGACAGAGCGGTCACGTTTGGCTATGCGATTCCACGGACAATATTAAAGCGAAGCTGTCTTGGTCACACTCATGGCAGTGCCGTAACCAAAACACACTGAAGGAAAGCCAACTTTCATGGCTTTCCTTTGATTATGATGATGATGAAACAAAACAAAAACGCTTCCCGCGGTCGGAATTAAACCTGGATCCTTCTGGGTATGAAGCCGGCGTCGCTCCAGTGCGCCATTATGGCTTTTTTTTTCATTATTGCCGGTTTCAGACATCATTGAAGTCTGTGCTACATGTGACAAAAACCAGGCTTGACCTAAACAATCGTAGCACACATAAAAACGGGGCATACCCAAAACTTCTCAACCTCAGGCAGCCACTCGGGAGTACTAGGCTGACGTTTCCACATCGCTACTATGCTGCGAACACTTTCGCAAAAATACTGCCTTGCAGGCCTTTTACGAACGTTCAAGTATCGCACCGTCATTCGACACCTCCATGTTCCATGGAGGACTAATAACTTCAAAAGGTCATAGGGCACGCCATTATCATTCTGAACAACAAGAAACCGTATACCATGAGGATCATCGCATTCGGGTGGCTCAGCATTTTTGGTGATTGTTCGTTTCGCTGGCCTTGGTTTGAAACTTTGACTTCGCACTTTGGCCGTTTGTATTTTGGTCTTTGATTTGACTTAGTTTGCAAGAAAGTCTTCGCGTCTTAACCATCTACCTTCAAAGAAAGGGGCTTTAATTTTGTTTGGATAGGCTTCAAAACGTAGACACAAAACCTGCATCTATAACTTACGGCAAGGACGCCTGCGTGGACGCGTTCCCTAGATGTCCACCGCTGGAAACAGCAAATAGCCCTTGGCCCATGATCTTCTTTTCCGTACTACCTCCGCCCATTTGAACAATGATGCCTACGAAGTTGTTCTGCCTCGTGAATCACTGTACATTAATGTATTATTAACGCTGACTAAATGGGCGATTGTAGCTCCTATACGTCTTACTAGCAGTAAGCTCTTTGAAGGGAATTCTGGTGCACGTCACTGCCGGATGAGCCGCGTTTGACAGGTCGTGTGCGTAGAGGCAACACTGGAATAGACGCTCGTCATTTTTGGAAACCTTCGTGTAAAATGTGTGAAACATCTTGTTCTCCATCCGGACGGAAGGAGAATTTAGAGCTGAGGCTCATGTCGCATTTGCCGCAAGTGCAGAGAGATTGTGAAAAATTACCAACCCCGCAAATAGACGGATACACCCTACAGTGAACGAAGGTTAAATTGCTTGCCGTTCGGCATTCGTCCTCAGAAAGTGCCTCTCGAAGTACTCCTCCGCGCGAACAAACGAGACGCGCTGCTCTCACGAGTCCACGAGACGTGGTCACGTGGGGCATCGTAGTGCTCCCAAGCTGCCTGTCCTATCCCATGGCTTCACACACATGGCTAACACGCTGTTTGGGCACCAGCTCCAAGGTCTGTGTTGAAATTTGCTTCGGCCGGGGATCGCAGCGGGGTTGGTGGCGCTTCAGCTGCCGCCGTGATACGCACGAGCTGTTTGCTTGGTCTTTACTGAGCTTGAAGGTCAGAAGGACGCTACCAGCCACTTCCTGGATTGGTACCTGGAGTAGTCGGCTTCGCTTAAAACGTTACGAAACAATAATTTGAGCGTGGTTTCTATGTGCATAAGTCGGCTTCAACGAAAACAAACAAGCATTCTAGCAGCAACAAAACGCTGAACCCCGATCGTAAACAGTGGCTAGTTCCTGGTACCAAGGGCTTGTGACCACCAACGATGAAGTATCTCTTGTTCTGAGAAATAAGAATAGCCCTTTTCCATCCACGCCGCATGACGATGTGTGGAAATCTCGTGGTTGTGCAAGGGCGAGGACAGTTGTGCCCGAGGTGCAAGCGTGCTTGGAACGTTCGTCGCGTAGCACCAAGGGGCTCCCAGTGTTCCCGCGGCGGCCAATCATGAGACACCTGCGTTTTCACATGAGCACATAAAATCCATCCCTGCCAGCCTGCTCGTGACAAAGCCATACTGGAGAGCCCGATGGACGTCACTGAGGCAGCGGGTGCCGTGGGAAAAATGTTCGCTCCACCTGTAGGCGCGCCCCGCACTGCGCCCAAACCAGTCCCATAGCGTAAGCCTACCTAAACCTGTCAGCACGTGCCCATAAGCCTCAGAACGATCCAGCTCCCGGAGATAACAAATTTCAGAAAGCATCCGACCCGAACTGCTGCAGACAATGAAAAAATGGGCTTGCCAGTGAAAGGATCGAATTCCTCACCCCTGCCCACTAAAGCTGGCAGTATAATAACTACGAGCTCGAGGCCTCTGAAGAAGAGGGATTTGCGCCAGCTTAAAAGCGTAGAAACCACCTTTTCTGCAGTTGTATCAAGTTCCGGATAATTCCACACGAGTAACGACCGTCCATTTCATCTTACTATAACCCGCCGAAGTGTCTTAGGGGCTAAGGCATTGTGCAGCTGAACCCAAGGACGCGAGTTGATTGCCTGCCATGGCAGCCGCATTTCTGATGGAGGCGAAAAACGAAAACGCCCGTGTTTTGGACATTTCGGAGCAGGTTAAAGATAGTGCACCTCATCGCCTGTGTAGCGTCGGCGAAGTAAACCTCACAATCAATCAATCAATCTAGCCAATCAATCAATCAATCCAGCCAATCAATCAGTCCTATCAATCAATCCAATCAATCCAATCAATCAAATCAGTTCATCCTGCTATACCTTCAAAGTCTCTTTAATGTTAATTTTCTCACTGTGTAACTTTTTTTCTTATTCCTTTTTTTCTCTCTTTTGTGTTTTATACTTACCCTCGTGTGTGTTATATACATTGTAATGTCAACCTTCTCCCCTATCCTCGTTTTTTTATGTATTCTTTTCTTCCTATCCCCCCCTACACCAGCAGGCGTTCGGGTGTCCGCCCCCTAGGCGAGGCAATTTACGCCTGTTGGTGGATCTTCCTTTTCCTAAGAACAATAAATACATACATACATGCAAACATGCATACATGCATGCATGTATGCATGCATGTATGTATGTATGTATGTATGCATGCATACATACATACATACATACATACATACATACATACATACATACATACATACATACATACATACATACATACGTACATACGTACATCCGTACATGCGTACATCCGTACATGCGTACATGCGTACATGCGTACATACGTACATACATACATACATACATACATACATACATACATACATACATACATACATACATACATACATACTGTCGCGAAGACAAGGACGATGCAGTTGTCTTGAATGAGAAACACGTTTATTGGAGCGAACTTGCGCTCCCCTAACAACTCAAAAGAGTACAGAGGCGGCGAAGCAGCGGTCAACAAAGTGACTTGCACAGGCGAGTGTCGTCGAATCGAATGCTCCGGCGTCCGCACTGCAGGCTTTTTATCTTTAGGCGCGCGTGCTTCTCGAAACGTCGATTCACATCGAGAACATAGTAGATCCAAGAAGATTATTCTGGGCTGTTCACGTTAGATCGGAATGCTCTCCCTATCACGACAGATAACACATGCGGCGCAGAAAGAAAGAATGGAACACGCGCTTCCCTTTGCGCAGAGATAACACAGACCGGCGCAGCCGGGCGGTAAAAGCAAAACACAAATAAACAAACCCAATTTATGGTTCGTGGCATTACCCCCCCTCTAAGAGTGCATCGACCCGATGCTAACATAAGCGACAGTCCGAAAATAAAAATAAAATTCGTTATCGTCCGTAGAAAGGTTTTAAGCGAACCACGTGGACGACTTCGGGCCGCGTGCGTCGTCGTGATGTTCCGGAATCACCATCGGGGATCACCTCGTAGGTAAGTTGGCCGACATGTCGTAGAATCTGGTAGGGTCCGAAATACCGTCACAGGAGCTTCTCACTGAGTCCGCGTCGTCGGATGGGAGTCCAAACCCACACACGATCCCCTGGTTGGTACTCGGCGTATCGGCGTCGGTGGTTGTAGCGGCCCGCATCCACCAGCTGCTGGTCCGTTATACGAACTCGAGCAAGCTGGCGGGCCTCCTCCGCACGTTGAACATATCCGTGGACATCGGCGTTGAGGTCGTCGTCTTCTACGTGCGGAAGCATGGCGTCGAGCATCGTAGTCGGCCTTCTACCGTAGACAAGCTCGAACGGCGTCAGCTGCGTCGTCTCCTGGATAGCCGTGTTGTACGCAAACGTGACATACGGGAGCACTTCGTCCCAAGTCATGTTCAACGTCAACGTACATTGACAGCATATCTGTGATTGTCTTGTTCAGACGTTCTGTTAGTCCGTTCGTTTGGGGGTGGTACGCCGTCGTTCTTCGGTGATCCGTGTTGCTGTAGCGTAATACTCCTTGCATCAGCTCCGCAGTAAATGCCGTTCCGCGGTCGGTGATTAGGACTTCCGGGGCTCCATGTCGCAGCACAACTTGGCTTATAAAGAACTATGCCACTTCTTGTGCAGTCCCCCTCGGAAGAGCGGCGGTCTCTGCGTAGCGCGTCATGTAGTCTGTCGCTACGACAATCCACTTGTTCTGTGATCGTGACGTAGGGAACGGGCCTAAAAGGTCCATTCCAATCTGTTGAAATGGTCTCGATGGGACGGCGATCGGTTGCAGAAGTCCGGCGGGTCTTGTCGGCGGCGTTTTTCGTCGCTGGCAGTCACGGCCGCTCCGGACGTAGTGGGTGACGTCAGAGGTAAGGCCGGGCCAGTAGTACCTCGCCTTGATTTTTCCAATTGTGCGGGCTGTTCCGAGATGTCGGGAAGATGGGTCGTCGTGGCACGCTTCCAAAATTTCGTCACGAAGGTCCGCGGGGATGACGAGAAGGTAATTCGCTCTTGTTCCGGGGCTGAAATTCTTCTTCACGAGGACGGAGTTTCTCAGGCTGAATGCTGGTAAGCTGCGTTTGAAGGTCCTAAGAACGGCAACGTTGCATCCCTCGAGGTACTCGATTATGACGCGTAAGTCGGGATCGGCACGCTGCTGGGCGGCTAGGTCGCTCTCCGTCACGATCCCGAAGAACGCGCTGTCTTCATCAGAGTCTTGTGGTGGCGGGTCGACGGGGGCGCGGGGCAGGCAGTCGGCGTCGGAGTGTTTCCTGCCGGATTTATAAATGACTGTAACGTCGAACTCCTGCAGGCGCAGGCTCCACCGCCCAAGACGGCCAGAGGGGTCCTTCAAATTTTCGAGCCAACACAGCGCATGGTGGTCTGTTGCAACCTTGAATGGTCTTCCATACACGTATGGGCGAAATTTTGAAATCGCCCATATAATAACCAGGCACTCTTTCTCGGAGGCAGAATAGTTTTTCTCCTCCTTCGACAGACCACGGCTGGCATAGGCGATTACCCTTTCGCAGCCGCTTTGCTTTTGGACAAGGACGGCACCCAAGCCTATATCACTGGCGTCCGTGTGCATTTCCGTTTCGGCATTTTCGTCAAAATGAGCGAGCACGGGCGGGCTTTGCAGGCGTTTTTGCAGCTCGCAGAAGGCTTTTTCTTGGTCGTTTTCCCAGCTGAAAGGGGTGCTATCTTTCGTCAAGCGCGTGAGTGGCTCTGCAATGCGTGCGAAGTTTGCGACGAAGCGCCGGTAGTATGCGCACAGCCCGAGAAATCTTCGCACGCCCTTCTTGTCTTTCGGCCTTGGGAAGTTCGCAATGGCTGAAGTTTTTGCCGGGTAGGTAGGACTCCCGCGGCGTTGACGACGTGTCCCAAGAACATGAGTTCCCCGTATGCGAAACGGCACTTTTAGGGCTTCAGCGTCAACCCCGACGTACGAATGGCCTCGAGTACAGACTCCAACCTTGCAAGGTGTTCGTCGAAAGTCCGGGTGAATACCACTACATCGTCGAGGTATACGAGGCAGGTGTGCCACTTAAGGCCAGCTAGCACAGTGTCCATGACTCTTTGAAACGTCGCTGGTGCTGTGCACAGCCCAAACGGCATCACCTTGAACTCGTATAGGCCGTCTGGGGTTATAAATGCAGTCTTCTGTTGGTCTCTCTCATCCACTTCAATTTGCCAGTAGCCGGTCTTCAGGTCCATCGATGAGAAGTACTTCGCGTGGCAGAGGTGGTCGAGGGCGTCGTCGATTCGGGGGAGGGGTACACGTCCTTTTTCATGATTTTGTTCAGTCGACGGTAGTCAACACAAAACCTTAATGTGCCGTCTTTTTTCTTTACGAGTACGAGGGGCGCAGCCCAGGGGCTTTTCGATGGCTGTATAATGTCGTCGCTGAGCATGTCGTCGACTTGAGTCCGGATGGCTTCCCGTTCGTGTGAAGAGACGCGGTACGGTGACTGTCGGGTAGGTCGGGCTCTATCTTCGGTTGTTATTCGATGCTTCGCTAGAGGGGTCTGACGTAGTTTTGCGCTCGAAGAAAAACATTCGCTATAGCGACGCAGCAAAGCCAATAACTTGTTCCGTTGTTCTTGCGGTAGCGCCGGATTCACGTCGAAGGGCTGCGGGAGCTTGAAGGTTTCTACGGGTGTGCGTTCAAAGTCTGCGACCGCGATCACGTCACTTGCTTCTTGCGCTTCTTCGAGGAATGCAATTGCTGCGCCCTTGTTTAAATGCTGGTACTCCTCGGTGAAATTAGTAACCAAAATGTGGGATTGGTGTTCTTTGAAGCGCCCAATGCCTCTTGCGACCGACACACCACGGTCGAGAAGCACCCTTTGATCAGTGTCTACGATAGCGTCAACGTCAGGAGCAGCATCTTCACAGTAGACTGCGACCATCAAGCTTGCGCGGGGTGGCAGGGTGACATGATCATCGGCAATCCTTACAGCAGCACGTCGTTCGGGGTTCGGTTACGGCGTCATGGTGTGATTGGGGGAAAAAGTTATTGACTTGGTCTGCAGATCGATTATTGCACCGTTGTCCATCAAAAAGTCCATTCCAAGAATTACGTCGCGGGAGCAGTTAGGCAGAATGACGAACGCCGCAGGGTACGTTGTGCCGTCTATGGTGACGCGCGATGTGCACGTTCCACTTGGCGTCACGAGGTGGCCTCCTGCTGTGCGTATGTGTGGACCGTCCCATCTGGTCATAACTTTCTTCAGTTTAGACGCAAATGGTCCGCTTATTACCGAATAGTCTGCTCCCGTGTCTACGAGCGCGACTACGTCAAAGCCGTCGATGGACACCTTGACGTCAGATGCAGTCTTCCTCGAGTTCCGGGTTCGTCGGGGCGTCGTATCTCTGCTTGTACGTGTTGACGGTCGGGCAGTGTGCATCGCCGTTGTCGTCGTCTTCTCAACGGACGTCTCGGTCAGGTCGGGTACGCGTCGCGCCGTGTAGCTGTCGTCATGTTCAGGAGTCTCGTTAGAGCTAGGTCGGGTCGTCGAGTTGAGGGCATGTCGTGAATGATGGTCTTCAGCGAGTAGCTGCGTCGTTGGAGGGTTTTCATTTTTCCGCCGTTGTGCAACTTTACCTCCCAAAGTTGCTGCTTTTAGTTTCCCCCGCGTAGGCTGGGGGACCTTCAACGTGAGAAGTCAGCAGTGCTGCTGCGGTTCGGTGACTGATACGGGTAGGGCGACGGTGAACGGTGGAAGCGGGCTGGTCCTCGGTTGGTGTTGGAGAGGTATTCTTTGATCTCAGCAGGGCGCTGGCCGTATCGGGGCGTGGGGCGTCGACAGAGAACCCTCGCAAACCGAGCCTCTTGTAGGGACAGCGACGGTAGATGTGGTCGGCCTCTCCGCAGTGGTAGCACAGCGGGCGATTATCGGGCGTTCGCCACACGTCGGTCTTCCTTGGCGTCTGGTATTGGTCTACAGGGCGTCGGGCGGGCGGCATTGGACGGCGGTATGGCTCGGCCTCTTGACGACGGGTTGGAGCAGGGCGGGGCTGACGAACAGCCGAGGAGTAGGTCATGGCTTGTGGTTCGCGGGGTCCTTCCGACGGCGTAGAAGTTCCCAGTGCGTTTTGGACTTCTTCTCGGATTACGTCGGTCAGGCAAGCCACTTAAGGTTGCGGCGTCGTTGGAAAAAGCTTCCGAAGTTCCTCCCTGACCACTGCTCGGATGGTCTCTTGCAATGTATCGGAGCTTCCATTTGCGGCACCGATGGTCTCCGAGAACAGCGCGTTGACAGGGCGGTCGTACTGCCTCGTTCGAATTTCTAGCGTCTTCTCCATCGCGGCCGCCTCAGACGCGAATTCCGCCACTGTCTTCGGTGGGTTACGGACTAGACAAGCAAAAAGCTCTTGCTTCACTCCTCTCATTAGAAACCTGAGCTTCTTTTCCTCGGTCATTTCAGGGTCCGCACGACGAAAACGTCGCTTCATGTCCTCAACGAAAACCACGACTCCTTCGTTGGGGTGCTGCGTTCGAGTTTCAAGCAACCCTTTTGAATTGAGTCCAGTCGGTCAAAGAGCTCTCATGGTTCTCAAACCAAGTTCGAGGAGCATCTTCTAAGTAAACGAAGACATGCCCGAACGTTTCTTCGTCGTCCCACCTGTTCAAGATGCGGACGCGCTCAAGCTTCTCCACCCATTCTTCGGGGTCTTCAGCGGGGGCTCCCCGGAACGATGGCAGTTTTTGGGGCTGCTGCAGGATGATTGGCGACGTTGTTTCTTGCACCATGGTGTTGGTTGCAGCGTTCCTTTTCTTGGGCCCTTCTGGCAGAAGACCGAACTCGGGTAGCAATCCTTGCAGTCGGGGGCTTTCTCTGGTTGGACTGGCTTGGCGGCTTCGAGATGTCGTGGAGAGCATAAAGGCTTAGTACCCAGCACCTCCACCAGATGTCGCGAAGACAAGGACGATGCAGTTGTCTTGAGTGAGAAACACGTTTATTGGAGCGAACTTGTGCTCCCCTAACAACTTAAAAGAGTACAGAGGCGGCGAAGCAGCGGTCAACAAAGTGACTTGCACAGGCGAGTGTCGTCGAATCGAATGCTCCGGCGTCCGCACTGCAGGCTTTTTATCTTTCGGCGCGCGTGCTTCTCGAAACGTCGATTCACATCGAGAACATAGTAGATCCACGAAGATTATTCTGGGCTGTTCACGTTAGATCGGAATGCTCTCCCTATCACGACACATAATATATGCGGCGCAGAAAGAAATAATGGAACACGCGCTTCCCTTGGCGCAGAGATAACACAGACCTGCGCAGCCGGGCCGTAAAAGCAAAACACAAATAAACAAACCCAATTTATGGTTCGCGGCAATACATACATACATACATACATACATACATACATACATACATACATACATACATACATACATACATACATACATACATACATACATACATACATACATACATACATACATACATACATACATACATACATACATACATACATACATACATACATACATACATACATACATACATACATACATACATACATACATACATACATACATACATACATACATACATACATACATACATACATACATACATACATACATACATACATACATACATACATACATACATACATACATACATACATACATACATACATACATACATACATACATACATACATACATACATACATACATACATACATACATACATACATACATACATACATACATACATACATACATACATACATACATACATACATACATACATACATACATACATACATACATACATACATACATACAACCCGCCGCGGTGGCTCAGTGGCTAAGGCGTTGCGCTGCTGAGCACGAGGTCGCGGGTTCGATTCCCGGCCGCGGCGGCCGCTTTTCTGATGGAGGCGAAAGGCAAAAACGCCCGTGTGTACGAGATTTCGGCGCACGTTAAAGATCCCCAGGTGGTCAAAATTAATCCGGAGCCCTCCACTACGGCGCGCCTCATCGCCTGCGTTGCGTCGGCGCGTTAAACCCTACAATCAATCAATACATACATACATACATACATACATACATACATACATACATACATACATACATACATACATACATACATACATACATACATACATACATACATACATACATACATACATACATACATACATACATACATACATACATACATACATACATACATACATACATACATACATACATACATACATACGTACGTACGTACGTACGTACGTACGTGCGTGCGTGCGTGCGTGCGTGCGTGCGTGCGTGCGTGCGTGCGTGCGTATGCATGTACGCATGCATGTACGCATGTATGCATGTATGCATGCATGCATGTATGTATGCATGTATGCATGTATGTATGCATGTATGCATGTATGTATGTATGTATGTATGTATGTATGCATGCATGTATGTATGTATGCATGCATGTATGCATGCATGTATGCATGCATGTATACATGCATGCATGCATGCATACATGCATGCATACACCCCGCACGGGGCACCTTGAGTAATCTTGGTGACGGTGAGTGGCGACACCGCGTACCCCGAGCCCCCCATACTTAAGTTGTTACCTACCGTGGCTAGAAGTTGAAAGGTGAAGGATTAGAAGCCGTGAACGGTGGCCGTCGGAGCCTTGGTCAAGCTCCGGCGGATGGGCTCACTGCCTGTCTACCAGGCGGGGAGCTCTGGGACCTCTTTGACTACCAGGGTAAGGTCAAAGGAGAAAGTACCCCCGTCTCCCTGCTTTCCAATGTATCGTATGGAATTTTCCAACCCCCCCCCCAAACGTGATCGGCCCCAGAAAAGGGGCCGCACCGAAGCTTCATTCCCACCCTTGCCAACAATCGCATCCGAAAAGCCAGATAACTATCCGCGCTTCTTTATTGTTGAATCTCTTGACAAATCAAATCCTATATCCTCCCAGTCAGTGTTCCTTATCACCAAATTCCTTGAAGGCATCCTAGGCAAGTCTTTCCAAGCCAAGAAACTGAGAACCGGCGAAGTTCTGGTCGAAGTAAACACTCACCAGCAAGCCACAAGCCTCCTTACCCAGAATCGCATGGCAGATCTGGACATCAGAGTCACACCCCACCGTAGCCTCAATAGCTCTCCCGGTGTGATTTCTGAGCCAGATCTGATAAATGAGACGGAGGCCGATCTGCTCGAAGGTCTGAAAGGCGAGGGCGTGACGGCAGTGAGGCGCATCACCATGCGGCGAGATGATAAGCAAATCATGGCAAAGCATATAATCTTGACATCTGACCGTTCGACACTCCCCGAATCCATCAAAGCTGGTTTCATTCATTGTTCTGTCCGGCCGTACATGCCGAACCCGCGGCGCTGTTTGAAGTGCCAACGGTTCGGGCATGGCACTACCGCCTGCCGTGGTCAACTAACATGTGCCAAGTGTGCAAAACATGATCATGCATCTGACAACTGCCCATCGCAAACCCTCATCTGTGCTAACTGCCAGGGACCCCACGGGGCCTACTCTAGAACATGCGAGAAATTCAAGCAGGAGAGGGAAATTATCAGGGTAGTCACTGAGAACCTTACCTTCCCAGAGGCGCGAAAGAGGTTCGCCTCTTTCCCCTGGGGGAGGTATGCCGACGTAGCTCGCCGGGGGGCAGAGCGGCGTCTGGTTTCGGCGGGGACCCAGTACCGCGAATCAGACTTGGTCCCGCCCCCGCCACCCCCCCTGGGTTGCCTCTGGCAGCCCAACCCGCCTCCGCAACGCTCGCTGAGCATGCAGCAGTTGTGGTGGCAACCTCTTCCGTCGGGACCGGTGCCGCCCCTGTCCCTACCTCCCCATCGTCCAGTGCGTTGGAGGGTGCCATGGACACCACGGGCCCCGCATCGGCTCCCACAGCCACCGCACCGCCCGTGCCACTTCTGGTGCCTCCGATACCTGCGGCGGTGGCGGGTCAAACGAAGGGTCCTCGAAGGGGGGCCAAGTCCGGGGGGCCCGGTTCGACGGGCACACCCAGGACATCGGACGACGAGATGGACGTCGTGCCATTCTTGCCTGCAACGCAGCGCAAGGATCGGCCTCCGAAGTTCAAGCCTACAGAAAAGCCCAGAAAGCCGAATCCAAGAGTCACAGCCCCGAAAGACGACACATAAACATATACACTCCAGTAGCTCTCACACTAAATAATGGGAAGAGAAAATATTGTTCAATACAACTGCACAGGCTTTCTGAGTAATCTTGACGACCTGTATGAGATTCTGCATACCAATCAGCCAGGTGTAATGTGTGTTCAGGAAACACATTTGCATTCTAAACACACAAATTTCTTGAATAGTTACCTCGTATACAAGAAAGACAGGGATGGCTGCACACACTCTTCCGGCGGTGTGGCCACAATCGCCCGAAAATCCTTACCATGCCACCCTGCCACCTTGAATACCGTCCTTGAAGCTGTAGCAATACGCTTAATAATATTTAATAGGTTGCTAACGGTATGCTCCATATACATTCCTCCTGATGTTACACTTTTGAGCTCTGACTTCGAGGAGCTGGTTGACCAGCTGCCCGAACCATACATCTTAACAGGCGACCTTAATGCTCACAATTCTTTATGGGACTCTTCTCGTACGGATGCCCGGGGTCGCCTGATAGAGAGGTTTCTTACATCCTCTGGAGCATGCCTTTTCAACAGTAAACAGCCTACATACCATAACATAGGACACAACACATACTCATGTCTTGACTTGGTGATTGGCTCCGCAGTTCTCTTTCCTCTTCTCGAGTGGGGTGTGGGAACTGACCCATATGGCAGTGACCACTTCCCAACCTCACTTACATATGTAGATAAAGGCCCAAGCAGTCCATCTTCCCAAAACAGGTTCAATGAAGCAAGAGCTAACTGCAATACATTTACAGAGACATCCAAACTACACCACACATCCATAGGACACCTACAGGTTGAAGAAGCTACCCAACTGCTTACGGCGCACATCCTCGACGCCGCCGAAAGGTCCATTCCCCACGCCTCTGGTGCCCCGCGCAATCAGCGGAGGCCGTGGTGGAATGAGGACTGTAGGCGGGCGCGAGAGGCCCAGAACAAGGCGTGGGGTATCCTTCGTCGGTACCCCACGTCGGGAAACCTCCTCTTGTTCAAACGGGCCAAGGCATTAGGAAAACGTGTGCGCCGTGAGGCAAAACGAGAGAGTTGGCGTACATTCATAACATCAATAAACTCCTACACAGACACACGGAAAGTATGGAAACGGATACGCAAACTCAAGGGACAACAAACACACAGCCTGCCTCTAGTCAGCACTATAGGGGATACACTCGAAGACAAGGCTGACACATTCGCACAACACTTCCAACACGTTTCTAGTTCAGCACACTACACAAACACTTTCATGAAACACAAACAAATGGCCGAAAAGAAGCCTATAGTAGATAACAATAGGTCAACATCTTATAACTCGGAGTTTTCACTGTATGAGCTGAGGGCTGCTTTGAGCACGTGTAAACCATCAGCTCCAGGCCCAGACGACATCACATACACAATGATACAACACCTGCACGCAGACACTCTTCAAACACTCTTACACCTATATAACAAGATTTGGCTTTCGGGGCACATTCCAAACTCTTGGAAGGAGGCTATACTTGTAGCTTTCCTGAAGGAGGGAAAGGACCCGTCGTCCCCCTTGAGTTACCGTCCTATTGCCCTGACGAGCTGCCTGTGCAAGCTCTTCGAGAAGATGATAAATCGCAGCTCGTGTACTTCCTTGAGTACAACGGTTTTCTCGAGAGCTGCCAGGCAGGCTTCAGGGCAGGGCGATCCACGAATGATCAAGTCGTAGCTCTTGAATCTTATATTATGGATGCCTTCGTGCATAAACAGTTTTGCGTAACTGTGTTTTTCGACCTCGAGAAGGCCTACGACACCACTTGGCGCTACGGCATCCTCAGTGACCTGAAGTATTTCGGTGTTTCGGGCCATATGCTCAACACACTGGCTAGTTATCTGTCCCAAAGAACGTTTCACGTGAGAGTTGGTAACGCACTGTTAAGGATTCATGTGCAAGTAAACGGCGTGCAGCAAGATGGAGTTCTAAGCTGTACTCTTTTTATAATTAAAATGAACTCTCTTGGGAAGGCATTGCCACCTACCATTTCTTACTCTATGTATGTAGACGACGTACAGATATGTTTTAAATCTTGTAATATGTCAATCTGTGAACGTCAGGTCCAGCTTGGTGTTAAAAAACTTGCCAGCTGGGCAGACAAGAATGGTTTTAAACTCAATCCAGGAAAGCGTTCTTGTGTTGTGCTCTCCAAAAAGCGCGGGATCCATCTGGACCCAGATATTTTTCTGAATGGCGTTTCAATTCCTGTTAAAAAGGAGTGCAAGTTTTTAGGCATAATATTCGATAACAAGCTAACATTTGTTCCACGCTTGAAACATCTTAAGCAAAAATGCCTAAAAACTATGAATATTCTCAAAGTTCTCTCCCACCAGTCGTATGGTGCATACAGGCAACTCCTTCTGCGGGTTTATAGCGTCCTAGTGGGATCCCGCTTGGACTACGGCACTGTTGTATATGGGTGCGCAACAAAAACGGCACTAAAAATGCTGGACCCGGTGCTGCATTTAGGGCTACGCCTCGCATGCGGTGCTTTTCGCACTAGCCCTGTCCAAAGTCTCTATGTAGAATGCAATAAATGGTCCCTAGATCACCAGAGGGTGTACATGGACGTTTTATATTCCTCAAAAATCATGACTATGACTAATCCTTTCACTCCGACCATTAATGATGCATCCTCACAGCAACTCTTTTTAAATCGTCCATCAATCTCCATGCCGTTTCCTCTAAGAGTGCAAGAATAAGCCTCTGAGCTAGAAGTCTCTTTTTCAGGCATTCACAAGACGCCCATCATTGATTCAATTCCACCATTGCATCTCCGCCCTGTGTCGTGTGTCCTCTCTTTTATGCAGTTTAGCAAGAACAGGTCACCAAGGATTGCGATTCTGCAGCATTTCTTGTTTGTGCAGCATAAGTACTGCTGTGAAGAGTTTTACAGTGATGCGTCCAAGACCGCAACTGCTGTAGCTTGTGCTGCGCATGGGCCAAACTTTAACGTCAGTAAAACAATGAACCGTTGTAGCAGCATATTCACAGCGGAAGCATACGGTATTTTAATGGTAATAAATCACATAGTCCAACATCAAATCCTAAAATCCATCGTGTACACGGACTCTCTAAGCGTTGTACAAGCACTTGCATCAGGAAAGCATTCTAAAAACTTTGTCATCAATGATGTTTTTAAGGCTATCATGTCTGCATATGCATCAAACCTTCAAATAACTTTCTGTTCGGTTCCAGGGCACTCTGGAATTGCCGGGAACGAAACCGCAGATCGAATGGCCACTGCAGCTACACTCTTGAATACAATGGACATAGCAACAGTGCCATACACAGACATGAAGCCACACATCAGACACCAACTTCGCAACAAATGGCAAACACACTGGAGTGAACAAACAAATAACAGGTTACACGTTATAAAACCACGCTTGGGACCATACACAACTGACACACGCAACAGATACACAGAAGTTGCCCTTGCTAGGCTACGGATAGGGCACACACATGTCACACACTCGTATCTCCTCACGGGGTCTTCAAGACCCTAGTGTGGCAGGTGTGGAGAGGCCCTATCCGTAGTTCACATACTCATTCAATGCAAAGCACTTCCCACAACACGACGCAAACACTTCCCAAAGCTATACACACTACACGTCCCACTACACCCAGCCCCGCACGGGGCACCTTGAGTAATCTTGGTGACGGTACTGGCGATACCGCGGACCCCGAGCCCCCAACATAAACTGTAACCTACCGTGGTGATGTTTTAAAGGTGAAGGGTAGAAGCCTCAAACGGTGGCCGTCGGAGCCCAGGTCAAGCTCCGGCGGATGGGCTCCCTGTTTGTTTACCAGGCAGGGAGCTCCGGGACCTCTCAGGCTATCAGGGTAAGGTTTGAGAAGAAAGTACCCCCGTCCCCTGCTTCTTTTACATGCCATATGGTAAATCGTAAATCCCCCCCCAAACATGATCGGCCCCTGAAAAGGGGCCGCACCGAAGGTTCATTTCCGCCACTCCCAACGCACAGTCTTCCAAAGCCCGATAACTACCCCCGTTTTTTGGTGTTGGAATCCAGTGACCAAGAAAAGCCTCTTGCATCACAGTCCGTGTTCCTAATATCGAAATTTCTGGAGGGCATCATTGGTGACAAATATAAGGCCAAAAAACAAAGAACTGGAGAAATCCTGGTTGAAGTACACAACCAACAGCATGCAAAGATCCTCCTTGAACAAACTCACATAGCCAATCTTGAAATCAGGGTGACACCCCACCGGAGCCTGAACAGTACTCAAGGTGTCATCTCTGAAGTAGACCTGATGAATGAGACAGATGCTGACCTGCTGGAGGGCCTGAGAAATCAGGGCGTGACAGCTGTGAGGCGCATAACTATGAGGAGGGATGACAAAGTAGTTTCGACCAAGCACATTATCCTTACTTTTGACCGGTCCACACTCCCAGAGTACGTCAATGCAGGTTTTGTACATTGTAATGTCCGGCCCTACATTCCAAACCCGCGCCGCTGCTTTAAGTGCCAGCGGTTCGGGCACGGAACCAACTCCTGCCGTGGTCGTCTGACCTGCGCAAAATGCGCTCAGCATGATCATCCATCTGATAATTGTCCATCGTCAACCCTCACCTGCGCCAACTGCCAGGGACCCCATGCCGCCTACTCTCGAACGTGCGAGAAGTTTAAGCAGGAGAAGGCGATTATTAATGTGAAGGTAACTGAGAACATCACGTTCCCAGAGGCGCGAAAGAGGTTCGCCTCTTTCCCCCTGGGGAGGTACGCCGACGCGGCTCGCCGGGGGGCGGAGCGGCGTTTGGTTTCGGAGGGGACCCAGTACCGCGAGTCGGACTTGGTCCCGCCCCCGCCCCCCCCAGGGTTGCCCCAGGCAGCCCAACCAGCCTCTGCACCGCTCGCTCACCCAGCAGCGGCTGTGGTGGCAACAACATCTGTTGGGGATGCCGCTGCATCCACTGCTTCCTCTCCACCGGCCCAAAGCACATGCAAAGGCACGGAGATGGAGACGGAGGCAGTCGCAGCGACCCCCTTCGCCGCCTCACTGCCTTTGCCGTCTGTCGTGCTCCCCACGCCTTCGGCACTGTCAGCGCAGGCAAAGAACACCCGAAAGGGTACCACGCCAAGGGGGCCCAGTCCGCTGGGCACCCCCTTGCCTTCAGATGACGACATGGACGTCGAGCCCTTCCGGCTTTCATCGCAGCGGAAGGAACGGGCTGCGACGTCCAGGTCAGTAGAGAAGGTCAGAAAACCCCTCCCAAGAGTCCAAGCCCCAAAAGACCCTACATAAACAGTCACACTCCAGTAGCTCTGAACACATAATAATGGGAAGAGAAAACATAGTTCAATGGAACTGCAGAGGCCTTCTGAATAATCTTGACGACGTTTGTGAGATTCTGCATGCCAATCAGCCAAGTATAATGTGTGTCCAGGAAACGCATCTGAATTCCAAAGACACAAATTTCTTGAATAGTTACATGGTATACAGGAAAGACAGGGATGGCTGCACACACTCTTCTGGCGGTGTTGCCATAATCACCCACAAATCCTTAGCATGCCACCCTGTCACCTTCAACACTGTCCTCGAGGCTGTAGCCGTCCGCACAATAATATTTAATAGATTGATAACGGTATGCTCCATATACATTCCTCCTGATGTTGCACTTACGAGCACTGACTTCGAGGCGCTGGTTGACCAGCTGCCTGAACCATACATTCTAACAGGCGACCTTAATGCTCACAATTCTCTTTGGGGCTCTTCTCGAACGGATGCCCGAGGTCGCCTGATAGAGAAATTCCTTACATCCTCTGGAGCATGCCTTTTCAACAATAAGCAGCCTACATATCATAACATAGCACACAACACATACTCATGTCTTGACTTGGCTATTGGCTCCGCAGTTCTCTTTCCTCTTCTCGAGGGGGGTGTGGGACCTGACCCATATGGCAGTGACCATTTCCCCACTTCATTAACGTATATAGGTAAAGTCCCGAGCAGTCCATCTTCCCATAATAGGTTCAATGAAGCACGAGCTAACTGGAACACATTTACAGAGACATCCAAACTACACCACACATCCATAGGACACCTACACGTTGAAGAAGCTACGCAACTCCTCACGGCGCACATCCTCGACGCCGCCGAAAAGTCCATTCCCCACGCCTCTGGTGCCCCGCGCAACCAGCGGAGGCCGTGGTGGAATGAGGATTGTAGGCGGGCTCGAGAGGCCCAGAACAAGGCGTGGGGTGTCCTTCGTCGGTACCCCACGTCGGGTAACCTCATTTTGTTCAAACGGGCCAAGGCGTTAGGAAAACGTGTGCGCCGTGAGGCGAAACGAGAGAGTTGGCACACCTTCTTGACATCCATTAATTCATACACGGACACACACAAAGTCTGGACACGTATACGCAAGCTCAAAGGACAAAAGACACACAGCCTGCCCCTGGTTAGTACAACAGGGGACACACTGGAAGACCAGGCTAACACGCTTGCACAACACTTCGAACACGTGTCCAGTTCAGCACACTACATGAACACTTTCATGAAACACAAAACATCTGCGGAGAAGAAGTCACTGCGTGATAGCAATAAGTCGCACACTTCTTACAACTCTCCTTTTTCAATTTATGAGCTGAAGGCTGCTTTGACCACATGTAAACCTCCAGCTCCAGGTGCAGATAAGATTACTTACACAATGATACAATTCTTACACTCAGACACCCTTGAAACACTCCTACACCTATACAACAAAATATGGCTTTCGGGGAACATTCCTCGCTCTTGGAAGGAGGCCATAGTAGTGGCTGTCCTAAAGGAAGGGAAGGACCCTTCCTCTCCTGCCAGTTATCGCCCCATTGCCCTGACAAGCTGCCTGTGTAAGCTCTTCGAGAAGATGATAAACAGGAGACTTGTGTACTTCTTAGAGTATAATGGTCTTCTCGAGAGCTGCCAGGCGGGCTTCAGGGCGGGGCGATCTACCAACGATCAACTCGTTGCGTTAGAGTCCTATATCAAAGATGCTTTCCTCCACAAGCAGTACTGCATGACGGTCTTCTTTGATCTTGAAAAGGCGTACGATACTGCTTGGCGGTACGGCATCCTTAGCGACTTGAAGTCCTTTGGCATGTCGGGTAACATGATGAACACGCTTGCCAGTTACCTGTCTGAAAGAACGTTTCGCGTGCGAGTTGGAACTGCACTTTCTAGGGTTCATGTGCAGGAAAACGGCGTGCCGCAAGGTGGAGTTTTAAGTTGCACCCTTTTTATTGTAAACATGAATTCTCTTCGTAAGGCGCTACCACCATCGATTTCCTCCTCCATTTATGTAGACGACGTTCAATTATCCTTTAAGTCTTGTAACCTGTCTGTCTGCGAGCGCCAAGTCCAGCTTGGTGTGAACAAGCTAGCCGGCTGGGCAGATAGCAACGGTTTTAAATTTAATCCAGGAAAGTGCACTTGTGTTCTGTTTTCCAAGAGGCGTGGCATTCGGCCGGATCCAGACATTCGACTCCACGGTGTCTCTATTCCTGTCAAAAAGGAACACAAGTTTTTAGGTATAATCTTTGACGAAAAGCTCACATTCATCCCACACATAAAACAACTAAAACATAAATGCTTAAAAACAATGAATATCCTGAAGGTTCTGTCGCACATCTCTTTTGGTGCTGACAAACAACTTCTTTTACGTGTTTTTACCAGCTTGATAGGTTCACGACTGGACTATGGTAGCGTTGTCTATGGGTCAGCCACTAAAACATCCCTCAGAATGCTGGACCCTGTGCTTCATCTAGGGCTCCGCTTGTCCTGCGGTGCCTTTCGGACTAGTCCAGTCGAAAGTCTGTATGTAGAGTGCAACAAATGGAACCTACAACGTCAGCGAGCATACACAGACCTCCTTTATGCTTTTAAAATTTCATCCATGCCTCTCCATCCTTTTAAATCAGTTTTTCATGATACCTCCATGACTGCACTACTCCTAAACCGACCATCGTTCTCTGCGCCCTTCTCTTACAGAGTTAGAGAGGAAGCGTCAGAGCTTGCTGTCTCCTTTTTAGACACCATCCAAAGTTCCGTAACAGATTTCATAGCACCATGGCATCTCCGCCGTATGTCATGCGACACATCTTTCACACATGTAGATAAAAACCGAGCTCCCACATGTGCAATTCAGCAGCACTTCTTGTATTTGCAGGAGAAGTATCATTATTCTGAATTTTATAGGGATGCCTCTAAGACTTCCACCTCTGTGTCCTGCGCTGCGCACGGGCCCGGCCTTAGTGTCACTAGAATTCTTAACAGTAATACCAGTATCTTTACGGCAGAGGCTTATGGTGTACTTCTTGTTGTTAATCATGTCCTTCAAAGTCACATCCCACGATCCATTATCTATACAGACTCCCTCAGTGTTGTGCGGGCATTGTCTTCTACAAAGTCTTCAAAAAATCACGTCGTAAATCTTATCATCAAAGGTATTATGTCGGTGTATGTCCACAAATTTGAACTCGTCCTTTGCTGGGTCCCTGGCCACTGTGGTATAGCCGGGAACGAAGCCGCGGATCGAATGGCCGCTGCTGCTACACTCTCGAATGCAGTAGACATCACCACATTACCCTACACCGACGTGAAACCACACATCAAACAACAACTTCGCAAAACATGGCAAACACATTGGAGCGAACAGACAGACAACAAGTTACACGTAATAAAACCACACTTGGGACCGTACACCTCCGATCCACGCAATAGATACACAGAAGTCGCCTTGGCTAGATTACGGATAGGGCACACTCATGCAACGCACTCGCACCTGCTCACTGGATCTCCAAGACCTCTTTGCAGCAGGTGCGGAGAGGCCCTATCCGTGATGCACATTCTCATACAATGTAAGGCACTCGACACTACACGACGCAAACACTTCCCTCAACTACACACACGACATATTCCACCACACCCGTCATACTTCTTAGGAGACGATGCCATGTTTTCTGTTCAACGCACCTTTCAGTTCCTATCAGAAGTTCACTTTTTACAACTCATCTCATACCACCCATAGCTTTTACCCCTGGTCCTATACACCAGCCACCTTATTTATTTTTAACCACTCTTGTTCTTCACCCTGGCCCTTTACACCAGCCATGCTCATAGCTTTTAACTGATTTTATTTCTTGGTCTCTCCTCATCAAATCACTTTGTGTTTGGCGCTCTTTGCCCATGTCGGCCTTGCGCCAATAAAATCAAACCATCATCATCATCATCACCACTACACCCAGCGTTTTTCCTCTCTGACGATCCCATGTTTTCTATCAAGTGCGTCTTTAAATATTTACAAGAAGTTCAATTTTTAGACCTCATTTCATACCCTGCGTGATCACTCCCTGGCCCTATACACCAGCCATGCTCATTGTCGTTTTGTGATTTTACTTTTGTTTTTGCTGACTTTTCGTAGTGTTTAAGGTTTCACCCTCATATATGACTATTGTTTCGGCGCTCTTTGCCCCAGTTGGCCTTGCGCCATAAAGATCCAACCATTATCATTACATGCATACATGCATACATGCATGCATACATACATACATACATACATACATACATACATACATACATACATACATACATACATACATACATACATACATACATACATACATACATACATACATACATACATACATACATACATACATACATACATACATACATACATGCATGCATACATACATACATACAACATACATACATGCATGCATGCATGCATACATACATACATACATACATACATACATACATGCATGCATGCATGCATGCATGCATGCATGCATGCATGCATACATACATACATACATACATACATACATACATACATACATACATACATACATACATACATACATGCATGCATGCATGCATGCATGCATGCATACATGCATACATGCATACATGCATACATGCATACATGCATACATACATACATACATACATACATACATACATACATTCAGGAATGAGATACGCCACATCAATAGCTTCAGGTGCTGGGAGAACATTTAGTGATCTGACTACCCTGCAAGAGAGAAAACGTACGTTTCGCTCAGAGTTCAACTGATCAGACCGGGCAACCCTTTTTTGTTGAACAAAAGGTGCATATCGAGCGCACACATTCAGTGTTCATTCAATATGCCAATTATAGTGATTTCTTGGTGAGGGTAAATATGTGGCGAGTTATCTGCACATACGGGCAGACCAATATCGCAAGCCATACAGATGTGTTTCTTGCTGTAGGGCCTCCCGGACTCAGGCGACAAGGGTTAATCTGGTGAAACTTTGTGACGCTCTCGTCTATGTAAGATCCTGATCTAACGCTAGTGCCGATAACGTATTTCGGCTAATCACTCTGCGCGTACCGCCTGTTCGATGTAAAAATCTGTTTTTAACCAAAGCAGTGTGAAGCAATTTCAAGGCGCCACGCGTTCTTGTTTCAATCGCATTTATGTTTCCTAGGGATTGCGAAAATATCAGACTACTGCGTCTGACCCATTTACTTTTGAGATGGCTGTTTAGTTTCAGCTTCTTCAGGCCAAAAAAGCGGGTCAATTTTGCCGGAACTGCGAATTATGGAAGCTAAATAGTACACTTTAGAGAGATGACGCGTTCAATAACGCCGCGAGAAAAATATTTAAAAAAACATTAGTACCTGGCATGGTCTACAGCTTTTTTTTTGCTGAGTAGAATATATTGAAACAACCCGTGAAATCTAGGGTTAGAATCCTGTTGTCAAAACTGCCCTATGACAAAAAAAATATTTTCTGCCTTTGTTCACAACACTGGGGTTGCCTGTACACAGCTTCCGAAATAGAAAACCAACAATAATCAACGTGCGTCACTTGTGTCTTGCAGACTTTTTTTATTTATGGGAATACCGTACTGAGCCGTAACTTCGTGACGAAAGCCAGTATATCCTAAGTAAATCTGTCCAACTGAATGTAAAGGCCACGGCTTGAAAGATTTTTATATATTTTTCGAAATATGCAAACTAATCCCCAGTGTCTATTCGATTAGTTATGGTTTAAAGCTCTTAAAGTAAGAATACCGTTTCGAAGTGGACCTGCACCATCACATAAGAAAGCCCGTGCAAATAAGAGACAAGACATACCTTTCAAACGGTCCCAGGAACATACATCTAGAGCACGAAATGGCGCTTGTTAGCATCGGCTAAAGCAATACACAATATGCTTGTCTGAACAAACAAGCACAAGAGCATCAGATTGAGGCAGGTTGAGGCAGGTTGAAGCAAAATACAAGGGAGAACACTACTGCCTAGTAAGCGTAACTGACGAAGAAGAAGACCGGTTACAGAAGCAGCAGTGCAAGCTGAAGGCGTCACCTAAGCGGCAGAAACAGCGATAGCCATAGTAATCACCATGCTTGCAGGGCAACACCCGGTTGTGTAATTCCTTCCTTATATCTGCACTATTGCGGCTTGCAGTCAATGCTGGGTGACCCTACAACACAGTACACATACGATCACCGCTAATGTTTACAAATGCAACTCTCGATGGGCGACAGGTAATTTTACGATGGCTATCTGATCACTACAAACTGCTATGTGGCCTTTGAAAGCCGGGGAAGCTGACCACTCATTTTGCGCTACTCCATGGTGTGCTTTCATGCCTCATTGGATTTTTTTTTTGTATTATGCAACTCCAAATGGTGATAACCCGCAACATGGGTGAACGCATCTCGCGCTGCTTAAAAACAGACCTAGGCTCACCTTTCGTTATGTCGCAGATATAGCTTTGTAACAGTCGTTAGGTACTCAATTCGATGAGGCAATACCGAATTGAGGTCGCTCGTATTCACGCAAAAGTATACATGATGGATCCTTTTTTTATATGGGCACCAAGTCGCGTACCAAAACTGCCAGCTTGTTGTTTGTTCTAACCCATTCGGTGAATTCAAACAAAGCTTGTTTCTTCGACTCGTGCCTACAACTGAAACAAGAGGCACCAAAACACATCGCACACCGAACCAACCGGGCTGACCCGTTTGTTGGCCCTTTCTTCGCCTGCCGTGTCAGCAGGATGGCTGGCACAAAGGGACACATCCCCTTAACATTTCGTTTATAATGGAGCCGGATCGTTAAGTACGGCCGCTCTGTGTGTCTGGGAAGAAATCAGGCCGTTTCCCGTTTTCACACGTCCGAAGCAGAGAACAGACTCAGGCACCACCGCTGCTGCACATTGAATACACGGGGGATGGCAGGAAGAACAAAAATAAAAAAAACGAACGAGTTGCCCCATGGAATTAGGGTCCCTAATCCTCCAGAGGGGCATCGTGCAGGATATGGTAATGCATGCTAATACCAATCTCAACAACCTTATTCCTGCTTTTTCCAAAGCTTGTCGTTATTGTAGGCGCCCTTTCTCGGGGGCTAATATTCCGACGGTCACCTGATCCCATGTTCCCAAGAGTGAGCAAATTGCTTGCTTCAGTGCCCTCGCTGCCTAGGCAGGGCGCATACGTAGGTGAACGACTGGCGCCATGGGTATGAGATTTTCTGACTGCATAGCTGTTTTGTCGGATTCCATCTCCATATGCGCAGAGCCACGGGGGCTGCGGAGGCGGATGCGACGGAGAGCTGACTGCTCTCTTTTTTGTTACTCCGTTTTCTTTGGAACGGCCTTGGCAAACCAAAAACCCGTCGAACGAGGAGCCGCTTTTACTCTTTATCGCTGTTAGCTAGTCCGAAGTCTTCTGTGACATTTTTTTTTCTGATTGGATATTGATTTGTGCTTAGACATATTACGGCATTCAGAGTTTGACCCTTTGCTCACGAACCAGGCCGCGAATAATAAAGCTTTACTTGCAATATAACGCCATGGTAGCATTAAGGACAGAATATATCAGTTTAATGGCGGAATATTGGCAGCCCGTTGACATATTATGTGATACCTGCAGAGCAATTTGGCATAAATAGGATTGATGCCTAGCCGCTGGCAAGAATTTGATGTTTGTACAGACAGCGTGAGCTCGGGGCCAGCGCCTAAGTGCTGAAAGCGGGCTGTTGTAGCAGGAAATGTGACAATTCTCGCTTCGATCTGAACGTCGCCTGTATACACGGTTTATATACCTTAAAAAGGAATTGTACGAAGTCCAGCATGACGTGATAAATAAAGTACTCCGAACTATTCTTCCCATCACAAGAGACAAAATTTTATGGAGTCTTCCACGAAGATAAAATGCGAGAGGTGCCAAGGTTCAGTCTGTCTCCCACTTCAACCACATCGGTGTTCCGCAAGGAGGAGTCATATCACTTGTACATTTTCAACAGCGCTCGTCCTGTCTGGTTTCTTTCCTGGTGTATTTCGTTCTACCGCGCTGTTCCTACATCATGTCGACTTACCAACTCGCCCAACTTTCCATCCTGCTTCAATATTCCTTTGCGCTGGCTGTCATAGCTATGTTTCCGTGTCCTTTACTTCCGAGTGCAATCTACACGGTTATTACTCTTTCTTTCAATGAACAGCAACTCGACGCGCAACAGGAGATCTTACATCCAGAACTGAAGGGAATACTACGAATATTTTGCAGGCAGCATGCCCATAGACACAGCACTGCAAAAAGCAGAATTCACCGTATTTACGCCCGCATGACTAAGACCTCCCGGGAATTCAGGACGAAAGTACGCCTCCCCTTGTATAACCAAGACATAGAGAACAAACAAATCATGTTCCTTCGATATTCTTAAGAAGCCAGTCTCCGCAGCTGTGATAGACCATGGCAGATCGACAAGAAATCCACAAATTCCTTCGCCATCCCCAAGCTAATTGATGGTCGGATCTGAGCCCACTTCACGTAACTTCTGGATTCTGGATCTAGCAATCTTTACATTCCACGTGAACTTCGTTCCATTTGCAGCGGTCGAAAAAGGATAGACCAAGGGCCGTGACTGTCCGGTATTCTGGCTAAGGTTCCTCTTTACAATATAGCGACACGCGCTGTAACCACTAATGTCATATTTTTCTCGGGCACTACTAAGCTCAAATCAGTTCCACGGCTGAAGACCGTACATGACGCCAGCTGGAGGACCGCTACCAACACGACATATTGAGTAGAATTGATCAGCTTCGAGTATAAAACTGGCAATCTTTTCGACCCTTGGTGGAGCAGCAACGGCTCAACGAAGTGCCACGGCTACAACGAGTTTTTTGCTCGGCAACCATCGCTGAGATTGTTTTGACCCCTATGTGGCCACTACCCCAGTTACAACCCACAAAGAACCTTGGCATATAATCCTAATGTTGGACGAACGCCAAATGTGGGTCGCGGGTTCGATTCCCGGCCGCGGCGGCCGCTTTTCTGATGGAGGCGAAAAGCAAAAACGCCCGTGTGTACGAGGTTTCGGCGCACGTTAAAGATCCCCAGGTGGTCAAAATTAATCCGGAGCCCTCCACTACGGCGCGCCTCATCGCCTGCGTTGCGTCGGCGCGTTAAACCCCACAATCAATCAATCGAACGCCAAATGTGTGGCAGAGAACCGACGCAGGGTAGAAGGGGAGTCGTCAAACCATCGACAACCCGAAAGGGTACGTTATGGACTCGAGATACCAGAGAGATGCGTATTTTATCCAAAATAGGGCATATGGGATATCAGGGTAGCTCAAACGACACAAATGTCTTCCCATTACCTCTCACTAGATCAGCTAAGCAACCTGAAGCACTGGCACTATCGTGACTGCTTACCGGCCTTGACACCGCACAGGAGCGTGCTCACAAATATTGTAGCTGCACGCGCCGCAGAAAAAATCTGCACCGCGCCTTGGAACTCCGAATTCGCCTAAGCACTTGTTATGAAATGTGAATGCGAAAGCATTAAGTTACGTTTAACGGTATGAGCGTCATCCTTCACTAGTGACTGCTGCGCCGATGAGTGAGAGGAGTGGAAGCGGATGAAGTGCGAGCTGGACGCAATATTTTTAGAAAAGTATGGACTCCAGGCGATGGCAAACGTTTTTCCCTGCGACTGGAGTTGCAGTCATGAAACGACCTCAGCACTCAACGTAATACCACGCGCGACGTCCAGCTGTAAAAATTGGCCGCGACGAAAAATGTTGTGACGCCATTGTCGCACTTTCGGCCGACGGAGTCTGTTTCTGCCTGGGCGCACACTTCCTTCGGCAGGAGCAGCATGAAAGCAAGCATGCAAGCAAAAAAAAAGAAGCAAATAAACATACAAAACAACTGCAAACGGGGAAACAAGCACAAATAAACGAGCACGCACAAACGCCCGGTGCTATGGAACGCCTCGCACTTCAAAGGCATACGGTATCGGGATTGTGCCCAGTGCGGAAGACGACCACTGTCTTCAGAGAGCCGCAGGAAACAAGCGAAGCACGTGACTGGAGCGCCGGTGAACAGAGGGCAGCGGTTTTGTTGACACAGAACAAAGACGCACAGAACCCAAGCCATAAACAGGTCCACTCTAGAACATGATGGTGAAAATTATGCAGAGAACACTTTTGGACACTGCACTGCCGCACATAATTGGCGCAACACCCACGCGCAGTCTAGAGCCGACTTCTGGTGATGCCTATGAGGGGTTTCATTCCCATGGCAACCCCATCTGCCTTGGCCATTGTTGGAGAACGTTTTGCATCCTGAGGTAACATTAACACAGCATTGACAGCGTCATTGCTCGCCCTTACGTAATTTTCGCACGAATGTACAAAATGTTGGTGCCTGAAACTTGCCTACACTGCTTTCAGAGACCAGTCTGAACGTCCAAATTAAAATTAGGCGTAGCTTGTGGTTGCTACACGTCTCGTATGTAGCCACAATCCGCTCTTGAAGGGAGTTCTCAGCGCGGCATTTCAAAACAACAGCCACAACATTTCTGCTCATGTTTATAACATGTTATTTGTGTAATTCTACTTGATAGAATGAGTCATTTACACTGCTGCAAAATTACAACGTTATGGATTCCGGGGGCTTCTATTCACTCTTTTGCAGTCGTATTTCAGTCGCCGACAACCGGCCGTAGCAGTAAAGGAACACCACTCTGCTTTACAAGACTTAAGGACTAGATTTCCGCAAGACCGATCGTGTTCCATAATTCAATCATTGATATCGTACAAATTAGTCACATTGCACCCTTTATTATTTACGCAGATGATAACATTTCCTTTCAATCGTGTGACACTAATTGGAGGGTTATGGTAGCATTCAGCAACCATCACCCAACAGAAGCTACACTAATGGACAATGGCGAACTCGTTAGAAATAAATACTAAGGAAACGAAAGCAGTATTTCTACCTGCCCAACGATCTGCAGACACAAACCTTCGCTTGTATATCAGATCCGAAAACGTTTGTCTCTTTAGTGAAATAACAAAACATTAGGCGTCGTTTTTGTCGTTTTTACTGTAATTAAAATTGCATGCTCATGTAAACCGCACCAATTTGCATCAAGCGTTTGTGGACCTTTGTAGGTAACGGCATGTGGTTCCGTCAAATATTCAGCTGATTCTTTTTCCTGCTATATTCACAGCCTACATCAATTACTGCAGCCTGGTATGGTTAACTGCTTCCGGTACAAGATGTTCATAGGCTACATTTATTTCAGGAAAAGGCAATTCGACGAATAGGAACTGTACCGTACGATGCTCACACCAAAGAACTACTTCTTGAGTATAATCTGCTTCGAATCCAGTACATCTGAAACTTCAAACTTTTCATAAAGAATAAAGGCAGATCGCAACGCAACTGCGTAGCATATCTTGCTATCTGTAGATAAAGAAAACCGTAGGAGGTACCGTACGGAATTAGGGGGCGAAGTGCATGGTTAGTGCCCTATTCTAGAACGAATTATTGCAATGATAGCTTGCAATGCCGAATTCCCAACCCTTTAAAAAACCTGGTTGAAAGTAGCACAGATACCATGACAATTTCTACGAATTATTTGAAGAAACGTTTTGTGCTAAACATATATCATATTTAACTCAAAACATATCAATAAGCATTGATTTGATTGATTGTGGGGGTTAACGCGCCGACGCAACGCAGGCGATGAGGCGCGCCGTAGTGGAGGGCTCCGGATTAATTTTGACCACCTGGGGATCTTTAACGTGCGCCGAAATCTCGTACACACGGGCGTTTTTGCTTTTCGCCTCCACCAGAAAAGCGGCCGCCGCGGCCGGGAATCGAACCCGCGACCTCGTGCTCATATCAATAAGCATTGTTTCTTGCGGGGACCTGGGTTGGCTATAAAGTACTTTAATTTTTTGTCATGGGTTTAGCGGACGTTTCTGTTGTTACCTGCGCACGGGTAAATAAAAACATACAGAACGCTGCTCGTGCGGATAATGTGTATAATTTTATGCGAATTCTTATGCATGTGCAGATATTTATATGGCGTATGCGTGTGTACATATAACACAGATTTTTCGAACGTTTTTGCTCGTGCATGCCAACATAAATGTATATTTTTTGTTATGTAGACAGGTTTTGTACGTATCCAGTATTCCCCTTTTCGTCTTCCTGTATTACCTTGATTTCTTTCGCAACCTTCATGTGTGTGTGTGTGTATATGTATGTACGTGTACGTATGTACGTATGTATGTACGTATGTACTATTGCGATCAATATGAAAGGGAACACAGGAACGCGCCGAAAACACCCTCAGACCCAGCTGTAAGTGATACGCAGCGGCCGCCGTCGGAAACAAAGTGATAAGGGGGATGCTGTTCTAACAACTGTTCCCATTCCCGCCGTTCGTCTTATCAGTTGTCGGACGATACCATATTATCGGCGAAATGACGTAAGCTCCTGCTTTGTAGAAATGCCAGCGTGGTGGGAGTGCCAACAGTTAGTGGAAGAGCGCCCTCTTTTCCCCCTTTGGTTTTCACAGCGCCATCCTCGTATCACTCCGAGTCTGTTTTGAGGCTGTTTGCCACGCGTTCCTGTGTTTCCTTTCATATTGCTCATAATAGTACGTATGTACACCCGGCATCAATATAAGCCGGGGCACGCGAGCGCGTGGCAAAATGCATTGCCGCGACATCTGACGTTGCACATCTGGTGTCGAGAAAACAATGTGCGCGTGCGCGTCCAACCACGCTCGCTAGCCTGTCTTTTCATTCGCTTCAAACGGCAACGCTTGTCACATTCAGCGCTTGGCGCCAGGGGCCACTTTCTTTGGTCAACCCGTCTTGCTCGCACACGCTTCAGCGGCCGAGGGCGAAGGTGAAGATGCGTTGCTCGCTCTGCGCTGCTCTGGCAAAGGATACATGGCAACGGGACAGCTATCTTCAAATACTCAAAGATATTATTTTCTCTGCAGTACGAGGAGGCAGGCTGGGACCAAAGGCTACAAAGCCTGACAGAGGCCCCAGCCCCCTTTGGTACAGTACAATGATGAGGCAAAAGTTTTAAATACTGCATTCTTTTTTACAGGAAAGCTGTCTATGACTAGGGTCCAGCAGATCGTCTCCGATAATAGAGCGATGTAGACAAGAATGTCGAGAAGATGTAGACAAGAACGGCGTCTTACGCCGGGTTCAGAGTGTTGTCGCAACTGCACCAATACCTTTAAATAATGACGTCACTTGACGTCTCAGCCAACCGAACTGTGTGAAACGCCATTTTTTTACGTGCATAGCGCACGATACGGCTGTCACGTATTTAGTCTGAACATAGCATTAAAGGAACGCACATCATTGTCGCGCGAACGCCCCCCTCACGTTTTCTCCAAGCGTCGAGGGCCTCGTGCGGGCACAGCATACCGCCCCTTCCCTTTCCCCACCGCACACTTTCGGAGAGCGCTTGCTCGCGCCAACACGGCGAACCTACTCCCCTCCCAGTTTCGCGACATTCTCCTCCTTTGCTTTGCTTCACTCTTCGGTCTGCCCATCGTTCGCGCGGTCACGACGATGCCGACGCAGCTGAGCCCAGAGAAGAGCGCCAAAAGGCTGTTCCCTAAAATGTCTTCCCAGCAATTCCTTTGTGTTAGGAGGTGAAGCAGACATTAAGAGAATCGTTGTACGCTTGATCTTTGTAAGATGGCTTTCCCACATCGACTGTTGAACAGTGAATCTCGTCAATCTTCGGAGGGAATACTATCACAGAAAGTGGCTCTAACGCTTGTTTCATTGAAACTACACCGAAACAAATTATATGACAATTAGCCGTTAAGACGAATCTAACACAAAGCCGGGTTTTATATAGTTTTCAAAATTACGCGATTCACAGTGAAATTGTAAATATTGTGGAATTCTCGTCCGCTGTCTGTACATATGGGGGATTCTACGGGAGGGAAACGGACAACCCCATGTTTGTCCACCGGAAGAAAACTCAAGTTCATCAAATTCATTCAGTCAATGAACCGAGAACTATGCTTAATCGCAAATTACAAACAAACGTGTTTTGCTTCCTGCACCCCTTGGACTACGAAACAGTTAAAGCTCACGTTGAGGCTCGGCACCGCAGCTTTGATGGTCATCCTTCTTCCCAGAGTGGAAGGGCACTGAATTTTTTGTGATTTTTTTGTCAAACCAAGGACCACGCCGAACTCTTCTCCCGTTTCCCCTTCTTTAATTGTTTCAGAACGTGTGCAAGGTCGAGTCTCATAACCCCTTCATAAAATAGATTATTTCTAACGCTTCAGTTCGTATTCTGTTTTGTATGCTCATTCTTAGTTAACAACCAATTGCATGTTTTACGAAAAAAATATTAAAACTCGTTCCACCGATTGTGATTGATATCTATGGAACCAGCGTGGAGCCACAGTTACAACCGTTTTCTCCAATACATGGCAATCTCTCTCCGTAGATTACGTTATAATGACAACAAACGAATCCTCCAACGTTCACAACTTCACTACCTAATAACGACAAGTAAACGAAACTCGGCATAGCGGTATAATCGTCCGATCAGCATAGTTTCATAGAACTGGTTTTTGGATACTTTTAAAGGAGCCATGAAGAGAAAACACAAGTTTGGTTCATTCGAAAGATTGCCTCGTTAGAACCATAACGACACCACTTATAACGCAAACTTCGCTCAAATAAGCTACATAATTAGGAAAAAAGGAAATGACCATGTGACCCACCAGCTCATTTTCCGCAACAGAACCTGTGATGTCACTTGGGAATGCTCTGCGATTGGCGGAGGCCGGCAAAAGCAAACGCATGTTAGGCAGGGCTTACAGTTTGCATAGCGAGCTAAATGCCCGTGAAACATACTGCACATTCTTTTTATGACAAAGAACGGTGGAGTAAACGGTTGAAAATCCGAACGAACTCGCAAGCCTGTGCGCCAATGCGTACGAAACTAGCGCAGGCCGAACTCGACATCTCGCCGTCGCGCAGACGAATTTTCGGGTTCGAGGCTCTTCGGCGCCAACGAACCGTTCCAGCACGGACAGCCGCGACCTTGCTTCGTATCGTAATCCCTTCACAGGAGGTTGGCCGTCATATCGCCAACCAGCAAAGGTAAAAATAGAAACAAGGGGAGTAAGGAACAGCAAGAAGCGACGAGATAGTGCCAGTCGTCGCATAAGTTTCGAATGGTGTTGGCTTGCTGCTGTCGTTACGAGCTCGTTTCCAGTTTACAACCACTGAAAACCTCAGTTTGTTCGAGTACTTTACAATGAAATTTCGTTGCGGCGTTTTGAAATGCCCATGTAGTACGGGCAAATCGTCGAGGGAGTGCGACATCCCCGCCGGTGAGGAGATCTTTTTTCATGTGCTGCCCAACGACGAACCTAGGCGAAGCAAGTGGCTACGTTTTGTGAACTTTGCAAACGGAGGAGAAAGAGAGCTAAAGGAAGTACGAGTGTGCTCGCTTCATTTCCGAGGAATACTGCAGGGACCCTTACGTTAGCTCACTCCTGGGACATGCTGGCGCTCGTCGCCGACTCCGTCAAATCGCTCTGACCTTGGGGAAAAACATGCCGTAAACACCGCGCATTGACGCTCGTATCTTTCTGGTTGAAGCAGAGAGCTCGCGCGAACGGCTTTCCATACACGACACCGGCCAACTGGCATAAGTGATACTGCTACTGAAATTGAACTATTATTAACCGTAATCAAAATACGGCACATACGTACCAGTCTATATTCGTCCGTCGCGACGGGGCTGACGAGGCAGCGGTGCCGACGGCTGGGCGTTCGTCTGTTGTGGCTATCGCGGAATGGTCGCTTTCCCGTCCACTGCGTATCCCACAACTCTTGCCGCTCGTGCACTTAGAAGCATTGAGCGTTTTTGTGGTGTGAGGTTGTTAAATGCAAGCCCGAGCTCCTCGGCGAGAGTTTTGTTCTCCGGATCAGGCGATTCCATGACTAGGGCTGCGGGTGCACTAGGTTTTACTAGTATTTTTAAAATGGCCGCCGTCTCGATCGACTCCAGCGTGTGGGTGCTATATGGAGTCGACATACTAAGTATCTGTTTCATGGACCGGCTCTATGACGCCATTGTACACGTCACGGAATGTTCAATTTTAGCGGGAGATTTAAAATTTTGGCTTAATTGCCTTATTTCTCAGTGAATAAACCATCATTTGCTTCCGGGAAAGCGCTTGGGGTACTATGAAACACCTAATCTTTCCAATAAAACAAACTTTGGTTTTCTCTTCATGGCTCCTTAATTAACACATGAGGTAAAGCCATTTTCTTTAATCATGCTCCCTCCGTAGATTTCCGTGCTTCGCTGCGCAACAGGCAGTGTCGGAAGGCCAGCTTGCAGAGACTAAGCTTCCACCGATCTTCATAAAGGCGGCTTTACCTGTAAACACAAACGCATTGCTGGGAACTCCGAAGGGAGCGTAAAACGATACAAGGACAGGCTGTAGTCAAGCCCAGCCCAAGAACAGCGTCGCTGTTAGAAATACCGAAGTGGGAGAGCATATGTGGGACACAATTTTGTCACCGCGAGACGGGCAAGATTAGTTATCTGTCATAGCAGGGCAGGGCGAGCAACGCATTTTCACTCTCACCCTCGGCCGCTGAAGCGTGTACGAGCAAGACATGTTGAGCAAAGAAAGTGACCCTTGGCTCCAAGTTCTGAACGTGGCTAGCGCTACCGATTGAAGCGAAGTAAAAGACAGGCTATCGAGCGTGGTTGGACGCGCACGCGCACATCGATGCCTCGACGCCAGAAGTGCAACGTCAGATGTCACGGCAATGTATTTTGCCACGCGCACGCGTGCCCCGGCTTATTTTGACGCGCGGTGTACAGCCTCCCCAATTTTTATTATTATAGCGGGAGCGACGACCGACCGACACGTCAGCGCCTTATCACGGTGTTCACCGGCAAAATAGGCGAGGGTACGCGCACGCGCACGGACCTATCTGTTGTGGGATCGTCGTCTGCTCCGCTTTTCTTCTCAGTGCAACACACCCCCTGTTTTTGTTATCTTGCAAGGCTATTTAGCTACTGCCAGAGTTTTTCAATGCCTTTCTGGCCATGAAACTTCGCCGGCACGCTATGGGACACCTTCATACGCTGGCGCGCCGCGGCGCTGGTGTTGATAGGAGGGCAGCCCGGGGCGTGGTCAGAGCAATCAGAGCGCGTTTAGCAGGGAAAGAACCATGGAGTAAGATAAAACAGACGCTTGCCACCTGATCAGCAGTGCGCTGTCGCTTTACGTGTCATGGGCCGCTCAAATGGACTTATCATTTTGTGAGTGGCGAAAAAATTTGGTGCGAACGGGCATGCTGCTACTGCGTTCCTGCCTGCCGGTCTGCCTACAGTGCAGCGGTGGCCGCCCGATGCCCTCCGATCTGCAGTGGCGCCCCTCGCGGTAGCCTTTGACAACGTACAAAACTTTGCCGGGAGTTTCATGACCAGAGAAGCATTGAAGGAGTCTGCTACTGCCAAAGGTAGCTAAGCAGCGTGGGGCACAAATTCATTCAGATGTAGTGACAGGGGGTGTGCCGCTCTTATAGAAACAGCGTAGCAGACGACAATCATGCAGCAGATGGCCCTATGCGCGTGCGCGTACTCCTGCCTATTTCGCTGCTGAACACCCTGATAGGGCGCTGCAATCTGCTGCAATGTCGGTAGGACGTCGCTCCCGCTATATTATTAAAAATGTGGGAGGCTGTACGTACGTACGTACGTGTGTATGTACGTACGTATAGGTCCGCGCAGAAGTAAACGGAGCACGCGAGCGGTGGCCGAACTGCATCGCTGCGCCGCGTATGGGCGCCGACGGGAACCATGGAGCGCCGGTCACGGCCGGGCTGGAGGAGCGGCGGGCGCGCACTTTCATACGGCCTGCGCTTCGGGTATAGTTCCCACCTTTCACCACCGCTAGTTCGTGGCGCTGCGGACCAACCCTCGCCGGTTCACCTACACCACGGGCGGGGTAGAGCAGCAGCGTGGGCGCATTTGCCACTGCCCTAGCCCTGCCATGGCTACAGGTGATACCTGTCCGTGTAAATTTACATGTGCGTCATTAAAATAGGCGACTCCTTCCCCCCTTCTGAGTTTTCGGTCTAACAGGGTCAAACAGCCTAACATTATCACTCGGAAGCGCCTAATCAAAAAATTGAAAGAAACATTTTAACTCGGGGCACATGAAGAAAAATATGCGACGCCTTCATATCTTATCAGCGACTGTATTATATGAAAATGGTGAGGCAGGCAATAAACGCGGCATTTTCCGCGACTGAAATATCAGTTCTTATTTTTCTTTTCGGATGATGCCTTGGTTTGCACACGCACAGGGCACGACCAGTGACGCGAATGATTTCCCGCCGAGGGAGATACGGTTATTGTGAAATAACGTCCAGGGAGGCAATGGAGGAGGCCGTCGTCTGTAGAAAGCAAATATATTTACACTATTTACAAAGAACCGTTCAATGCACAGCCATCTTGTCGCCGCGCCTAGTCGTCTTCTTCTTCGTCGTCCAGGTGTCTGTTGAGCTTGGTGCGAGCTTCCTCTTCGTCTTCTACAAAAGTTTCTACATCTTCCCGCCCCACAAGAGTTCGTACGAGGGGTGATGGTGTCCAGTCAATTTGCCATTCGTGTCCATCAGGTGTCCGAGTTTTATCCTTTTCTTTCTTATCTTTGGCCTTCTCTTTCTCCGGGACTTCGCCTTTCTTCTGACTTTTGATTTGTGTTCCTTCATGAAGGCCACAACAGGCGATGAGCTACATGCATATTTTCCTGCATAGTTTCTTGTGCGCACTGACCTCAGATATTGGTTCATTGACGTATTGCACTTGTACCGCACACGCCGATTGAAACTACGAATGTCTGCATCTTGTGTAGTGTCAATTGTACATCTTGTGTAGTGTCAATTGTCATGGTACCACAATGTTCGCCAGGTTTCTTCGATTTCAGAACATAGCTGGTAGCCTTCTTAGTCGTAGTTTTCATCATTCCCGCGGAAGCATTCTTATCTGGCCTCTTTCCTGGAGAAGGGAGTGTGCGATCTTCGTCTGCGTCCCTCAAGCCGACATGGAGGGGAACGGTCATCGAGGGGTCCATGAGTTTACGAAGATCACAATCGGACAGTTGTTCTTTTGTGGCCTTATCTTCGTGTAGCTGTAGCTGCTGCACTTTTGGTGTCATTGTCGCCGGTCTTATTCCGTGCGCACTCCTGTTGCAGTCACACATCTCCGAAGCATGGGCAGGCTTGTCTCGTAGTGATGGTGTTATACAGGCTGGGGCAGTTTTGCTTGGGTTTTCGCGGAGTTCTTCGTCCTCTAGATTTACATTTCCTCTTTTGTGGAAGTTCTGCGCACAGTCTGCAGGAAATCTCATGGCTGCATACCGGCACGCAAAGGAGCTTTCAAGCTCTTTAGTCGCGTAGACTTCGCCGATGACACCATCCGAAGCTAGCCCCTCGTCCAGGGTGTTTTCCTCTGGGGATGATGCAGCCGACGTGGATTGAGATGACTCTTTCTGGGCTTCTTTCCGCTGCTGGTGTGGTGTTTCCAGCATCATGTCGTCTTCCGTTTTGATTGAGGGAGGTTCATTCGTCTGTCGTATGCCAAGCGCCGTCGCAGCCGAGTGGTTATTCATAGAGGTACATGTCATCGTCGCGGATGATGATCGAGCCATGCTTGATTGTTCTTGGGGTCGATGATCGATTACCCAAATTTCCTTCGATGTCGTGGAAGCATTTTGTGTGCGAAGTCTTATTTCCAGTAAGGCCATAATCCTGTTCGCTTCTTTTACCGACTCTAGAGCGTCGTCATGTTGGTCGTCAGGTTTGGCTCCACTAACCAGTGCTTCCAGCTCCTTATTGATTCTCTCAAGTCGGTCGGCGCTGTACTGGAGCCTGGCAAATGAAACAGCGGCTTCGACGTCTTTCGTTTGCTCCAGTGTTGGCGTAACTTCGGCGATAAGCTTCTCATTGAATTCAAGAAGGCTTTTCTGGGCATTCTTTAGGCGGTTCCTCTGCCTCGACACCTCCTCCTCGCTTCGAGGTGAGCAATGCGGTCGAAGAGTTGATTTCCGCTCCATGGCTCACCTCGTCGTGTCCCTTGACGTCCCGGGTTTCGGCACCATGTGAAATAACGTCCACATCAGCGTTCACGCGAAGAAGAGGTCCTTTTCGTCGGCTCTACCTGATTTTCATGAATTTGGTGAGCGCGTTCCAGTTTTGCCAGCTTTTTGGGTTTCTGATAGCTTTTACCATCCCTAGGCTCGGGTTCTAGCAGGGGCCGTTGCGCAAAGCGCGTATTTCTGGCCCTTGGGGGCCCTTCTGTCAGTTAGGCTTAGCTGCTGCCATTCGTGCCTCCGCCAGCGGCGGGGGTATGTGGAGCGGCTAAGTCAGTGAAGCTCAGCACTTTGACTTGCGTAGTTTAACCTAGCACTGTGTATAGATCTCGATATGGCATCCAGGTGCTCTTCTGTGCGTTCTAATTCGCCTACGTGTAGCTCTCTTGGAACGGAAGATGTTAATCTTGTTGTCGCGGCGTGCACTTTTGGTGTCATTGTCGCCGGTCTTATTCCGTGCGCACTCCTGTTGCAGTCACTCCCGGGTTTCGGCACCATGTGAAATAACGTCCAGGGAGGCAATGGAGGAGGCCGTCGTGTGTAGAAAGCAAATATATTTACACTATTTACAAAGAACCGTTCAATGCACAGCCATCTTGTCGCCGCGCCTAGTCGTCTTCGTCTTCGTCGTCCAGGTGTCTGTTGAGCTTGGTGCGAGCTTCCTCTTCGTCTTCTACAAAAGTTTCTACAGTTATCGCTTAGCTAAACGTGTTTCTGCTACTCACGCTCAGGTCGGGCTGAGCGGACCGCTGGCAACGAGTGCGCTGCCTAAAACGTACAGCTAAAACTTTTAATCATGCAACTGAAGTGCACAACGAGTCTTCTTTTTGGTGAGATATAGCAGCGAAGGCATTCATTGGTACCCGTAATATTCCGCGGCAGATCCAAAACACGTGCGGCAAGCGTTGTCGACTCGCTCGGCCAGAGGCGATGCGTCGACTAAGAAAAAAAAAACCCGCCCGCATCTTCCCACGGGGGGAACTCGAGTTCCAGTAAATGCGTCGCAGAGTGGTGGGGCTATCACGTGAATGTTGCGTAATTGGGTATGGTTTCGGAATGCTTAATTGTTATTTCGTCTTTATTATTCTTATTTATTGAATGAAGTAGAAGCGAAGGCAAGGAGTGTAAAGTTAAAGTCTGTCTTTATTGCTTGGTGCCGTCAAGCAAAGCGTCAAGTCAAGCGAAAGCCAAGGAAAGACGCCCTTGACTGAATTCGTAACGCGCGCTCCGCCGCTTATATACACACCGCCCGCGTTCGAGGGAGAGGAGGACGGGGGAGAGACGCGCACCTGCGCCTCGACGCGACGCGCATGCGCAGTGAGCGTGTGGACGGCACCGACAACATCGACGAGTGACATCGCGAACCTAAGAAATGCTCTGCATTTAAAAAGCGCCCTCACTCTGTCAAGAATCTGCTGTATCGTTTCCTTGTTGGGTGCGCAATCCGTATGAAAGTGCGCGCTCGCCGCTCCTCCAGTCCGGCCGTGACCGGCGCTCCATGGTTCCCGTCGGCGCCCATTCGCGGCGCAGCGATGCAGTTCGGCCACCGCTCCCGTGCTACGTTTACTTCTGCACGGAGCTGGACGTGTGTGTGTGTGTGTGTGTGTGTGTGTGTGTGCGCGCGCGTGTGCGTGTGCGCGTGCGTGTGCGCGTGCGTGCGCGCGTGCGTGCGTGCGTGTGCGCGCGCGCGTGTTTACGCGTGCATGCATATAATTTTATTCCAAATGCTAAATTCGAGCTACAGTGATTCCTAATGCTTTATTTTACGTTCGTAAGGGATGTCGCACTGTTAAGGCTAGATCTATTTTTCTAGGACTGTTGTCTGTGGGTACGCTCCGAACTAATTTTGGTAGTCTGCCATGTCCATCGTGAGGAGCAAGCACCACGTCAAGCTGCAGCTTTGCAGACTGCATTTTTGTGTATGAAATTAAAAAAAAAAGTTGAACTAATGCACAGGCGACAGAATATGGTTTCTGGGCATGTCGGTGAAAATAAATGCAACAGCTGGACGAGGTTCAGTCATGAATAGCAAAGAACTGCTCAATAAAACAAACAATCGGGTATTCCCTCATGCACCGCATGAGATGTTCTCGTGACGTTAGTAAGTTACCTAGCTTGGGTCAATCAGTTTATTCCCAAATTGCTGAATTCGAAGTTCCATCTTGATGCAAACGTAAAAATTTCACTTACATATTGAAGTTAAGGAGTCTCACAACGCTCATACCCACGAGCGTCATCTCCCAGAAATACCTTCACAAGATGCACCAAAGCTGCGTGCACCGAGATACTTTTTGATAGAAAAGGCGGCCGCCAGATGACTATGGTGGACAGTCATTGTGCACTTCTGTTTGGCGCAGCGCTGTTGGCGCAGCGCATTGTGCTTAACAGCCTCGCAGCGCTGTTTGTCTCGCGGTTCTGCATTCGGTGCTCTTAGGTTAAAGCCAATACGTTTACGACAGACTGCTTTCTACGCTTTAAGTTATGTCTGTGCTGCTGTGACGAGTGCTGTTTTATAGAGGGATTTTCTTTTAACAGTCCACCTAACGCGCATTCCAAAACCAAACTAGCTTGCAGGATGAGCAAAACATGACCGGTCCTTTTGATTTTGATAATGTTTGACTCCATTTTTCTTGTGTACGTTCGCGGTGATTAAGTGAGGAAGAAGTTTATAACTGAAGGGGCATCTGAAATTTGATTTTTTTTTTCCACAAATGCTGTTCCTTTCAAGTTGGAATGGATGCCATGAATGTCTAATGAAGCAGAGTATGAGATCATATTGCTTTATGTTCAGGGTTCTTGCTTTTTGTATTTTATTTATTTATTATACCTCAAAGGCCCCTGTACAGGGGTTTTACATGAGGGCTGGACATACATTAATATTACAGTGGTTGAAAGTCAGTACAAAATTTCTTCGACGGCTTGATGAAAACGGATGGGACTGGAGTGGACCACGGCGTCGGCGGGAAAATCATTCCAGTCTTTGGCAGATTTGATAAAAAAAGAATTCTGATGGGCAGAGGTGAGCGTCTTTCCTAGGTAAACAGCCAATGGGTGGCGGACGCGGACATAGTGACGATGTACTGTTTTAATGACGGGAGCTGTTCGAGAATGATAAAACTTATGACACAAGCAGAGCCGCCTAACTTTGCGCCTTGTCTCTAGTAGAGGAAGATTAGCTTGACATTTTAGATTAGTGACGCTCGTGTGATAGGAATAGTCCGAAAAAATAAACCTTTCCGCACGGTTTTGTACACATTCAAGTGTATTAGATAATTTAGAAAGGTGGCGATCCCAGATTGCACATGCGTATTCCAGTTTCGGCCGTATAAGTGTTTGATAGGTTAGCAATTTGACCAATGTAGAAAAAAACGTAAATTTCGGCTCAAGTACCCAAGAACGCGATTGGTATCATTGGTCACGTTAGTAATGTGAGTTGTACAAGTAATATCCTGGGTTAAAGTTACACCTAGATACTTATAGGTTTTTACAGACGAAATGTTACAATTGCCAGTTACATAGCAATGCGAAATGTAGGCCGGCCTGCGATGGCATGACCCTGCTGGGGTTTTAGTAACCTTTAAAGACATTAACCATGTATCGCACCAATTTTTATTAATATTAAAAGGACACTGAAGTGATATGTAAACATTGCGAGATCGCTAGCGCAAATTGTAGTCCGGAGTCCCCAGGCCATGTTTCGACCACTCTGGGTGCGTTTCCGCGATTTTATTTAGTAGAAAAATTAATTCGAAAATGCTGTCCTCCTCTCTTTACGCTCGCCCATTTTCTGTGGCGTTTTCGTGTGACGCCGGGAGAAGCCTAGCTCGCAACTGGCTGCGCTACTGCACGGCTCCCTGGCCTTCAGACAGAGTCAGTCGGCCCAGCGTTTCGTCCGCCGGCCGCCGACGGGTCGTCGCAATTCGTTTGCTCAGTTGAAACGAAGCCAGGACACGTTTGTGAATGGAAGAATGTGCCTTTCTTTACTTGGTTAGTTTGTACACTGTATCTAGCTCGAAGTCAAGGTCGCTTCACACAAGCGCACATGCGACGCTTCGCTGACTGGTACGCCAGTAGGAAAATATAAGGCATCTTGAAGGCGGGAGAAGAGTCAGCGAAGTCAATATAGGTACTAAGGAAATAAAATCAACTGATATTTTTACCGTACAGCGTAAAACTAGGGGGCGGGAAGCAAGTTTTTGTGCTGGGCGAACAAGCACGGCGGCCAGCAGCACGACTACACATCTGCGAACGCTTTTCCGTCTAAGGAATGCAATTGCTAAACGTGAGATATTGTGGAAACTTGGGGGATGCTTACTGCACGAGCGCAAAACAAGAAATAGTCACCTAACCTGCTTGGAATGCTAAAACTAAATAAAAGTGTAAACTGGTTATACATTATATACCCTATATTTCCGAGGTCGGCAACGCTCGCCCGTGGCCGAGTGGTTTGGAGCGCTTTTTTCGAAGAGTGAAGCTGGGAGGGCTCGGGCTATCGCATATATACGTAAGAGAAATTGTTAATCGTTTTATGTTCTTCAGGGACTCAAATGACCCTTTCTTGCTAAGTTTTTTCCAAGTTGCACTTGCCAATGCTTTACCGCAGTTTATCGTTTCCTCATCCAACGAGGAACGGCCTACAATTAGAGGTTATCTGAAAGAAGTAGTTGACGCAGTTAGATTCCTTTCTGTGCGGTTTTCTTTGGATTATCTCTCAAATGTTTCCAGGAAGGGTTTGAAAAACGATCTGAATGAAATTCTCTTTCCTGTACCTCTGTACCGAGCAGTGTACTCTGCAGGCCGAGGACAGGATTTGTTGTCCAGGGTGAAAGCTATGGTAATCCCAGCCTCTGTGAAAACCTTCTTTTTTAAATTGCACACCAACACACTCCCTGTGAAAACATGGATAGAACAGCGAGGTCTTTTTGTTGCTTGGAACAACTTGTGCGTTCTTTGTCAAAAACCTGAAACTACAGAACATGTGTTTATAGGCTGTTGGGATGCCATTTTCTTTTGGGACGTCCTCATGAGAACCCTAAAGAAGGAGTATCCGGTGACACCCTATGGAATCAGGTTCCTCAGTGTAAACAATGAAGACGATGTACCGCATGATATGATCATGCTTTTAGGACCGTATAGTATCTGGCGCTCTCAAATGGCGGTGCGCCATGCGGATGTCAATGCGCAAACTGTTAGCGCATATTTCAGGGAAAAAGTGAACTATCTGTGCGAGTTGTACGAAGTTGAAAATCCTGACGCGGGAATTTTGCCAGTGCTTCAAAAATTGATATCATTTGATGTTTACAATAGTTTCCGCCAGCCAAAACATGGCAGGCGCTTTTTATTACATCGCTGACTTGTAAAAAAGTTTAAAAAAGGAAATAACGACAAAAAAAAAGTGGTTTGGAGCGCTCGGTATGTCAGCGCAAGTGTTTTGCATGTCACAAGTTCAAACCCCCGCGGGTACGTGGTTTTTTGTTTTATAAGTTAACTTTGTCGTTTTCCGCCGATGTTTTCTATACTGAGTTCGCCTTTTTTTTGGTCGCAACGTTCATTGCTCCACGAACTAGTTCGCAGAACGCGCGCAGGCTGGCACTGGTGCGCTAGCGAGTTCCCGTTGGCGTGCTGTTGCCATAAACACCGACTGCTTGCGGGCAGTGGGCACAGGCCAGAATCAACAGACCCTTCGCCTGGTGAGAACACGCTTTTTACGATACAGGCATGAGTGAGGCAAGCTCCAAATATAGGGGAAAAGCGCATGGCATTTGAGCGTCTGCGGGGACACGTAGGGCGTTCATGCACTGCGTAGGCCTCGGCTAGTGAATGCTACGATTCCAAGCCGTCCTTGGAGGCTTATCTTATGCATTTTACAGCCGACAACATGGCAGAAGCGCGGTACGATGATTACTAAGATATTGAGAATGCCCATCCAACAACGCCATTGGTTGTGTTTTACAGAACCGAAACCGAAACTTGTTCGATTGCTAACCTTGGGCATCGTCCAATCACGGTGCCCTTTCCTCCCAACGTCGCAGCCTTAGTTGGTGCGGCCGCCGCAAACTACGCATGGTAGTTTTTCTTCTTTCGCGCTTTGTAAAATAATTACCGAATTGTCAACCGACTAAATGATGAAAAGTGCGCTAATTTGAGCCAGTCTACGCAGTGCAAGCAAAAACGGGAGCTTGACAAATTCACTTCAGTGTCCCTTTAAGGTCGCGCTGGAGAATTATATTATCATTGCTATTGTAAATGGGTCGATATAGGACGCAATCATCAGCGAAAAGAGGTATTTTAGACTGGATATTAGTTGGCAAGTCGTTGATATAAATTAGGAATAGCAAGGGTCCCTAAACTGTTCCTTGAGGCACTCCTGAGAGAACGGGAGATAGGCTAGAAGAGTGCGAGTTGGCGAATACAAACTGCTTACGGTTAGTTAGAAAATTTTGCAACCAAGCGAATACAGCGGGGTCAAGGTTTAGACGAGATAACTTTAGAAATAATGTGTTATGTGGGACTTTATCATATGCCTTCTCGAAATCTAGAAATAAGGAGTCTACAGGTGCATTCATGTCCAGGTGAGTGCTTATGTCGTTAATAAATAAAGCTAACTGGGTGTCGCATGATAGTCCTTTAAGAAAGCCATGTTGACTGGGGTGGAAAAAGTGAATGGACTTTAAGAATTTTGTAATGTTGGAATAAATAACATGTTCCATGAGTTTACACGAGATAATAGTAAGCGAAATAGGACGGTAGCTGTTTTGTGACGATGGATTACCTTTTTTGGTACTGGAATGATCTTGCCCACCTTCCAGTCCCGCGGAACCACTCCAGATGATAGCTACTGTTGGAAAATGAGCGAGAGTATAATACTGGATATGTGTTTAATATTTTTGAGGATTTTGGAATTGATGCCATCTACGCCTGATGAAGAAGTGAGCTTGAGCGATTGAATCAGTTTCAAGATACCGTTAGCCTCAAAGGTAATGCCGGTCAGGATTGGGTGATCCTAGAAAGGAAAGTTGGGTAATTATTTATCGGGCTCCTTCGTGAACGCCGAGCAAAAGGTAGAATTTAAGTTTCGGGTAACATCAGACACTGGAATCGGACAATTATGTTCGTCATACAAGCAGATGTGTTTCGAATGGTTCGGGTTTATTGCTTTCCAGAATTGTTTAGGGTTATGCTGTAGCACGGTGGGCAGAAACGCAGAGAAGAAAGACCGTTTAGCTTTAGCCGAAAGCGACAGGAAACGTTTCTCAGATTGGCGATACCTGTCCCAATCACTAGCATTGTTTTTTTATTTTAGCTGCTTTATATTGCGGCTTCTTTTTGTTCTTAAGGCGTTTAAGTGAGTTATTAAACCAAGGAGACGTTGATCGTTCAGTCACAGAAATAGTGGGGATATATTTTTTATTAGAGTCTCTAATTTATTTTTGAAGAGGAACCAGTTACTTTCAACAGAACGGTCAAAAAAGTTTGGAACAAATTCTGCATAAAAATCCTCAAGTTCCGCATTCATACTACAGTAATCGCCTTTGTCGTGTAAGGTTATCGTTTTTCTAATTGGCGGCTGGACGGGCACATCGCCTTCAGCTGAAACGTGGATGATAGAGTGGTCCGATAGTCCTGGGTGATATGTAATAGACGAAACGCTATCTGGGTTAGATGAAAGCACAAGATCAAGGATCGCTGAAGTCTGGTCCGTCTGTCTTGTCGGATTTGTGACGAGTTGAGTTAAACCAAAAGTGGGGCACGTTTTAACAAAGTCAGCTTTTATGTTATGCCTCACAGTTGACGCTGCAAGATTTGACCAATTGATTGCTGGAAGGTTAATATCACCGAACAAAAGAAAAGAAGCCTGGCGATGGGAAGAAATTAAAGAACGAAGCGCTTCATGCAGATGAATGACAAAGGAATGGTCAGCGTCGGGCGGGCGGTAACAAACGCCAATGGTAATTGGGGGATAGGACGAATTACAGCGCACAAAGAGCAGTTCAAGTGGGGAAGGAACGTTTATGACGGAGCACTGTAAGCTTCTGTGAGCAGCTATCAGTACGCCGCCGCCACGTTTACCAGAACGATCGAAGCGAAAAATGTCAAAGTTAGGAAATGCAGATTCAATTTCGGAGTCGCTTATTGAAGCATTGAGCCACGTTTCGGTTAGAGCAACGAGATTACATTCCATGGTATCAATGAGGGCATGAAGCGAATCACATTTGGGTAGAACACTCCTGATATTAGTATAAAGACACGACAGGGGAGTAGCATTCGAGGGTTTTTTGCTCTTGATTAGTGGCTATACTTGGCACGGAACAACACTGTTAGAGCTGTGGTCAAGTACATAAGTTCTGTCGCCGATCGTAAGCTTGTCGTAACGATGTTTAAAAGATTTCTTTTGAGAGTTAGCAAACTGCAGCAAATTTTTACGGGCTAAGCGAGTGTTTGGCGAATAGTCTTCGGAAATACTAAAGTCCGTACCTTTCAGGTTCTTGGCGTTGGAGAGGATGGCGTTTTTAACTTTCAAGTGGGAGAACTTGACAATAATAGGCCTGTTCTTACCGGCAACAAACTTACCAAGCCTGTGAGCACGCTCAATATCTATAGGTGCCACATTAATTTGCAGGCTCGTACTGCAAACAGTTTTACAGAACTTTCTGACTGTTTCCAAGTTTCGTTGAAGCTACCTGTGACACCAAAGAACAAGAGGTTGGATCTCCGTGCCCTATCGTCAGAATCGTCCATCCTAGACACTAACCTGGCAATCTGACGCATTACCCTCTGCTAGGGTTCGGACGGTTTGAACTTCACTTTTTACGCTCTTTAAAAAGGAACAGTCGTCTTCAATCTTAGATAGTCTCTCCTTAATTTCAGTAAACATGAGATCTCTTTCGGAGAGTGTAGCTTGAATTGATTTAACTTCCGCTAGAAGAGACGCTTGACCAGACTGGAGTTGCTGAAGAAGTTTCACAATTTCAGAGGAATCCTCTGCAGTGGCAGCGCGAGTGTTAGGGCCAGGGTTCAGTTCAATATCACCCGACAACAACAACAATAACTCTGATATAACGCGGCAACAGTCACAAACGATAGCAACACAGCAGCATGAGCTGGTGTGTTGCTTGGCAGCATGGCGTTCTTATCTAGAGCTTTATTCCTGTTTTTTTTTTCTCGGCCTCATGAGTGCCTTCCTCGTAACACAGCTTGGCCAGTGGCTTTCATTCGCACTATGCCGGTTCTGAGGTCCAAAAACGCCTTATTCGGTGGCAACCTTTTTCAATTCCTCTCTCTCTCTCTCGCAGGGGCCTTCAAACTGTACGACGTCGACAACGACGGATTCATCACGAGAGACGAGATGTACAACATCGTCGACGCTATCTATCAGATGCTGGTGAGTGGGAGCAATGCCACCGACACCAGAAACGCAGAGTCCTTCCAATATTGCCCTCTCCCTCCGCATTTCCCAAGCAGTCACGGGCCTGACGGGACCTGCTACGCTGGCGTTTGCCCATCTCTAGAACCCTAAATGATGCGCAACCAGAGTCATGGCGGTTACCCGCTAGCCCCATAGCCTGATGTTAGCGCGATGGCGATTGTGCGCGGAGCCGCTGTCTTCTCCGAGGACCGCCGTCATGGCCTGCCCGTCGTTAGTCATCCGCCTCAGCCGTCGGGGTCACGCGGAGCCACTGGTCATTTGATTCGTGGGACAAGTGTGGCTCGTTAATCACACGGCGCGGCAATGCGCTGTTTGCGGCGCGACGTTTGTCATTTTGGCGGACCAGGCGCACAGTGCGGGTTAGCCAAAGGCAGCGGCTTAGCGTTTTATCCTGAATTTCGCCATGACGAGAAACTACACATTATGCAGTATTGTGGCCGCTCGGTCCTTGCTTGTACATCTCCGGTGCTTTCCTTCATGACGCTTTGGGTTATCGGGCAGTCGTGTTTTACTGGTGTTTTTTTTTTTACCGCAGAGTTCATCATCTCTTTTTTATTGATTCGTGTTTTTAATTTACCGCCTTTCCTATTTCGTGCGTTTTCGTCCTATTTTGTCTCTCTAGACTTCTTTCTTGAACTTGAGTTAGCCTATTTCGTACGGGTAGTGCAGCCAACCGGGTTACACTAGTTGACCTACCTGCCCTTCCTCCTTTGTTTATTTCTTTCTTTTGCTTCTGTTCGAGCTTTAGAGGCAAAAGATGAAGACCGTATGGTAGTGCTGGGGCTGTCCTGCATCCTTCGGGTATGGTCCCGTCTCCTGCACTTAATCTTCAGTTTCTTATGTTAGGGCACGGACACTGACTGACGGTTGGCTCCGAGAGGCTCACTGAAGCCGCCTTTTGCCCTTGAATAGCGCCGTGGTCTTGTCATCTTCGTTTCTTTCTTCCTTCTTTCTTTTCCTCCTTCCTTCCTTCCTTTCTTCTCTCTTTCTTTCCTCCTTCCCTTCCTTCATTCTTCCTTTGTTTCTTTCTTTCATATTTATGCCTTTCTATCCTTCCTTCCTTCCTTCCTTCCTTCCTTCCTTCCTTCCTTCCTTCCTTCCTTCCTTCCATCCTTCGTTTCTTTCTTTTCCCTTTGTTCTTTTTTCCCTGTTTTGTCTTTCCCTTCTCTTCTTTTTATTTTTCTTTTACCTTTCTGTCATTTCCGATTCTTCCTTTCTTTTCTTTTTTTCTTCCTTTCATCATCCTTTCTTTGTTTGTTTGTTTCTTTATTTCTTTATTTCCTTCCTCCTTTTCTTCCTTCCTCTGATTACGGTCACTTGCGCCGCGCACCCTCAATTCGAACGGGCGCATGTTATGAACCGGGAGAGAACAGCACTGCGAACGCTACAAACAAAGAAAAGCACTACTAGCTATTTGCTTAGAGGGGTTTAACAAGGATGCTAGGATCAAACGTGCTTCCTAACGGGCTTTATCCTCCGTATTGTTGAGTAAACAGTCATCCACATTGCAATCAAAATTTTCGCCTTTGTGTTAAGCAAGTACACTCCATCAGAAGCTATGTCCCCGACACTGCTGTAAGAAGCATGTGCTTAGGCAATAGACTCCTTCGGCGTATGTAGTGTTGGACGTGGGTTTTGTTATAATTTTGTGATTGTTCAGTTTTTCTTGGTGTTGAGAGACCCTAAGGTTGCAATCACCCTCTAAGCTACCTCGGATTTTGGGCGCCAGCCCAACAACTCCGGGCTATTCGGGGTGCTTTTTTACTTAACTGTGCGGGCAGTATGCTTTTATCAACCTACAAAAAGTGGGCGACGGCACTATGTCAATCTTCAGGGCAGTGCGTTTGGAGTCGTTAGACTAAGCGGCTGATTTTGAATCGAATCCCTCCAAATCAAAGCTCAAGAAGCAAGCATCGCTGGCAGTCCAATATCTTTTCCGTATTAGTTAGAAATACCGTAAAATACTCAAATTTCCAATGTCTTTCTTTGCACTTCCTTTTATTTTCTCTTTTTTTTCGTTTTAGTTCCTTTCATTCCATTTCATATATTGGTTTTCTTTTTGCAATTTTCAAGGACATTAGTCTGGACCTTTCGCACCATTCTCCTGCGTAAGGAAATAATGTTTGGCGCCTTTCGGAGCAAAAAGAGATGTTCTCTCGGACGCGGAAATACCCCTTTGCGGTACACAAAGCAAGCACTCCCTCTCCCTGCCCGTCCATTTTTTTTAAGAGTTATTGATGTTCCTTCTTCATCTTTAGAAGAAGATACCCCGAACAAAGCGACAAGTTAAATGTATAACCGTTTATAATTGGTTGGAAACACACCAAAGTACGCATGGTCTTAGGGCATTCTCTCGAATAACGCTAAGAAATTAAAATTGGTGGATATACACGTCGGAGGGGGCTGAAGCCTCGTGAGCAAACCAGCTAAGTACAGTCGCCAGCAAAAGTTTGCGGGATGTGCGGCGCGTGGCCGAGCGGCGAAAAACTGCATTGCTACGCCATCTGCAGCCAGCGAGCGCCGGGTCGAGGCTCAAGGAACTGGCGGGCTAGGCGCGCTTTGCGCATGCCTGTCCTTTATTTGTTACCGGGCATCTGTGTTCACTCGCTTGCCCGTGACATGCTCTCGATATTCGCGGCAGCCGCGGTGGCGCCGCGTGACCATCGCTGTCGTTCTGCTATCACTGGTGCTACAAAATACGCAGCCCGCGGCTGCCGTTTGCGCGGCGCGCAGCATTCAATAAATCTTATCTTCCAAGTGATGTAATGAATGGTCCACGACTAAATTTATTTTACAGGAGCTAATAAAGGCTACCTGTTGGAAACTGCGTACCTCGATGTGGTGCTTAGAAAAAAGTCGCGTCACCAAATTTAATCTGGCGGCAAAGCAAACTTTCTGGGGAAAGATCTAGCTCTCAATGTAATGTAGGTCTCATGTAAACATCATACTGGAATTGGCCGCAAGGACGACCGTTAGCATTACGCCGAATCACATTTACTTGCCATAATTAGTTTTTAGGGAAGCCGTCAACGATGCGGCATTTAATACATGACAGACTAAGGAGGAGGTACAGTTACCAAAAATGGCTGTAACTTGTTTTGTTGGAACTACCCCAAAGAACATTTTGTGATAATTAGCCCCTCAGATGACTACAACGGCAATTGTGGGTCAGCTGACAGTTTATCAGTGCTTAGGTTAAAAATAAAATAAAATTATTTCCTATTCAACCACCACTGCCTCTTGAAAGATAAGGCCGGGTTCAGACTGTCCGCAACTGTCGTAACTAACTTTAAAGAATGAGGTCATTTCATGTCTCAATCCACCGAACGGCTTGACATGCCGTCTTTTTACGTCCATGGATCACGATATGGCTTTTTCGTCGATAGTCTGAACATAGCCTAAGATTTATTCAAAGTTGCGCGCCGCGCAAACGGCGGCCGCGGGCTGCGTATTTTGTAGCACCAGTGATAGCACGACGACGATGGTCACGTGGCGCCAACGCGGCTGCCGCAAATATCGAAAGCATGTCACGGGCAAGCGAGCGATCAGAGATGCCGGGTAACAAATAAAGGACAGGCATGCGCAAAGCGCGCCTAACACGCCGGTTCCTTGAGCCTCGACCCGGCGCTCGCTGGCTGCAGATGGCGCAGCAATGCAGTTTTTCGCCCCTCGGCCACGCGCTGCACATCCCTCAAACTTTTGCTGGCGACTGTACGTGCACACTAGCCCCCGCGTGATTATTCGACGCGCGTGCGATTCAATGCCATTGAAGCACTTTTGTTGTACAACTTTTACCACGCACTGCAGATAAAATGGGGGCCACTGACCAAGCAGTAACGAGTTGCGACAGTCGCTATCGAGGTTAAAGTGTAAAAAAAATGGCAAGGATTATTTGGCCCATCGTTAATGAGGCACGCAAGGAACTGCGATGCCAAGTTGAAGACTCATTCACCGCACAAAAAACGCAGTGCTCGCCGTTGGAGGCCAATGGAAGGCAGTGTTGCAAGGTTTGACATGATCAAGTATCTTCGTTTGGTGAGCGTTTGCAAAGCTGATCTGCGAACCGATCGAACAGTAGCCGGCTGAGGGTGCATGCTCTCAACTATCCTGAAACATAAATGGCAGCCAGACTGACCGCTATTTCACGACGCCAGTGAACCTCAAGGAAGGAGGTCAGCTATTCGGTTCGGAACTCTGCAGCGCTAAGGCAAATGAACTTCCATATTGTCGACAGGGCATAGAGCAAAAGCCAAACGGCTAGTAGGAGGCTTAGGAAGTCTACGAGATTTCGCAATTTTCGGCCGTCAATGTTTCTTAGCCCAGCGGGACTCACCAATCGGCTGTAACTTTTTTATTTAATTTTAACGGTAATCGGTTCATTCTTTGCACGAGTGCAACCGCAGTCATGACAAACATGCTTCTGCAGTTACCGCCGCGGTGGCTGAGTGTCTAAGGTATTGTACTGCTGAGCACGAGGACCCGGGTTTGATTCCCTGCCGTGGCGGCCGGTTTTCTGGTGGAAGCGAAAATAAAAAATGCGTGTGTGTTCGAGATTTTGGCGGACTTTAAAGATCCCCAGGTGGTCAAAATTAATCCGGAGCCCTCCACTACAGCGCGCCTCATAGCATGTGAAGCGTCGTCGCGTTAAACCCCACAGCACGGAGCAAGAATATATAAGAGGCGAAACGGCCCATCGCGAAAAGCGCGGGCGAGCGACTTGATAATGTCACAATGAAAACCAAGGCGGAGCGTTGCGCTGCTGAGCACGAGGTCGCGGGTTCGATTCCCGGCCGCGGCGGCCGCTTTTCTGATGGATGCGAAAAGCAAAAACGCCCGTGTGCACGAGATTTCGGCGCACGATAAAGAACCCCAGGTGGTCAAAATTAATCCGGAGCCCTCCACTACGGCGCGCCTCATCACCTGCGTTGCGTCGGCGCGTTAAACCCTACAATCAATCAATCAAAACCAAGGCGGACTACAACTGCGACAATGAAGGAGGGCGTAGCGGCACCTGATGGACGAAATGATAGTGGCCGCACTTCTTTCCGTGGCTGTGCAGTGCAATGCCGAAAGTGGCATCCCCGCAGTTAATTCACCCGCGGCAGATGCCGCTAGCTTAACGTATGGCGAGCGCTTGTGACATTTTCTGGCCGCGCTGGGAAGCCTAGTTTCCCATCCTACATTGTTCTTGCTCCGTGCCCCACAGTCAATCAATCTTCTGCGCGTAACATATTAGCCATGTGTTACGTGTCTTTTTTTGCCCTCTGAAACTCAAGTGAACACGGACTCCGTTAGAATCACTAGTTAAAAGAGGATGTGGTATGCGTTATCAGATACAGCCCTGCAGAATTTCGTGTCATATACGCTTCCACAATAGCCACCTCAATACGAGTGCAGCAGGCGCTCCTACTAAGCAGCGGCACCAAAGAGCACAACATTTTGACAGTTCAGCTATTTCCAAGCCAGTAAAATTGTATTCATATACCTCATTACTAACCGAATGTACAGCTCAAGGGTTCAACTCCTTGTTTAACAGGCCCTAAGTAGGGTGGCGACGGATATTGATGGGTTTCACTGACTTCAGAGTAGCTACAAACACGGCAAGAGGTGCTCTTATCTGGTGCACTTATCTAGGGCTCTAACGTTGGGAGCGCTGATTAAAATGGAAGTGGGTCACAAGAAAGGCTTCTGATCACGCCACGTGCAAGCTATGTATAAGGCCTGGAGCTTTCGCTCTTTCCTCGCGCCTTAAAGCACTGCGAGATACGCGCAGCCATTGGCTCCACTAGGCGGCACGTAACGCTTTTCTTAGCAGCCGACGCGCATGCTCCGCTTACTACTGGCTGCAGCGGCATTGCTTTTCACGTCGGCCATGCTAGCTTCGGCGCGTTAGTTCTAGAGAACGAGAAACTAGTGTTTGAAGGCCAGATAGGGGAGCCCTAATTACAACAGGCTCGCTCGAGGCAATAATCGAAGATTTCCGCGGAAGGCTACCAAACGGATTTCGTTTCTTGGATGCGGAGCTAACGCAGCGAACAGGTCCCTGCGAGGCCGGGTCGCGCAGAAAAGGATCAGCGTCGCCGCAGTTATTCGGTCACCGCTTTATGAAGCCGCGCCGACCTGAGATCACCACACTGTGTAACCTTTAATCGCCCTATCCCCTCCTTCCCCTCCTTTGTAAACTGATTTCCAGATATATTCCTGCTCTGGCGGGCGGCGACGGGTGACGACGATCGACATTGGTCCCTACAAAGATACGCCGTGCCAGAATGTCGCTCGCATTGACTGCCCCTGAATGGCCGAAACCACCGGCGGCTTCCTACAGAGCCAGAAGCGCTTATTGGCTCCGCATTTGGTGGAACTCCCCAACAGCGGCGCTGTACTCTTCAGTGCCAGCTGCGTCATAGACGCTACACCAGAAACAAGAAGCTGCCTCAAAGCTTCGTTAAATGGCGACGAGGATAAATTTGTAAACAAGGAAAGAGAAGAACAAGTAATCTAGCTATCGCGCTCTTGAAATCGCGACCTATTTAGAGGCACCTAAAGGTTTGCTCGCTGGAGAATATCACGATTTAGATGGAGGAATGCTTCGTATGATCTATTATTGCAGCGAGTGACCCATTGGCCTGCAGGAAGTGTACCTATAAAACATCTCACGTCAGCGTGTGATGCCCGCCTACTGCATTGCATTGTTTATTAAATGCAACATTTCGAACGTACAAAGGTGTCGCTATAGAATACGGTAGTTTGTTTTATGAAACTACCCGCCGCGGTGGCTCAGTGGCTAAGGCGTTGCGCTGCTGAGCACGAGGTCACGGGTTCGATTCCCGGCCGCGGCGGCCGCTTTTCTGATGGAGGCGAAAAGCAAAAACGCCCGTGTGCACGAGATTTCGGCGCACGTTAAAGATCCCCAGGTGGTCAAAATTAATCCGTAGCCCTCCACTACGGCGCGCCTCATCGCCTGCGTTGCGTCGGCGCGTTAAACCCTACAATCAATCAATCTTGTTTTATGAAACTACTCTGTGTAAGAATGCCGGCGAAAATATATTCTGCTGAAGATACTCGGCAGCACAGCTATGGATTTGCATCGATATGGGACCGGAGAAAGTGGTGAAGCCACCCTTTTTTTGCGGCGAATCTAATGGTTCTTCTTTGGAAGGCTTTTAGGAGCCATTCATTTGTTGCCGGATTACCCAAACGTGCATAACAAAAATACCAATGGCCGATAAGTGACAGTAAATTTTGAAGCATACTAAAAATGTAAGTACAATCACGTACCATTCAAGTGCAAGGGCGACGATACCGGTGCCGTCACCTGGCAGCGGCCGTGGAAAACGGACGGACACGAGCAGTTGAGATTTCGAGTGCTAGGATGCGCGCCCCACTGCGATATGTCGCCCTCTCCTTGCTATCATGCTTGCCTTCTCGCCATGCCGCAAGAGCGCTGCAAGCAGTGGAAGGACTACCGCTACTGCAGCTGAAGGTGTTGGCCGCATTGAAAGCAATGCGGGGCGTAATTGCCTGAAGCTGCGGCCAATTCTTGCGTGGGAGACGCGTGCACGCTCTCGTAAGGCATACTGCTGAGCTCTTCATTGTTTCTTGAAGAAAACCAGCGCACAGAAATGGAGACAAAAATAAATGCATGCCGCCTTACTTTTGATGGCACTGCAAAGTATTGCATTCGTATTGCAGTGGCTCGGGAATTGAACAATGAGTTGGCCGCCAAGATTGCGTCTTTGTTGTTTAACGGAGTCATGGCTGAGTCAATTCGCGGGTTCAGTGCACGTAGAAAAGAATAAATATACCACCACAATTCATCTCCAATAACATACATTACTGCAAGCATTGTGTGGGCTGGGAAAATTACTAGCAGAATTCTAATATTCGCAAAAATTAAGAAGATAGGCAGGTTCAGCCATTCTGTAGGCCAGTTGCCCTTGTACAACAATTTTGGCGGCCCGATTTTTTTTTTTTTTTGGCAGGCACGTCAGTGTTTGTGTAAATCTGCGGAGGGGGCAGCACTAAGCATGGGTTCGACGTCAGCCAGTTGCCCATCGTTTTTTGCTCAAGTTACTGCACCCCATATGCAAAGCTATGCCGGCAATGCGACGCCGGCACACACGGCGAGTAGGCGCTCGCGTCATCCGAGCGCACAGTGGCTGTAGATACTACGAGAGTTTTCGCTGACCGTTTATGACGCTCCGCTATGCGCCCGACGCACCGCTCAGCACAACCGGAGCGTCAGCAGCAAAAAGGCTTTTAGCTAAGCGATAACCGTGTCTCCCTCTACGGGGAATGATTCGCGTGACTGGTCGTTTCGCGTGCGCGTGCAAACCAAAACTTCATCCTAAAGCAAACATAAGAATTTGTATTTGGTCGCCCAAACAGAGCAAAATACTGTGTTTCTTGGCCTCATTTAACCTTTTTTGTATAATGTAGTCGCTGACATGGTATAATTTTTGTAGATAACAATAAAGAAGCCGGTAAACTTCGGAATAGCCAAGCCAAGGCTGTCTTTCCCGGCGCACTGCATAGAAGCAGCCCCGCTCTTCGGTCGACGTTTTTCGCTTCCGTTCTAAAGCTCGTTGAGGTGTGTGGCACCTTTTTCGCGAATTCGTCGTTCGTGTTTCCTCCGAAGAAACGGAGTTCGACGTAGCGCTCTCGCATCACGGGGGCAGGCATGTCAAAATTCCGCACGGTAGCGTAAGCTGCCGTGACGGTCCGCTAAGAGGCCCCGGTTAGCGTACCGGGGCCCCGCTCCGGTATCGCTGGTAGCGGGCTAGCGCGCCACGCTTGCGCAATGGCCCTCCCGATTTCTATCGGAGCGGAGCGGATCGTCAGAAACGGTCAGCTAAAACTCTCTCCTATCTCGCGCCGTATCGCTAACAATTGTTTTCAGCGCTCTTGCGGCATGGCGACGAGGCAAGCATACGAGCGTGCATAGAGATTCTTAGTAAGTATACTAGAGAGGAAGCTGCGCCTCGTAAGCCATGTCGCCATGGGGGTTTATGGGAAGACCCTCTTTTTGGCTTGGGCTTGGCATGACGATTGGATTCTTAAGCGGTTATGGGGATTTGCTTTCTTCACCATGCATTAACACGTTTACAAGCTACGAGGAAGCCGAAATCCTCCCGTTTCTGTGGTAGCCGTGATGGCCGTGTTCAGTGAAACAGCAGGCAATGCGTGATCGCACCTGACATTGCTCATGCAGCAGTCGAAGGACGTATGACTGTGCGGGTAATATGCCGCCGCGAAATTTGTAACCGACGAAAAGAAGAAACAAAACGTACTTCGACGAAGACAAGATACGGCAGATACGGGCGCTTGTATGCGTCCTATCGTCCACGACTGTTTAAGGCCAAGTTCTTTTTTTTTGTTAAACTAGCTGGCGGTCGGTCACCCGTTCACCACGAAGGCAACGTTTTCATAGGCACGCTTAAAAAAACTTTCGAAACTCTTCAAACAACTCATTATTTGAAATAATGGTAAACCTAATAAAATCAGTCTCTAATGAGTTACCCCCCAAATATTAGTATTGTTCGTCACTACAAGCTTGGCCTGCGGAATAAGAGGCACAACCGTTCCGGCAAAAATACCCTTTACCTCCATTTTTCTCAGTTTTAAAAGATCCTGTTCTATTTTCCGCTTACATAATTGCACACTATTCTTCGCGTTTTTGTGGCACTTTCTTTAAATTTGTGGTCACTAAAACGTTTCAATCCAAGCCAATGATGAAACTAAGGTGATTCGCGATGTATAAGGGCGGTCCATGACGACACAGACGACCTTGATATGAGCCGCATAGACGCTAGCGCCAGATTCCTCTCTAGTATATACTGTGAGAAACTCTATGAGAGCGAGCAGAGGACAACATATCGCTGTGGGACGCGCAGCCTTGCTCCCGACATCTCAACTGCTCATGTCCGTGCTTTTTAAACGGCCGCTGCCAGGTGACGGCACCGGTATCTTCTGTAGTGCGTTCCGCGCTTCGTATTTGCATTGCCCATGACTGCACAGGTCCGCGCAGAAGTAAACAGAGCACGGGAGCGGTGGCCGAACTGCATCGCTGCGCCGCGTATGGGCGCCGACGGGAACCATGGAGGGCCGGTCAAAGAGTTTGTTCTCACTGCCCCCGCCGCCCTATATGATATGTCTCATCGCCGCTCTGCTGGCTTGTCATGCTCGGCGAGACGGTCTTCAAAGGGCAGCGCTGGGCTATAGAGGGGCGCTGGTTACATTGCCGCTCGCAGGCATCAGTGGCGACCGAATACGCTGCTCATGAGCTAGACATAACTGCGCGCGCCCGGAAACGTGCCTTGTTGCGCGCTGTAAAGGGCGGCATAAAATTGTAGGCCGCTGCGGTTTGGCATAGCAAGTCATTGCGATATTATTAATTGTAAGCCCGCAACAAAACTGTTATGTACAATATAGAAAGAACATTCACAGACCTTTTCGTTGTTCGGAAAAAAAATCTCGCTTACGAGATTTCTTCTTTAATTTTGGGTTTGTCCCAAGTTATCGCTGCCGGTCAGTCCAGGCTGTTCTGAACAAAGGGAAATAAAAAATGTCCATGCGGTGGAAATTCTGTATTAGAGAATGGTGTAATGAATAAATACAATCGTTGCCTGCTATTACAGCGGGCCTCATGGGATGAATATTTTTTGGTGGCATTAACCCTTTCGCTCCCGTTGACGAAGATAGCCCTCATAAGATTTTGTACCAAATTAACCAGTTAAGACTATCGTGGCCATCGATCATGACCAGTATACTCGTCATCGTTCATTTTGGGGCCTTGGCGGCGCTTTTTTGCAAGACATTGAGGTCATGCGATGAAGCTATCTTTCAATTCAATGCGGAGTTTATTTTAAACCTTGTACGCTTTCTTAACTAGTATAAGGTGCTCGTTAAAAATAACAACGTCGGTTTTAATGCGACAACGAAATATGCGCCTTATGAGGCCCGCTGTAATAGCAGGCAACGATTTTACCTATTTTTTAGGTGTTCTCTAATACAGAATTTCCACGGCATGGACATTTTTTATTTCCCTTTGTTCAGAACAGACCAGGACTGACCAGAAGCAACAACTTGGGACAAACACAAAATTAAAGAATTAGTCTCGTAAGCAAGATTTCGTTCCCGAACAACGAAATTGTCTGTGATTGTGCTTTCTACATTGTATATTAAAATTTTGTTGCCGGCTTACAATTGTATAGCAATGACATACTATGCCAAACCGCGGCGGCCTACAATTTTATGCCGCCCTTTAGAGCGCAACAAGGCATGTTTCCGAGAGCGCACAGCTTCGTCCAGCTCATGAGCAGCGGATTCGGTCGCCGCTGATGCCTGCGAACGCCAATGCATCCAGCGCCCCTCTATAGCCCAGCGCTGCCTTTTGAAGACCGTCTCGCCGAGCATGATGCGCCAGCAGAGCGAAGATTAAACATATCAGATAGGGCGGCGGGGACAGTGCGAACACACTCTTTGATCGGCGCTGCATGGTTCCCGTTGGCCCTCATACGCGGCGCAGCGTTGCAGTTCGGCCACTGCTCACGTGCTCCGTTTACTTCTGCGCGGACCTGTACATATTTTCGAAGGATGGTTGCAGATGTCGAGAACACCAAGATTTCCTTGCGTGCGACTTCTAAGAGCCAAGCTGCGTGGTACAGTCGTTAGAATTCGTGCTTTTGGGACCTCACAAGACATCCAGACATCATGAGTCAATTCGTGCAAACTATCTTGGCATTAGAAACGGCACCCTCACCCTATTGATGAGATTATGCAAGCCTGCTGGATATGACTTGCATGCACATGGTCCAGCTTTTATAAACGCAATTGCCTTCATTGGATTAAAACCTGGAACTGCACCCGAGTGTGCTAAACATGCACTTGTAATTGTACTGCCTCCTTCCTAACAGCATTTGCATAAAGGGGACCTAATTATGCTTCAGAAGGTCGCCATTTCAAGCGCGAAATCGCTAGAAAACGTATTCAGGAAAACATGTACCAAATATTATACCAACGCGTAAAGCAGAAGCCAAACAAACATGCAAACGATATCTTCCTGTCTTGCCTTGTTTATCTGTAAATCCTCGTCTCCATTCTCACACCAACACCGCCTGTATAATCATTGCCTAACCCGTCAGCGGAAAATGGCTAAGCAGCCACTCTCCTGCTGCTCTCTCCTACCGTTTCGCGCTCCGTAGCCTTCCTGCGCGCTTTCATGATCGCCGGCCAGCGCCGCTTCTCGGAAACTGCAAAATAGTTGAAAGTTTGTTTAGCGTTCCCCAGGCAGCGCTCCTACGCCTTCTCGTTTTTGACCATGCCCGTCTGTCTTGGTGTGTAGCCGATAAAACCGCCTTTGCCACGAAGCAAAGTAACTCGGGGGACGAATTGCAAAGCATGCTTTCCGCACTGGATGAACATAGTAGAACCGTGGGTCTGAAAATTAATATGCAGAAAACCAAAGTAATGATCAATAACCTCGCGACAGCACAGCAGTTTGGGATAGGGGGCGAGGTAGTGGAAGTGGTAAGCGAATATATCTACTTAGGCCAAGTTTTGACCCCGGATCCCAACCATGAGGCAGAGATAATTAGAAGGAACAGAACGGAGTGGAGTGCATACGGCAGACATTCTCTGATAATGAATAGCAGCCTACCATTGTCATTGAAGAAGAAAGTGTGTGACAGCTGTATCTTACCGGTACTCACCTAAGGGGCAGAAACTTGTAGGCTCACTAAGAGGGTTGAACTTAAATTGAGAAGGACTCAGCGGGCAATGGAGCGGAAAATGATAGGTGTAACGTTAACGTACAAGAGGAGAGCGGAGTGGGTCAGGTAACAAACGCGTATTACAGACATATTAGTAGAAATTAAGAAGAAGAAATGGACGTGGGCAGGGCATGTAATGCGAAGGCAAGATAACCGTGGGTCATTAAGGGTAACTGAGTGGATCCCTAGAGAAGGCAAGCGTTGCAGGGGGCGGCAGAAAGTTAGATGGGCAGATGAGATCAAGAAGTTTGCGGATATAAATTGGTCACAGTTGACAGAGGACCGGGGTAATTGGAGAATAATGGGAGATGCCTTTGCCCTGCAGTGGGCGTAGATAGGCTGTTGGTGATGATGATGATGATGATGAAAATTATTTGTGCTGCCCAGGCTGATGCCGGCTTTGCGCGCTTATCTGCTTGGGTCACAGGCCCCGAGATTTTCTGAGTGGGGCATCCCCTCTCCCCCCTCCGCATTTCGGTCTTGTTTTTTCCCCGCTGTTTTGTCCACTCCCCTTCGGTACGCACTTTTAAAATTGGGGACTGTACTGTAGAAGCGCCCGTACACCGTGGCGGGACCCTCCGCTTCTTATGCTTTTGCTTTCAGTAATCTGAAATTTACGAACACGTCATATTTTTGGAAAAGAATGGTAGAAGTGAGCACCGGAACAAAAAATGTGAACGCAATTTTTTCTTCCCTAAATCCTCCAGAGAGAAAAATATCAGTAAAGTAATGGGTGTACCATCCGAAGATATCGTTTTTCTGTTTGCTATTTGTCTACCGACCATTATTATGTTATTACACTAGTTCAGTTCCGCCTCCATGAGTTACCTTTGGAAAAATGCAGCAAGTATGAAGCGACGGCACATTGGTTGAGATCCGCAGTGTGCCCCAGAACTAGCGCCCCGTCGCAGCTAAGATGTGAGCGAAACGGCTCTTGAAACCCAACAGGCAAGGTGACAGACGCACGTGGTAGAAGTGGGTGCAGCGTTCGCGACTCGCGGGCTGTGACTTAAGGTGATATGTCCGCCGGCGCGCGCCACATAGCGGATGAGTGCCCGAACTTAGCGTCCTTACCCTTCCCATTGAAAAGCGCGCGACGCGTTAGGCAATGTTTATACAGGCGGCGTTGCTCACACACTGTGACGTAAATTTCACTCCGGCTCAGCCTGTATGACGTAGCTGGCGCTGAAGACTACGGAACCGCTATTGGTGGGTTCCATTAAATGCTGCAGCCAATCAGCGTTCCAGGCTCTGTGGGAAATGGGGGTGGACGTATCGGGGGTTCAGGCTAGCGGCGCTCCGGCACGGCGTATCTTTGGAGGAGCGAGTGTCGATCGTCGCTATCCGTCACACGGGTTTAGCTGAGTTCGTAGATATAGCGTGTCGCATAGAGTTTCTTACAATACACACTACACAGGAATCTGGCGCTAGCGTCTATGCGGGTCATATCAAAGCAGTGTGTGTCATGGACCGCCATTAGATCATGCGCTCGCCCAAATTCCATCATTGGCTTGGATTGAAAGGTTTTAGTGACCGCAAATTTAACAAAGTTCCACAAAAACGCGAAAAATTGTGTGCAATTATGTAAGTGGAAAATAAAACAGGCTGTTTTAATACTACGAAAAAAGGAGGTAAAGCGTATTTTTGCCGGAACGTTTGTTCCTGCTATTTTGCAGGCCAAGGTGGTAGTTACGAACAATGTTAATATTTGGGGAGGGCACTCATTATAGACTCTTATGTTATTACTTTACCATTATTTCAAACAATAAGTTGTTTGAAAAGTTGGGAAAGTTTTTGCAGCGTGCCTATAAAACGTCGCCTTCGTGGTGAACCGGTGCAACGACCGTCAGCTGCAGTTTAACAAGAAAAAGGAAATCGTGGCATTAAACAGTCGTGGACAATGACAAGATAGTACGGATTCAAGAGCCCGTATCTGTCGTATCTTGTCTTCGTCGAAGTACCTTTTGTTCGTTTTTTTCGCCCGCTACAAATTCCGCGGCGGCATATTACCCGCTCAGTCATACCTCCTTGGACTGCGGCATGACCAACGTCAGGGGCGATCACGAACTACCTTCTATTTCACCGAACACGGCTACCACAGAGCAGGAAGGATTTCGGCTTCCTCGTAGCTCGTAGACGTGTTAATGCGTAGTGAAGAAAGCAAATCCCGAAAACCGCTTAATATTACAATTGTCATGCCAAGCCCAAGACAAAAAGGGGGGTCTTCCCATAAACCCCCACGACGACATGGACTACCAGGCGCAGTTTCCTCTCTAGTAGTACTTACCAAGAAACTCTATGGCGTGTCGTTTACAAGATACCTGAAAAACACGGAGCGTCTTTGCAGGCAGTAACGCCGCCAGGCGCACGACCGCGCAAGCATCTGCCTGCACGCGGCCAAGGAGCCGCTCTGCGGTGTATGCACGAATCGGCACTCAGCGCAGCATCTAAAACTTGTCAACGCCCGCCAGAGCACGACTATTGTATAAAACCAGTTTATAAACGCGCGAAAGGGGGTGATAGTGTGGTGAAAGATTGCGCTGGGGATCGTCGTCGGCGCGGCGTCGTAAAGAGATATTCTGAATAACCGCGGCGATACTAAGCCTTTTCTGCACGACCCGGAATCGTAAGCACCAGTTCGCCGCGACAGCGCCGCATGCGCAACGCAAGTGGGCCGCTAGTCGTCGGTGTATATCGTCAATTACATGTCGTAATCCGCGCATGTTTTGTTTTGGACCCCCTATGTGGCCTTCAAGGGTTCCCTTATTTAAACTGCCGGGCCGACGCAAGAACGGCCGACGCGACAAGCCCGGCCGGCCTGCCGGCAGCGCCAGCGGGTCGACAGGCGACGGGGCCCGCTCAGCAGTAGTAGGTGGAGCATGCGCGTCTGTTGCTAAAAAATGCGTGATGTACCACCGAGCTGAGCCTATGGATGCGCGTATCTCAAAGCCACAAGGGCCTTGTCCTGTTTCTATAGGTGGCCTTGCGCCGGGTCGGGGATGTCGTAGCTTCCACACTGAACCGCGAGGGTGAAAGCTCCAGGCCTTATGCTGGACCTTTTTAATCAACGATGCCATGCCTAGTACGTAACGCTTTTAAACCATTTTTTGCGGCAGGGCGTTCCTTGGATAGTATTTCAGCGATTTCGCACGTAAAATCACAACCTTTGAAACCATGTTTAGGGCCACTTGTTTTTTGACCTAGAGTAATTATATTTTGTAGGCACATTGGAAAGCACTTAAATGGTGACATTTAAAACTTCATTAAAATTTTAAAATGTCATGATTTCAGTAGTTTTTGTGTTACAGAGGTATACAGGTTGCCGGCTCGTGGAAATCCTGGCAATGTATTGACACATGGTAGGAAGCTCTGAATACTTTTCAGTTGTAGTCAAAAGAACACTACAGGGTATGACGTTCTTCAAATTTTTACACACTTCATTTTTTACAGAGAACAATACTTTCTCCAATTTCCAGTAGTACACACCTGTTTCGACCGTAAATATCATGTAAAAAATAACTAGGCCTACAATAAAAATCCGAGAATGTGATACCCTGCTAAACTTTTGAGCGATCGAAATAAAACACACAGGGTCAAAATTTGCCCAGTGGTTGCCATACTATCCTTCGCACTAGCAACGAAGAACTCATAAAACGCACTTCTGAGAAAACGGCTGTTTAAGTTTACAGAGACTTCATTATTGTCACATTGCACCAGCAGCATAGTCCTTGCGGTCCTTGCGTAGGGATAACCTCACAGACCTTTGCATTTTGATTTGGTGCATTTGGGATGGCTTCCTGGCTCATTGGAGGTATTTGCGTGCAGGCCTTCAGATGGCAGAAGCACCAGTTTCACGCAGAGTGTACCAGAAAGTTTACTATGAGCTGCTAGGGTACTTATACTTCACTTGATGTATGTCTAATGCATAGCTCCCTCCGAAATGAAGAGTAAGGCATTGTTTCTTTTTATATTAATTTGCAAGCAGACTGTCAGCTGAACTCTGGGTGTCATAGCCTTGATGAAGCTACAGCTTAGTGCATGAGGCTGTTAAGTTTCAAAAGGTTATATCAGGGCAATACAAGCATAAGACGAGCTATTTGAAAGCAGAATATACGCTTGCTTTACACAATTACAACATCATTATTAGCACGCCATGCTCTTCTCCTTCTGGAAAAACAATCGTTGCCAAATAGACAATATAATTGCAAACGTTGCACAATTAGACAAAAATAATGTGCAATTAACAAAATTTTTAAAACGCCGGCACCTTACGGCGTCTTCTCTAATTAATTTAACACCGAAAATATAATTTTGTAATCCCATACTTCCTTGTACGAACTAGTTTAGAGCCACGGCATAAGTTTCTCAAATAAAGCTCGGTGATTGTTCATTATACCCCTCTCCCCCTACAATCCGCGACTCGCACGTTAACCAGGGGGATGAAACTCCGCCGTTTTTCTGTCCCGTGACTGCAGCGATCCTACCGTTTGGGGGCTGTACTACATACGAGCATAAATGAACGTTGTTGTTGCATTTTATATCTATTACCAGGTTACTTATTAATTGCGGAGTTTTTAATATGCAAGTGAACCTAAAAGTTGCAGTTCGAGATGGCGAAAATACGAGCGCCACCCTGACTGGAAAACGGGGACCGCGCCTTTGTACTTCGCACCGCTGAAAAGGGGCGTTTCTTGTCGCGCCCACAGATATGCTACGATCCACGGTGTTCCGAGGGCCGTTTTTACCACCGTAAAGTTCGTTTCATCGAAACAGACGCATGAATGGATTCGCGCCATCATCACAGATAGTGCTGTACTGAAGGGGTGTCAAAATTCTTCATGCCAGGGCGCATAACATTCTTTTGGATCCCGGCGGACGAAAGGTACGATCTGCATGGTGCTCGTTTTGCTTTTCTACGCTTGCACGAGATAGCAGGATGCGGTTGCAGCAGTAGCTTTATAATTTAAGTGAGCTACACGTGCACTATTTGTTTAATACATTCTGATTGTCTTCTTTGACTCTTGAATTACGCATGAAATGCGCGGCAGAGCATCTGGTAATTAATCCAATGTCTACATTAGCTACACACGTTTGTTTATACGTGCGTTATTGATTTAATGCGTTTCGGTTGTGTTCTGCATTTTAGCGCAAGTGAATGCATGGTATGCAGGAAAATATATATGCGGCAACATATACAATAACTAATGGAACAGTGTAAGCCTATCCGCACTCTTTTTATTAGCTTTTGATTGCCTGCGTTGTTGTTGTTATTATAATATTAATATTATTGTGAATATTATAATTATTATCAGTGGTATTGTTATCGTTATTATTATCAGCCTATTTATGTCTACAGCTGGATGAAGGCATCTCCTTAAACTCATGGCTCAAAGGGTGGTTCCGTAGGTTCATATCGTGTTGTTAGCACTATGTTAACTAAGTATAGTGACTACATAAATTATTTTATTGCGTTTCAATTGTGTGTTCTGCATTTCCTCTTCACGTGAATCCATGGAATATGGCAGAATAAATTTGTAGCAATAAATATACACACAAAGCAATTACCGTGTATGTTTATAATACAATCATAACTACAATTCCGCCACTTATAATTTATACTTTACGCTTCAGTTCCGTGCTTAGAGTTTCAGCTTTAAGTACAAGAACGATATATTCACAAAAATGCAGCTACAGCTATAAGCCGATAAATAATTAGACAATGCAGGCTTAACCTTTGCTGGTAATTTATTAGAGGTTCTTAAATAAGGTTTTTATAACCAGTTTACTGCAGGGCCCTAGAAATACCTGAGGAATACCTAGTGCGGAAAATATATTGCATGAATAATTGCTTAGCGACTGTGGTGTGGGATGGCTGCTTTTGTCTGCAGAAATGTATTCTGGATTAGTAGGAAAGGTGGGTCGTTGCCACCGAACATTATGACCGCACAAATAGAAAAACGTGTCCCCGTCTCTTAATAATAAAGGCTGATTTTAATTTAAAATTTGCCTTTACGATTGGTCTTGTCACAAGTCATCTTTGTAGCCAAAATTAATTTAAGAAAGTTGAAATGTATCAAAATATATCACATATATCAGATCGAAATATATCAGATATATCGAAATATATCAGGTCACGTTTATTTCGAATACAGATGCCAGTTTTCACTCAAAACTATGTGCGCCTGAAAGCAGCATTAAAGCTAGTATTCATTCTAACCCAAATATACACACGTACTTGTTGATGTTCCAGATCTAGCGTTTGGCTCCAGTGTGCGAGAAGGCAGGACCTGGCTCATTTACCCCTTCGACAGATATACAGCAGCTACCGGCTCTGTCCGGCCCATTTCACCAGCAGAGACTACGCGTACCTTGGACAGACAAGGCACTGGACACATATGCACTGGCTGGATACCGAGTTATTAGCATGCGGACATGCGCCATACACTTTTGTTTGCGACTACAAGCGAAATATCCAAGTTGTGTTTTTACTGTATGAATGGTACATTTAGGCAATAAAAATTAAAATAACTGCACTCTTTATTCTTGTCTAGATTGTGAGTACTAATAAACCAAAACAACGTCGTACTTATAATAAGTGGTGCAAAAAGGAGTGGACGCAAAAAACATCATCAATCAGGACAAAACAATTGCTCTTTTGATAACAGGAACAAGGTCGTGCGCTGGCCATCTGAATATATTCCACTCGCTCAATTTAACTTGCATGTGCGTATTTGTCGCTAAATGCCCCCCCCCCCTTCCCGCTAGGCTTTTCAGTCCTCATTAAGATGGCGTCTCCCAGTACATGTCTGCAACGCGCCGCCATGTTTTTAGTACCGCCCCCAAACACCAGGGATTTGTCCGGCGCTGCGAGCGAATATCGCGTAATTTTAGGGACCTTAATATCGCGTCCTATGCAAGGTATAGGAAGTTTCACTCCCCTGCGTTAACCACTATCGTAATTTAGTCAGCCTTGCTATATTTAGCCACTTCGCTTTTACCAATAAATTTCACTTCGCGTACATTACTCGCGTGCAATAGCAACCGATCCTGCTATCGGCCGCTGCCCGAACACATCGCGCCAATGGAGCGCGCGACGCAACTTCAAGCCTGTCGGTCATTGCATTCGTAAAGCTCGCGAGCGCGCTGTCATACACAGCAGTAACTCATCGTTTTATAACATCGCAATGCATCCAAAAATTTTACTTCACGAACCCCAATTGCACATGGACGCACTACGGCGTTGTCGCGGGCACGTTTTCGATGTGTCTTTCGAGCCGCGCACTTCACTATCTGGCGCACGATCTCAAGCATTATCGTCGCGATAATAATAACATTACTGTACAGAATCGCAACACATGAAACCACTAGACAGGAACCGAGCCGACCGTGAAACCGAGGAAAACATTCGCGAAACGGGCTGCATGCGAACTGCGCGTCAGCCGAACCGCCCGGCGGCCATCTTGTTGTTGCCATGGCGACACCCAATCGGGAACACCCAAACGGGGATATTATCTGTGCACAGGGACAAGTTGACACGCGGTAATATGCAGGCATATAATATAAAAAATGGGGTGTGGTGGTTTAGTGTGCCGTCGATTCATCTACATGAGAGGGAGTTTGAATTTTTAAATCGCCCTGGAACGTAAATATAACACGCGCCTTCATCCACACAGTTTTTTCATGACTGTCATGTTTTACAAATAATACGCTGGAATGTGACTGACGTATGTATGATGTGTGGTCGCATGGGTTTAGGTTGGAGTATTTAACTGTGCGTCTGTTCTAATAAAAAAATCAGTGGCGAGTCAGCGCTGGGGTATGCCGTTTCCTTCCCTAGTGTCCGTGCGCTACCTTCAAGATGTCCCATATGGCTTACTCCCTCGCCTGTAACGGTGCAGAGCACCTTAGGACCTCCCAATATCCGTAAGCGTCCATCCGTGCGCACATCACCATCAAGCGAAAATCAAGCGAAATTCGATTTGAGACAAGAGTTGCAGTTTGCTTTAGAGAATAATCAAAGTGCAACTCCCAGCTTAAATCAAATGACGGTCGGGGCACAAATCGGGCGTCACTCGGGGCGCAACTTGGATGTCATTTCGAGTCCCCGTACTGCACACCCCTGTCATGCTGCCATTTTTTTTATACAGTCGAATACGAGTGTGCAATAAAATATATTGTGGCCGCACGCTACTTGCCACCCGGAGCAGGGGCACTAATCAGGGTCCAAGCCTTTAGCCTCTGCTCCCCTTTCTGTACTGAAAGAAATAATAAAGAAAGAAGAATAAGAAGTACATCAGGTTATTTTGTGTTTTACATTATTAGATCGTTTATTTTCTTCAGTGATGTATATTTACGGTATTGCAAAGATGACTTTGGATAACTTCGCACAAGCAGGGTGTTACATGACTGGTCTGTTTTCACTATTTTTTTTTCGTGTTTCCGATTGGCTTTTCGGGGCTTTTTTATTTTAAAACGAAGCTTTCTATTTATCCCTGATTTTACCCGTGCGTACCACAAGCCGCACTGCAGGTACACTGTACTTCAGGGGCCAACTTTGAAGATGATGATGATGATGATCTCGGGTGAAGGGAAGAAAAAACGCTTCAATAGTTTTGTCTATAGTTCTTTCGGAGTGCCGTAAACTTTGTGGGCGGATTTTCGCCATATTGAGCTGCTGTAACTGTAACGAATGTAACACCACTGTCGGTTGTCTTCTTTAAAAGAACGCGACTTCGTCCACACTTTCTGCCATGCATTCCGGATGTTAGGAGAAACTCGGAGAATGCTTTTCTTTGTGAGGTATAATAAGCCATGTCGGAAAATTGCCTCACCGGAGCAAGTCATATCACCCATTTGTGTGCATGCCATGGCTCCGACCCTGAGAACGTTTTTTTTTAAAAAAAATGAGTTGTTCCTGCTGACTGTCCTTTTAAAGATACCAGGCGGATAATGTCCCCTCAAAAGGATGCAACCTGATGCGTTATCTTTACAATTAAAAGCAGCTTATTCTTGTCAAGCTTGTAGCGGTTCGCGACGGATTGTTTTAAAGGACTCCTGACTTTTAAGTACTGTCTTAAATGAACTACTGTTTTGCATTTTGATGGCAATTCAGCATTAGAGCTTTACCTTTTGATTTTGGGCATAACACAAGTTAGTTTACGGCTATTTTTTTCTATTGGAGCGTTGGAGTTTTATTTTCTGGGAAAAGTTCTCAATTCTTCATTTTTTTCAATGATGAGCTTTCTATTTCTCATTTTGGTTGTTGCATATATACTGCCGACCATACTTGGTCGTGAAGCTTATGGCCTGAAATTCTTTACAGAGGAGTGTTCCCTATGTTCCGCCTCCGGGTATCATTTTAAATGTAATTTCCGCTTTTACCATCTTTCCTTTTGCCTCCAGGGAAACCAGACGAAAGAGGCCGAACAAGAGGAATCCCCCCAGGAAAGAGTTGACAAGATATTCGACCAATTGGACAAGGTACGCTCCTGAGGGCTGTCTCTTTGCACATCTTGAAGTAGCGCAAATTCGACTCGGACACATCAAAAACTAACTAAACAGACCACAGCGATTCATTTACTGCTCATTGCGCTTGCGACAGTGCAGTTTGGTGGTCACGCTTGTGCTGGTTATAGCGAATGCAACGTTTGCGTTTGGTTGTTTTTCGTTAGCTTAAGTTTCTAGGCTGTTATCCTCACGAATTCGGAAACTTCGTATGGTATCCAGATATTTGTTAGCATGCTGTTTTGTTTAAAACAAAAGTAAATAAAACATGCATGCTGGAAATCTTACAAAAATTGTTCGGCCTTGTTCATTGGGGTAAAAATATCATTAAAAAGGCTCACCATCCCTTTCCGCTATGAATACCATAGAAAAAAGAACTATGCAATGTCTTTACTCGTTGGTTCGTTCGGGAAAGCAACCTGTAGGGAAGTAGGTACTTTATCTTTTCCGCTTTGGAATTTTCTAAACGATTGTTTGCAACCGGGTCATTGATCAATTAAACCAAATTGTCAGCGATGGTGCTTTTTTTCAAACGTTAGTCCCGAAATGAGAACGAATGTAATCATGCGCAGATGCTCATATAAATGAAGAAAGTACAGATGGTCCATGCCTTCTCTTTAAGGAAAGCAAGGACATTTGAAGTTCTGCAGGTCACAGGTAGTTGTTATTGTAATGCTGTCTTCTGGAACTGTGGCCAATTGGACTCGGGGGGTATTTTTAATAAATGTTTAAGAGGAGGTTACCGTGGCTGTTGACAGTACAGGTGGCAGTTTAGCTTTGAAAGAGAACATGAAGGAAACGTTATGCAGGAGCTAGGTGTCCGGCCACCAAAACTGATATTGTTCTAGCACATAATATAACTGCAAACACATAGTATTTATTTTTTATTTGTTTGCTTGTTTGTTTGTTTATTTGTACAGTACTGCCAGCCTAGAAACAAGTTCTTAGGCAGCAGTGGGCGGAACAGACAAGGAGATAATACAATGCACGAGAGGAAAACACAGGCCACACTGGGTCCTAACAAAACCTGCCTACAACGGGACGGTACCCAAATGAACAAGAAAAAATACAAAAAAAAACCGCCGAACATGCGCTTTGCACAAACGAACACGCTGTGTGATCGTACACAGGTAACAGAAAAAAGTAATGCAATGGTGCCAAGAGTTGCAAGAAAGCGCACGATATGTGCGGGAAAAAACTACACCAGTCATATGTAAACACGCGATTGCGTTACTAGTAAAGCGACTGATCACCAGAACACAAAAAAAGCGTCACAACAATACGTGCTATCCATGAACCCTGTCAACAAAAACGCCTCATATATGAGCAAGAAAATCTAAGCGTGTGCGCATGCCGAAGTTTCCTTAGCCATGGGCATAAAGGATGCAGTGGTAGGGCAGTCTATCAAGCTGGCTGGTAATCGGTTCCACCGCCTGTAGTCCGACGAAAGAAGGAATTTTAAAAGACGTTGGTGCGACAATAAATCTTAGCTACCTTTTAGAGTGGAAAGCTCGGGTCGAGCGCTTATTGAGACGTGTTAAGTATGCGTTGGTAGCAAGAAACAAGTTTTCATGGTAGAGTAGATGTGAGTGTTTCAGGCGATCGCGGTAACGTCTTATTTCCAAGGTTTCAGGCTCGGCTAGATTTAAAAGTGCTCCAGAGGAAATATACCAACCGTAAGCATACTAGACAAATCTGATCGATTTTCTTTGGATGCCTTCGAGCATAGAAATAGATACCAGTCCAAACTCGCGTTCCATGCTCTCCAAAAGAGGACAAATTACAAATGATCGCATACATCGAGCATCTACCTAGGGAGCGGAAAGAAGGAACATGCGCGGAATCACCGACTTAACAGGGCAATAAGATAACACGGTAATTGACAGCAGTGACTTCGAGATGAAACAGTCGTCGTCATCATCATCATCATCATCATCATCATCATCATCACCACCAAGAGCCTGTTTAGCGCCACTGCAGGACGAAGACCTGTCCTAATGGCTTCCACCGGCTTCTGTCCTGCGCTTCTCGAGTCCATTCTTTGCAATCGAATTTTCTTATTTCGTCTCTCCATCGAGTGAATGGCCTTCCCCTTCTTCTAGTCCCGTCCCTTGGTGTCCATTCTGTTGCCCTTATCGCCCGCCTGCTGTCAGATCCTCGTACTACATGGCCAGCCCAAGTCCAGTTCTTTAACTTAATTCTAACTGTAATACCTTCTATTCGAGTATGCTCCCTAATCCAGGTTGCTCGTTTCCTGTCCCTAAGCGCTACTGCAATCCTTATTTGATCCATGGCACGTTGGCTGGATCTAATTTTGAAACAGTAAGGAGGCCTAAATTACAACAGGGATAGCTGTCACTTAAAAGTACGTGAGTTCATGTCGGACCACATAGCGCCACCCTAGATAATTGGGCAGTTTAGTCCACTATAGTTCCCCCCCCCCCAAAAAAAAATACAAAAACAAAATGCTTTTAATGCGCCTGAAGTACGTTTCTATACGGTTACTCTCGACCATGCACCGGTAGTCTTGCGGTAATTTTGCGGGAAAAAAACGGTCTTTGGCAGATTGCTTGTATGTAAATTGTTTTTAATAAACAGTAGCGAATTATGCATTTGTCAGGCTGGATGGAAAATGCAGCTCTCAATTCGATACATTTCATTCTGCCTTTGTCGTCAGTTTTCCAGAAAAATACATTGCAAGGTATGGTGAACGCCCCTCGCACCATTTTCTTACGTGGTTGCAAAGCCAAAAGGAGCGTGCTACGCCGCGTATGAACACGTGAAACGCAGGTCAAATGTCCTGAATATTTATACGTCTCCGGGCACTATTCTGGGGAGCACACCAACGCTGGATTGACGCTTGTTTTGTCTCCCCCTCCCTCTCCTCTCCGCAGAACCACGACAACCGGCTGACGCTGGAGGAGTTCCGCGAGGGCTCCAAGCAGGACCCCAAGATTGTGCAAGCGCTGTCTCTTTACGCTCCTTGACACAACCTCACAGCCAGTCAGTCCATGCTGGTCCAGCCTCCCACGTTCGAGCTCAACTACTCCCACATCCCGCCCATTTACTGAGACGCCCAGCGCCTCCTGTCTCCCCATCGGCTCGCGCTCTGCTCTGACTCTATATCCTCTGGCTGTTTCACTTTTGCTTTTTGTTTTCATTTCGTGCTTCGCCTTTTATTTTGCCCCGCTTGGTATTTCCTAAGCTTAACCATCATGAGTTTGACACTTACCGGTCAACGAGACACTGGGCCGGCACGTGAAACGTAAAAAAAGCCATAAAAACAAACAGGACGTCAGCAGAACAAATGAAACACTGAAATTAATATTCACTTGCATAAATGTACCTAGATTTTGGCACTTTTCAATTCTGAGTTTCCACATCCCAAGGTCACAAGACATCATTGGCAAAACTTCATTTGCAGGTGCACAATGCAGCGTCACGGGGTCCTCATATCCTACGGTATTTTGTTTCAGTTTTGTTATCCTAAACGCACATTAGGCCGCACACTCACGGTTTTCTTTTTTTTTTTTTTGAAGAAAGAGGTAATATTAGGAGTGTTTAAAGAGTGAGTCCTTGTGCCGTGTAGCAGCAGATAAATTCTGGAAAGGATATAAGTCTTTTACAGCCTTTAATATTGCTTCGAATCAAAATTATCGCCGGTAGTCAATCGCCTGAGAAAAAAACGTTGATCAAATATTGTGCCTATGGATAAAATTGACCGCACTGTGATGATGCATTTTCTAAAAATGTCACATTTTTTACTAACGCCTATTTTGAAAGTCCAGCTCCCACGCTGCTAGCTTAATTTCGACTCCCTGCGCACTGTATCGGCCAAACGCGACGCAGAACCTCCGACGCTCAGATATTTTAACTTCCTCGTGACGCATGGAAAGCAGTATTATCGAAATTGCTTCGAAATTGGCGATCTGTTTTCAGTTAGATAACTTTAAAGAACGACCGCCCAAGACGTACCGTCTGCTGATTAGGGTGAACATCATTGCATTATATCATAACTGATGCACTTCCCATCACTGTTACGAAAGGGAATTCTATTTGTCGACCGAGTTATTGGAATATAGTTTTGCAGAGTTAAGCTGTCTAACCACGCTTATCACCTCAGCTCAGCATGAAGCAAAGAAAGGGGTGAATACAACGCAAAATGTTTTTTTGAGCGAGTATTAGTACACATAATCACGCCCGAAGGTTATCGTGGAAACATTTCGCAATATTACAGGGGCGTCAATCACGGTAGAGCTAAGTTACCCCAGATTCTTCAGCGATTGTGAAGAAGAAGCTATGCATTTTTTATGGTCATCAGAGTTGCTCCTTCCTTTCTCCCGCGAACAAATGTGCCAACCCGTTTCTCGTATGTGCCATTATAGGTGTAATGCTGACGTCCCGAAACTTTGGAACTATATTGCTCCCCCCGCATTCTTCAAACCCGATACGCCTATCACGCGCGTCGAGATTTCAGTCTTGTTCCATGTACTTCGCAGCTCGGAGTGACATAAATGCATGTATATTTAGCACTTTCTGCACCCCGCCATAGCTGACAATCATTTCTCGCCTGAAAAAATACATAGATTCTACAAAGCAGCATTTCGTGGTATCCACTGCATATGTAAGGCTGTAGAGTAGTGTATACTGACCCACGTAGTGACTGTCCAAATCGCCCTGTTTGTAACATGGCCCAAACCACTGACATCCACAACTTGCGGGTACAGACGGGCGTCATACGCGTGGATGTTAAGCCGGCGTACTAGGCACGATTTATCCTTCACAGTTTTCCTTTTGTTATTGCATTTTCGCGCCCGCGTATTTTATTCTTTTTCGCCTCCCTTAGTGCGTCACCACCAACATCATCACATATTCCATGTAGCGCGAACGCTTTCATGAGGCTAGGACCAGAACAGCGTTTCGACAACAGTGGACCAATGACAAACGAAACACAGGGAAAAAGCGCTTCTTTTTGGTAAAGCGTTTGAGGAGGCGAACAATGTTCTTCGTGACTGACTGGCTGTTGAAGTGACAGTGTAAAGCTGCTAGCCGGAGAGATGATCTTTACTGATGCCACGTCAGCAGGTACCGCCGTGGGCAACCACTCGCGTAGCTCGCTAGGCGCGCGTCCATGGTGGGGGCTTCGTTGTCGTAGCGAGCAACCCTTGCCAGGAGATCTTACAACACCGACTTCTTACGGTTTCTCTTTCTCGTCGCACGACGAACATGCGTTTAACACCTGTACATAGACACTCGTTCGGCGGCCGTTTTATCGCGGTTGGCGGAATCACCTTGTGGTCAAGCGACCCATCGAAGCTCGTATAACAAATGCGAATGCGACTTCCGCGTTCCACTGAGCGAGCAAACTAATGCACGAGCAGCGACCCCAGCAGCCGAACGATATCTGCCTGTCGAATTTATGTCCCGTTGGGCAGCGACGTGGCTCTTCCCCTTTGTTTCCCCCGCCAAGTGTTGTTGCTAATTTTGTGCGCAGCGGCCCGAAGCACGAACCGATAGCCCTGCGCATAGTCTTCACCGCCTCTGTGTACCCCTGCCTCGATGCACCACTGTTACGATCGCGCGCGCACTCACTGTTTACCTTCCGAAATACTCTTGGTGTTTGCTTTTTGTCTTCAATCCTCCACGCATAATGGAGAGGAGAATAGATGTGTTCGCGCGCAGAGCCTGAGTACGCTCGTCGAAAGTGCTACAGAGACCCCAAACCAGTGGCAGTCGCACCTGATGCCTCCTTTGTTGTCATTTCTTTGTCTTGAGCGCCTGGCGTTTCAATTTTGTGCAGAGCACAGCCTAATGACCTGCGATCGACAGCCTTGTACAGTGTGCAACTATATAACCTGCGGAAAATTCTCGGGTCTATCAAATCCCTCACACGTGAAAAAAAAATGCTTAGAGCGTGTAGAATAAAGTTTAGCGGGAACAAAACGTTCGTTTTCTTACCGTGCTGTCTTGTTGTTTGCCATTTTCACTGTGTTCACGGGAGTATCTTCTTTTTTGGTATGTCTGGTGCGTGCATTTGAACAGCAGGCGAACGCACCGCTAGTGGTATGCCTCTGGTGTACCAGTGTAGCAGGTGTTCAAGTGTGGTTTCTATGATTGGTGCTGCTGTGGAAAAAGGGAAACGGTAGTGTAGGCTTTGTCTATGCGAAGTGAAAATGCAGGGCGAGTGTGCAGCGTGACTTTCCTTGTGCAAGAGTGTGTGCCACAGGCACTGAATGTCGAAACCAAGAGGCGAAAATCTGTGCGTTTGGGACCAGCCTGGCGTCACGTGTGGATAACTGAACGGACAGAGCTTGTTAAAAGTTGGCGTAGTCGATTGTGAGTGCCGTTGTTTGGTGGAAAAGTGATAGTTTATTTCTACTAAACCTAGTCTGAATTAGCTAGTAATTTTCCGTGTGTTGCAGCTGCTATATTCCTGACATCCTTGCAAAACACACCCGCCATGCAGAGTTTGCATAGCGTTCGCTTTGGAACCGGCATGGCTCAAGGGGCTTTTCGTTTCTATCGGGAAGACAGCTTTCCCCACCTTGCCAGATGAACTTACTCAGGCTCGCTATAGGTTGGGTTTACCAGCCAGTGTTCTTTACTACGGCCTCCTTTATTAATGTAACATTTCCTCTTGTGAATTGTACCACGCCGTAATTCGCTTTTTCGAATCGTCTACAAGAGCAGATACATCCGCTTAAAAGCAGTTCTCCCAGCTTTTATTTCATTTTTTGGCAGCCATTCAACTTCCTCACCTACCTAAGGTCTCCTTGTAGCAGTTCTTTTTATTTGAAGACTTTGACCATGTCAGTTGCTTTGACTGGGTCACATCCGCGAGCAATGCGCATTCTCCGCCACGTTACTACGTGATTGTATTTCAAACGTCTGGTTTCCCCGTTATATGTGTCGCATGTACGCAGCACCTAAATTCGCACTGCTTCCTTGCGCTGCCCAAATATAGCTGTGAAAAATCCGGGTTTATGACGTTCCAGCACGACGATACTCAAGAGCCCACCTCTGTGTTTGCCCTACTTCTGCCGCGCTTTGTCCGTAATCTGATTACGGGATATACCCGTGTTACGCATATGTTGTGTTGCTTGTGACCCCGATTTAGATGTGTACTTCTACTGACAGCTTGCCATTAATTGTATTCATGTGTATTTTTGTGCTTGTGCTTGTACTCTTTACGCACATTAGGTTGTAGTGGTAGCTTCTCGCATGGTGCAGAAGAGTCATCTGCTCGATTTGCTTTTGTATTAATCAAAAGGGTGCTCACCGTGGACGGAGAAACGACTGTGAGAGAAATCTCAGCCAATTTCGTGTCGCTTCCTGTCTTCTCGCTGCTGCGAGACTGGTGCTAAGGACAACAAAAGGCTTTAGTATGTGAACATGGCGTCTACGGAAAGAGCAGACGTTTTTCGTTGGTCACGACAGCGAGAACCAGCGCCGAAGACAGCCTAAAATCTTCTTCGTTTCTCCTATACAGCCTGAGACATTAAAAGTCTAGAATAAAGAGATTCCACTTATTGGCGAGAACCACCTCTCCGTGTATTTGTTTAGGCGCCAGTAGCAGCTTGCTGAAGGATTCTGTTGGTGTCATTTGTCTCCACCATATTGTTCAGTCTCACACAACGCATTCTGCTTACGAGTGCACTAAATGTCATGGAAATGTGTGAGAAAAACAGCCCTACAAGAGAATGGAGGGACAGGAGAGGAGGTGGCAGCTGTAGACGGTTCGACGGCGAAGAAGAAACAACTAAATCTCTAGAATTGTAAACTATTCCGTAAAATTGGCAATTAGAGACGTTTCCTGATAGTTTACCCGCGATTAGCCCTGCTAGATACTTCAGAATGAACGTAGAACGTTAGCTTCCGTTGAGACCGCTAGAATTGAGCTCCAGCATCACCTCAGAGAGCTTGCTTATATGTAGGTAGTGGGAACTCTTAGAACAAATCGTAAGCTGTTTATTTTCAAGCGTGTTTTCGTAATTCGGTTAATGACGAAGGCACTAAGTATGCACCTTTTATTTTTTGTATTAAAACCAGCTACCAAGAATGTCAAGATTGTCTCTACGATAGTATGCGCGAATTGTTTCAGAGAATATCAACTTAACAGTTGTGCTTTAGACTTCTGGAAAAAATTGCGGATTTTTAGTTCTGCCTGCCTCAACCTAGTTGCGGCAGGTGAAAGCAAAAATAAATAGCAAAGAAGGTTAAACACACACAGTTGTATCACTACTTAGTCTTTTTTTTGTGCGTGTGTGTGTGAATGAAAAGGGTAACGACCACATGAGTGCGAAAAGAGCGAGAATCGACAGTGGTAGCATCTCTGGAGTCAACTTCTAAACGAACATTTTATGCCGTGAAGTAACAAGGCAGGGGCAGTTGACCCGCCTAGATTTTTTTATTAGCTGGTTTGAACTGCGTCAAAAAGCCACACCGGACAGGCTTAGCTAAAGCTCCTGTAAAAAGCACGGCATAAGAGCCCGACAAGAATTTGCCGCGGTATATGCGTATATTCCCTTGTTTGGGTATCTCGCTCTAATTTTCCAGGTACTGTTAGCTGGCAAACATTAAAAAAGCCCCCGCATATATCTTTGTGTACGCAGTGTAAAATTCACTTTTGACTTTGTCGTCCCGTCGTTCGAGCGTTAGCAGAAACGTCATCCGAGGGTCAGTGTTTCTATGGGATAAATGTGGAGTTGTGGTGGCTGAACGGAATGAGATATCGTCGAGAAAGTTTTGCGGGACATGCTAAGCAAATTCATTCTAGCGTTAGTTAATTCCTTTGTTATTCGTAGTTGCGCGCGTTCAAAACCAACCTGTTGTAGAGTTTGAGTTAATCCGGTTATTGTGCGTTCTTAAAGGGTGGTTTTGGAATGGAAGCCGAAATGCAAGTGAAAATTACGTCGTCTTATAGGCGAATTATAACAGACGTAGTCCTTAACTATAGAACGAACGGCAGCTGGCATAAGTAAACTCGAAAATAACAAAATAAAAATTGCTGTACTCATCACGCTAGAAATTTTTCTGCGTGTCAAATTCTGGTGTCTAAAACGAAAAATCCTCAAGGTTAGGTAGTTAAACAATTCCTCGCAAAGGTAAAAAATACGGGCTTGCATATCTGCCATCTTGAATCCGGCCCCGTTGGGTCAGTAGCTTTTTGCGATTGGTAGCACAGTACGCCGCTGCCCCCTTCTCTAGATTCTGAACTTCTTTAAGTCGCGTGCTCAATAGAAATGGCCCTAAAACCCAGCTGCTCCCTGTATTTCTTGATTTCTGGTAAAACATCTGTCGTCAGCGCGCAAATGTGGGAACTCTACATATTATCCCATGTTCGGATAAAGTAAATGTAATTGCTATTTTAGCGCCCGATTAAAAGTAACCAGATTCCTTAATCCGCAGCGTGGAGGGGAAACATTGCAGTTCGCTTAGTTCATCAGTCCGCTGAACCCCCTTCTTCCCCGTCACCATAGACACCCTCCGTTTACTGCCTCAGTATTAGCTGAGCACCAGCAACAGTCAAGGTGTGAACAAACTTAAATATAACCGTGGTCAGTGGATCCACTGTCGGGCCGAATGACAGGTGCAAAAGTTTTCTTTTCTCTTGTCTTTTTTCTTTTTTTTTTTCAATTTGCGCATATACTGCACGGCTCGGCTCCTGGCTTTTACGGTCCTCCTGTTCACCTTCAGTCTTCACCAGGGATGGCACGACACCGAAACAATTTGGGCCATCTATGTAGCTTCGATGTCTAATTGTTTTTTTTTCTCTCTCTTTCGACGCGCATACTGCAGTATTGTTCACTGAAAATAGATGGTAACAAAGAGTAGCGTAGCCCCAAAAATAATAGGTCTACGGAACGTTTTCCTTGACTATAGGTGCGTTACTTTGTTTACTAGAGGGGTTAAGGTTTATTTATTTATTTATTTATTTATTTATTTATTTATTTATTTATTTTATTTATTTATTTATTTATTTATTTATTTATTTATTTATTTATTTATTTATTTATTTATTTATTTATTTATTTATTTATTTATTTATTTATTTATTTATTTATTTATTTATTTATTTATTTATTTATTTATTTGATCGTTTGTTTGTTTGTTTGTTTGTTTGTTTGTTTGTTTGTTTGTTTCGCTCTCTAGTGACGTGCAACGGGACGGGAAAGAACCATAAATGCAATGAGGGAAGCAAGAAGGAAATAAAGAAGGAAAGGAAGGAGTGAGGGAAGAAAAATGACTAAAGCAAAGGTCAAGAGGTTGGCTACGCATGGAAAGGTGGCTTGTGTGCACAATGGTGTCGAGGAGGTAAGGAAAAGCCAGCGAGGGTGGAAGTGGTTGGGCACAGCGGACAAGGGCCGTTCATCCAAAGCAGAAGACTGAAAAAGACAAGGGACAGCTTTATCAGAGCGATGGTTGGTGCGACAGTTCCGAGGTTGTTTGCGCTGCTTAAGAACGATTTCAAGAGCGATGGTTGGCGGAGAAATATACACAGTCGGGCATTCTAAACTATCCGGACGAAAGGCAACGTGAATAAGTTGACCAAAACGTGTACGACGAGAATATCGTGTGGCACCTCTTGAGGACGTTGTTTGTTATCTCGTTGCACTAAAAGCGTGGTCTCCAGTGAATGACCCCAAAATTAGGCAGCGTCATATATTCGCATCAGCTTACCCTATACCCGTTCTGTTCTTCGGTTGGTCGAGGTGGCTACAGTACGCGGTGGCACGACGTCGATGAGCAGCGGGGCAGTGGTACTTCGGCATACCTACGCCATATCGAGGCTCTCGTTTCACTCCGTCGGCCCGAACTCATTAGCAGCGTGCGAATTCATTTCAACGCTCCACTCGTTTTCGCCGCATCACTACCCTTCCCCCTACTACTTTTCTGCGTTTTCGTAAACGCGGGCCATTCGCCCAGACGTGCTGGTGAACACTGTACCCGCCGTGTAGTTTTACTGCACATTTCGGCATTCCACCAAAAAATACAAAACCGGGCATTCCTTTTCTGTTTCCTTCCCTGAAGCATCGGCGGAAAATTGGTTAACCCTTTCTGTTTCCTTTTCATTCCCACAAAGCCCAGTGCTACGTCGAAAGAATGGTGGCAGGTCATCGGAAGGAGAAAACACGGTCAAAAGCTTTTTAGGTGTTTTGAAACAAAAAAATTGCTCCGCACAGGATATTCTGGTTATTCAAAATTTCGGCAGCATGTGACCGCACACATGGCCGTAGTGCAACTGCGTCGGTATTACGCGCACGCCCAGTCCCGCCGACCAGGCTACGGTCACTTTCGCGTTAAACCAGACCCCGTTTAGCTATAAAAAATGGTGTGAGGTAACCTAACAGAACTTTGTTGACTGTGAGTAATAGTTTTCATTCGGGGGGAACACTGTCTTGTGATAGAGGTGTTTGTCCGAAGACTGAGTAATCAAAAAGAGGGAGTTTCCGGGGAATGTCATAGAGGCAGCGTTTTTACTTGGATCAATGCAATAGGAAAAGTAGCCATTTGGAATAATTAGCTCGTCGCCAGGTATTTGGCGTGGATAAAACTAACTCCTGCGAGCCTTCAAATATTTCCTGTATGGGGACTTTTACGAAAATTCCACAGTCACTTGGCACAACCTCAATGCGCACAATTTCATGGCTTGGTCCACAAGCTTTTCACTTAGGCGGGCTAGGAAAGCTTTTAAGAATTACAAACTCAGCAAAACATTTATAAAATGTTTACTGCGCTTCTGATATTTTTTTTTGTTGCTTCTGGTTGTCGCGGTTAAACCTGCCCTGTGCTGTCGAAAGCGGCTGTCAAGCAGCGATTGGGCCAGCTGATGCTTCACAGCTGTGGTACTTGCCATTCTTTTGTTATAAAGCAGTCTCAAAAGCCTCCAGCGCATTTTTTTTCGTTCTCAGGGAACGCAATTCCTATTTGATGTGGGCTTGTAGGATTCTTTTACATGTGACCATTTCAAAAAGTCGCAATTTTTCCGAACATTGGAGCGTGAGTGAAATTGATTTGGAAGTGTCTATGATTAAGTTAGCCTTGTTAATTACCCGCGCTCTTGATGTGAGTTCAAAGGCTATACTACCAGGGGTGCGCTCTCATCTTCTGAGACGTTAATTAAATAATATATTGCAATATTATTTTCCAGCCTGCATTCGTTGCCATAACGAAATAGGCCGAGGTAACCCGCAAGAAAGCACTTTGCCGTTGCATGGTCCGAGTTTAGTCGTTCGTAAATAGTAAAAAGAATGAGAACATTTTCGGGCCTAAAGCGAAGAAGAAAAGTTATGCGACATAATTGGCATCGATTGTACTTCACATTTACTTTTCGCGCGCTCATCTCTTAATGCGCAGGGCCCGAGCATCTGTTGAGAAAAAGACGCCGCAGTGGTTTCATTAATTGGCCAGATTTTTCCGCCTCAGTAGTTGCTGCCCATCGATTCCACCATACGCTCTCTAATGATCGCAGCGCCGACAATAATTAATGGTTTTCTGTCGTCTGCGAAGTCTTCGTAATACTTAATGCGAAGCCGTTGCTCCAAGAGCACCAACTGTGGCTTCATTTTTCGTGTTTCCTTGTGAAAGACATAATTCTGCATGAATGCGCGGGTTTCGAAAAAGCCCCCTCTCCTCTTTTGCAGCGTCGCATTGGCCAAGACTTCTTGGCGTTTCAACTGGTGAAGGAATAGATGGACGGGGAAGAATGCAGTTTTCTACTCGATCCTCCGCAAAACAAATTGTGGCTTGCAAGGGAAAGTCGACAGAGAGAAAGCACATTCGTTGATTGCGCTAGCGCATATCTTCAAGATAGCGGATAAATTGGCGTTCCGGAAGCTGCCGTGACGCGCCCACTCTAATTCTGCCATTGAAAGTTGGCCTATAATTGTGGAAGAGCACAGGTTTTCAGATTGTTCGCGCGTACAAGAGGAGAGCTGAATTGCCGCGGCACCCAAACCTCCGGGGCATAATATAAGCCTCGTGTACATTGTTGCAATGGAGGCGCAGTGAACCCAGTTGCGGTCACGTCGACGACGTTGGCTGGCCGATGCGCAAGGAAGGCGTAGCGACGTCACCGCGACTGTAGGGGCTAGAACGAGTTGAAGTCTTGTAATGCTTGTATTCGGTCACGTCGCAGCGACGAGGAGCGAGGGGTGCTTGGGTGCTGAAGCCCCTCTTGTGGGTGCGCATTTCTCGGGCAGCCGCTCGCGACGCGCACTGAGGGACGCATGCGACGTCATCGCCGCGGAGGCTTGGGTGCGCTGGCTTGTGGCCCTTCGCAGTGGCCGCTGCGATAGCTCGCTGCGGTGCATTCAAGTCGGAGCCTTGAAAACGAGGCTGCAAGCGCGCCGTAGCACGTGCACCTTCTTTCCCGTTATTTTTTTTACACTGCCATAGAAAGAACCCGATATAACGCCTCGATATCGCGCGTAGACGTAGCGACGATATTGGGTTTCTATGGCATGAAGCTGGTGGCACAACAGCTTTCAAAATGGCAAATTTGCTTCTGCCCTTGCTCCGTCTGCTCAGTGGAGACTTTTTTTTTCGATAATGCCATAAGAGGGAATGGCAACCCCCTCAGTGAGTTGACCTCAAGCATCCGCGTGAACGTACTGCTGGTGGTCCCCAATTATATATATTAGCGCGCCTGTATGTGGTTCAAGGTTCACGCGGATTATGGAGGCGTATTCAGTTGTGCCGTCACCATATGTCAATTACTAATTTTCGTGCCATCGAAACTGTGTGCATTCTGTATGTTTTTTTTTATGTTCCCAATACGCCTGTATGGCGGCCTTTTTTTCATGACCAGTTAAAATCAAGTGCGTGCCCTTAAAAATTTCTGCAGGCACTTTTGTTTCTGGTCTGCATGGGTGAATAACACGTTTATATGCGTTTTCATGGCTTAATATAAACAGGAGTCCGTTAGCTATGATTGTTTTTTTTTTCTACCGGCATTAGGATATATTATAGTCTGCTTGCGTAGCTGTGTGTAAAACTGTTTTTAGTACTAATATATATATATATATACATATATATATACATATGTATATATATATATCTTAAGGAAACTAGAACCACCTACCACCTAATACGGCGCGTGTGTAGCGGCATTATTGCTTGCATAAAAGCAAGTATATTCGCCCCTTTTGTGAGCCCTAAATCTGAGTATAACCGGTCAGTTGAATCACGCGGATCACAAGTGAACAGCGAAATTCTCTCTCGGTCAGCTACAGCGGGCGGAATCGATACAAGGTGATGCTGTAATTGTGATACTGCTGCGTCTGGGTAATTTTGGGGAGGTACTTACTTCTTGCTGAAAATCTGCGTTTCGCTTTTTTCTATAGCTTGGTTTTTCAATGCTCGGGGTGAATTCACTAAAGCTTGTGTACACGTTTTGCTGGGGTTTGCTACAAATAATTTTAGCCGGCCCGTTGGGCGGTAAACGCGTGTGTGTGAAGTAAAACCACAGTTCCACAGTATAGACCGGTTACGCAACGGCGCTTCAGAGTCCGAGCCTTGCGAGCGCCCCTGCTTCGTTGAAGTTCAGCGGCAAGTACATTTTCGCTGCACCTAACGGAGGAACTGAACATTGCTAAGCAGTGACTTAGCAACCCAAATAATTAAAATAAAGCCCGCTATTTAATTTAGACAATTGAAATTAGGTTATATTAGATTACTTTGCATATGCTTTCAAGGTTTTTTTATCACTTACTGCCGCAGCGGCAAGCGGTTGAGTACTCTTTCAATTTTCAGTCGACAGATGACACGCTAGTCAACTTGCCCCTAACGTGTCTTTATTTGCGAGGGCTTCGCTAGCGCGCGCGTATCGAGGGGTTCTACTTGCCCCATGCTTTTCACTGTTTGGCTCCAGCGCATGTGGCCAACCGCGTACCGTTGCTGGCATCTGGCACCTATCGGGACTTTCGAAACTCGTGCATATTGAGTAAAAACAGGGTGAAAACTTTTTTGTTCAGGGCTGTACTGCCTGTCCTGCGAACATTATCTGTCATGTTTACGGCTGCTGTAACGTAAAGGTGGTTTTCGTTTTGTAGTGAGCCTGTGAATAATGTGCCCTGCAGCGTTTGTTGCGCTTTCTGTGGTCTTCCCTACTGGAGCAACTCAAAAGGAAAACAAGAACTAAAAAGCATAACAGTGGTCCAGAAGCTTAAAAAATCTATTTTCTTGGAGAACTGTGTGTGATTGATTTGTATTCTGAAAGAAAATGCGTTAAATGTAGTGTCCTCTGCTTTGTTTCCAAGTAACTTGTCATTGTGTCGCTCGAGCGAAACACTTGCGTAATGGCTGTGTTTGTCACTTCACTCCTGCTTAGCTGTGCGCGCTCTTGTGCAATTTTCTGTGCTTCTGTTTGCTGTTCATGTACAGCGCTCTCCAGAAAACCCATAAAATACAGGAATACTTTTCCATGATGTGCGAGTGATGTGGTTTCTGAATACTGCCTCTCTGTGCCAACAGCAGCCCGCGAAGTTTTGATGTGATGGAGTTACCGAAGTATATACACTCCATCCGCACAGTGATGTGCAACTGGGTGACTTTTTAAATGGGATAGCTATTCCCGCCTTGTATAACTCAGCAGCCTTTAGCAAGTCGTTCTGGCAGCCTTACACTTACAAAAACCTCAAGGTGATCCGGAAATAAATTGGGTGCAATTGACGAATTAGTGGGCTGCAAAAGAGGCGGATACATAATGTTCTTGGAACTCCGTCTTATCTTTGACTAGCATACATTTGTATTTCTAGCAAGTTGTTCGGAAAACGGCTTTCATTAAAACGCATTACCAAATCCAACACCACAGAACGACTCAGACGAGTGGCGTAAACATACTTCACTGAGACCGCTCCCCAAGGAGATGAATGCAGGCCTCCATCCCGAGCACAGGACTGCGCGCACCGGCGCCCACGAATGAAGATACGGCAATCGCTGTCATGTAGACTAAACCGAAACCGCTTCCTACGCTGACAACCGAAGCACGGTTGCAGTGGATAACTACCGAAGCCATCTAATTTGCATTCGTGTCCGTCTGGACAACCTCCCCTCGGGACGCCGAATAACTAGCCATTGTCAAGACCTCATTCAGTCCTGCAGCAAAGTCATAGTCACCTATTCACAAGCAGCTTGCTGCAGTTTTCTGTCTGGTAGGGTGGCACCAACGACCCTCCGCGTTCTTCAACGCTACCATCCTACTCACCGAATTATCGTGTGCACACCTGCCCATTGCTGTATAACGGGCAACCACTTCGCCCATCAACAGGCTCGCTATCTACCCACAGAGCCCCTGAGGTTACTGCAGCACCCCCCCCCCCCCCACATACCACCACTGCTCACCTATCAAAGCAGTACCCAGTTTTACCGGATCACCAGAAGAAAATTTCCCTGCTCTTGTCTCACCCTCAGGAAAGATCAGGAAACTTCGACAACTGAAAACACGAATATTTGTGCACCCAGACCGAATGCATTTATTTTTCCACACACAGTTCCCTGCTCTGTGGAAATTTTGTCCACAACTAAGTACTCTCTAACGCACAATCCGGGAATGCCCTCTTAACCCAGCCCTACCACCCCTCTCCACCCATTCCTTCTATGAGATGTGGGAGAGAATGTTCATCAGCAGTCGAGTGAAGGACCAGAGCCTGCTGGTGATACGGGTGAAGACGGCTAGGCAACACTTGGGTTCCCGGACGAGGGTTGCACTCCCACTATCGCGCTCATTAAAATGCTTTCTCTGTGGGATTTGTGAGTTTCGTTCGATCGTGCCACCCGAACGCTAACAAACTGTTAGTGCACTGATAAATACATTTACTGTCGCTCTCCGCTTACACCACCAAAATTCATGTAAAGCAAACTTTTAAAGTATTACAATATTTGGTATGTTATTTTTAAACATTGTCTACCGAGGGTTAAATTGAATTAACGAAGTTGCTAAAAGCTGGTTATTACAAATTAAAGTTTTATTTTGTCCTCGTGTTCTATTTACACGGAAGACCTACAGGGTCTGGCTGCCGGTTTTGATGAGCGTAGCCGACATCGCGAAGTTTATGACTACAGAAAATGGCGCGCTATAAGCCAGCCATAGCGTTAAGACGACCTGCCTATTCAGAGCCGCGATATGTTAATGCAAAAGCAATAATGCCCCGTTGTGGCGACATCCAGTGCCGCCGTGACTAAGTTGTGGTTCAAACATAGCTGGTGACGCGAAATGAACAATTCGCTGCTCATCAGACCTTAACCGTTCTAAAACCTTCCTCAAGGTAAGTTGGCACTCTTGCTTGTGTTATTAGCGACTTTTTTATTAGAGACTTTTAGTATAGCGTTTTAGCTGTTGCGTTAACGTTTGCGCGCCGCAATCGCAAACGGATAGCTCCTCGTTACGCGACGGTTACCGTGCCCGCTAACGCTATGGATTCGCTAAAGTGGCGCTTTCCGCTATACTAGAACTCTCTATTAGTGTTACAACGCAAGACTGGGGCGAGCGCTTTTTTTTATTGATTAGAGAAACTGTTGGCACAATAAATTCACTGTTTACTGTCACCAACTCTTTCTGTGTCTGCTCAACCTGCCTGATTTCAGATGCTCAGCCATGGCTCTAGTATTACAAACCCCCGCACGGGGCACCTTGAGCAATCTTGGTGACGGTATTGGCGATACCGCGGACCCCGAGCCCCCAAACATAAGCTGGATCCAACCGTGGCGATGTGTTTATAGGTGGAGGGTTAGAAACCACGAACGGTGGCTGTCGGAGCCTTGGTCAAGCTCCGGCCGATGGGCTCCCTGCCTGTCTACCAGGCAGGAAGCTCCGGGACCTCTTTGACTACCAGGGTAAGGTCAAAGGAGAAAGTACCCCCGTCTCCCAGCTTTCCAATGTATCATATGGCATTTTCCAAACCCCCCCCCCCCCCAAACGTGATCGGCCCCAGAAAAGGGGCCGCACCGAAGCTTCATTCCCACCCTTGCCAACAATTGCATCTCAAAAGCCAGATAACTATCCGCGCTTCTTGATTCTTGAATCTCTTGACAAGTCAAATCCTATCTCCTCCCAGTCAGCGTTCCTTATCACCAAATTCCTTGAAGGCATCTTGGGCAAGTCTTTCCAAGCCAAGAAACTGAGAACCGGTGAAGTTCTGGTCGAGGTGAACACTCACCAGCAAGCCACAAACCTCCTTACCCAGAATCGCATGGCAGATCTGGACATCAGAGTCACACCCCACCGTAGCCTCAATAGCTCTCAGGGTGTGATTTCTGAGCCAGGTCTGATAAATGAGACGGAAGCCGATCTGCTCGAAGGTCTGAAAGGCGAGGGCGTGACGGCAGTGAGGCGCATCACCATGCGGCGAGATGATAAACAGATCATGACAAAGCATATTATCTTGACATTTGACCGTTCCACACTCCCCGAATCCATCAAAGCAGGTTTCATTCATTGTTCTGTCCGGCCGTACATCCCGAACCCGCGAAGCTGTTTCAAGTGCCAACGGTTCGGGCATGACACTACCGCCTGCCGTGGTCAACTAACATGCGCCAAGTGTGCACAACATGATCATGCATCAGACAACTGTCCATCGCAAACCCTCATCTGTGCTACCTGCCAGGAACCCCACGGGGCCTACTCTAGGACATGCGAGAAATTCAAGCAGGAGGAGGAATTCATCAGAGTGAAAGTTACTGAGAACCTTACCTTCCCAGAGGCGCGAAAGAGGTTCGCCTCTTTCCCCCTGGGGAGGTATGCCGACGCAGCTCGCCGGGGGGCGGAGCGGCGTCTGGTTTCGGCGGGGACCCAGTACCGCGAGTCGGACTTGGTCCCGCCCCCGCCCCCCCCCCCCCTGCGTTGCCTCTGGCAGCCCAACCCGCCTCCGCACCGCTCACTGAGCCAGCAGCAGTTGTGGTGGCAACCTCTTCCGTCGGGACCGGTGCCACTCTCGTCCGTGCCTCCCCATCGTCCAGTGCGTTGGAGAGTGCCATGGACACCACGAGCCCCGCACCGGCTCCCACCGCCACCGCACCGCCCGTGCCACTTCTGGTGCCTCCGACACCACCGGCGGTGGCGGGTCAAACGAAGGGCCCCCGAAAAGGGGCCAAGTCCGGGGGGGGGGGGCCGGTTCGACGGGCACACCCAGGACGTCGGATGATGAGATGGACATCGGGCAGTTTTGCCTGCGGTGCACCGCAAGGAACGCGTCCCGACGCCCAAGCCTCCCGACAAGCCAAAAAAGGCGAGAGTCACAGCCCCGAAAGACGACACATAAACACACACACTCCAGTAGCTCTCACACTAAATAATGGGAAGAGAAAACATAATTCAATGGCACTGTAGAGGCCTTCTTAAAAATCTTGACGATGTATACGAAATACTGCATGCTAATCAGCCAAGTGTAATGTGTGTTCAGAAAACACATTTGAATTCCAAGCACACACATTTCTTGAATAGTTACATGGTCTTCAGAAAGGACAGGGATGGCTGCACACACTTTTCTGGCGGTGTGGCCATAATTTCCCTGAAATCCTTAGCCTGCCACCATGTCACTCTGAACACTATCCTTGAGGCTGTAGCAATACGCTTAATAATATTTAATAGGTTGCTAACGGAATGCTCCATATACATTCCTCCTGATGTTACACTTTTGAGCTCTGACTTCGAGGAGCTGGTTGACCAGCTGCCCGAACCATACATCTTAACAGGCGACCTTAATGCTCACAATTCTTTATGGTGCTCTTCTCGTACGGATGCCCGGGGTCGCCTGATAGAGAGGTTTCTTACATCCTCTGGAGCATGCCTTTTCAACAATAAACAGCCTACATACCATAACATAGGACACAACACATACTCAAATCTTGACTTGGCTATTGGTTCGGCAATTCTCTTTCCATGTCTTGAGTGGGGTGTGGGCACTGACCCATATGGCAGTGACCACTTGCCCACTTCACTGACATATATAGATAAAGGCCCAAGCAGTTCATCTTCCCATAATAGGTTTAATGAGGCTCGAGCTAACTGGAACACATTTACAGGGACATAGAAATTACACCACACATCCATAGGACACCTGCAAGTTGAAGAAGCTACCCAACTCCTCACGGCGCACATCCTCGACGCCGCCGAAAGGTCCATACCCCACACCTCTGGTGCCCCGCGCAACCAGCGGAGGGCGTGGTGGAATGAGGACTGTAGGTGTGCGCGAGAGGCCCAGAACAAGGCGTGGGGTATCCTTCGTCGGTACCCCACGTCGGGAAACCTCCTCTTGTTCAAACGGGCCAAGGCGTTAGGGAAACGTGTGCGCCGTGAGGCAAAACGAGAGAGTTGGCACACCTTCTTGTTGGCACACCTCCAGACACACACAAAGTCTGGACACGAATACGAAAACTAAAAGGACAATTGACACACAGCCTGCCCCTGGTCAGTACAACAGGGGACACACTAGAAGACCAGGCTAACACACTTGCACAACACTTCCAACACGTTTCCAGCTCTGCACAGTACACAAACACTTTCCTGAAACATAAAACCGCCTGTGAAAAAAAGTCCTTACATGACAAAAACAGGTCAAAATCTGGTTACAATTCTGAATTTACACTCTATGAGTTGAGGGTTGCCCTGAGCACATGTAAACCTTCAGCTCCAGGGGCAGATAAGATTACATACACCATGATACAACACCTACACCCAGACACTCTTGAAATACTCCTACACCTATACAATAAAATATGGCTTTCGGGGAACATTCCTCGCTCTTGGAGGGAGGCCATAGTAGTGGCGTTCCTGAAGGAAGGGAAGGACCCTTGCTCTCCCGCCAGTTATCGTCCCATCGCTTTTACAAGCTGCCTGTGCAAGCTGCTCGAGAAGATGATGAATCGCAGGTTCGTGTACTTTCTTGAGTACAATGGTCTTCTCGAGAGCTGCCAGGCAGGCTTCCGGGCAGGGCGATCCACAAACGATCAATTACTTGCACTGGAATCTTACATTAAGGATGCCTTTATACACAGACAGTACTGCATGACCGTATTTTTTGATATCGAGAAAGCTTATGATACGGCATGGCGTTATGGCATTCTTGCAGACCTAAAATCCTATGGTGTGACAGGTAACATGCTGAATACTCTTTCAAGTTACCTTTCTGAACGAACATTTCGTGTCAGGGTCGGTTCGGCAGTTTCAAACGTACACGTGCAGGAGAATGGCGTGCCTCAAGGTGGCGTGTTGAGCTGCACCTTGTTTATAGTTAAGATGAACTCTCTCCGAAAGGCACTGCCGCCAACCATATCCTGCTTGATGTATGTTGATGACGTTGAAATATCTTTCAAATCATGTAACATATCCATTTGTGAACGTCAGGTCCAGCTTGAGGTAAATAAACTTTCTCGCTGGGCAGATGAAACTGGATTCAAATTTAAACCTTCTAAAAGTACCTGCGTTGTATTCTAAAAAAAGCGGGGCATCCTGCCCGATCCCGACGTAAAACTCTTTGGTGACTCGATTCCAGTAAAAAGAGAACACAAGTTTTTGGGTGTGGTGTTTGACGAGAAACTCTCATTCATACCCCACATAAAACGACTCAAACAAAAATGCTTAAAAAGAATGAATATTCTAAAAGTCCTGTCTCACCAATCGTACGGTGCAGACAAACAACTCCTGTTCGACTTTATGCCGCGTTGGTAGGGTCACGGTTGGACTACGGAAGCGTTGTGTATGGGTCAGCCACAAAAACAGCACTTAAAATGCTCGACCCAGTGCTTTACTTCGGGCTTCGCCTGTCTTGTGGGGCGTTCCGTACCAGTCCTGTCCACAGTCTTTATGCAGAGTGCGACAAATGGTGCTTAGCGTTCCAGCGAACTTATGTTGACCTCCTATACGCCTCCAAAATCTCATCAATGAATAACCATCCCTTTAAACCGGTTTTTAATGATACGTCCACAACTAAACTCTTTTTAAACCGCCCATCCATTCCTGTTCCTTTCTCGCAGAGAGTGAGGGACGAGGTGACCATTCATGACGTCTTCCTCATAGACACATTCAAATCATCTCACACTGATCTTGTAGCACCATGGCATCTTCGTCCTGTCGCATATGACTTGTCTTTCGTACAATAGAATAAGAACAGGACACCAAGAAGTGGGATTTTGCAGCATTTCACGCATCTGCAGAATAAATACAGGGCTGCAGAGTTTTTCAGCGATGCATCTAAAACGTTCACTGCAGTGTCTTGTGCTGCGCATGGTCCCAATTTCGAAGCATGTAGAACAATGAATGTTAATACAAGTATTTTTACGGCAGAAGCATATGGCATATTTCTGGTTGTAAGCCACATAGTTGAACATCATATTCCTACATCCGTCATTTATACAGACTCGCTGAGCGTCGTCCGTGCATTAACATCCGGAAAGTCATCCAAAAACCTTGTAGTTAACCTTGTCTTCAAATCAATTATGCTGGCGTATTCTTCAAACCTTGAGGTGACTGTGTGTTGGGTGCCAGGCCACTCTGGCATCGGCGGAAATGAACAGGCAGATGAAATGGCCGCCAATGCTGCACTCCGAAACACAGTAAACATAACAACACTACCTTACACAGACCTCAAGCCACACATAAGACAGCAACTCCGTAAAACTTGGCAAGCAGACTGGAGCGAACAGACAGACAACAAACTACACGTCATAAAACCACGCTTGGGACAATACACTACTGACTCACACAAGAGGCACATTGAAGTTACCTTAGCTAGGTTACGGATAGGCCATACGCATGTAACGCACTCGCACCTGCTCACGGGATCTCCAAGACCCCGGTGTAGCAGGTGTGGGGAGGTCCTATCCGTAGTCCACATACTCATACAATGCAAGGCACTTGACACAACACGACAAAAACACTTCACAGAACTCTACAGACAACATATTCCCCTACACCCATCGTTGTTTCTGGGTGCTGATGCCATGGTTTCTGTGAAACGCCTTTTTAAGTATTTGTCAGATGTTAAGTTTTTAAACATCATTTCCTATCACGCATAATCAAATCTGGCCCTATACACCAGCCATCACCATTATCTTTATTGATCTTACTATGTATAGTTTACACGTTTTATACCTACCTTTTGTGGGAATCACTTCTTTTCATTAAATGACTTCTCTGGCGCTCTTTGCCCTCGTCGGCCTTGCGCCAATAAACACTAACCATCATCATCATCATCATTAGTATTACAAACCGTTGCTGCACATCACCTAGAATTGGATAGGACAGCACTATGACCAACGTAACCTGAAGACGACTTCATTGAATGGCACGCATGTCAGTGATCACCTCCTAAAGGCATATAATTTGGTCAGTACATAGCTATGTAAGTAATAGCTAAAGCGTGCTGTCGAGTCACCAAGCAATCATTACCAACTTCTGTTTCAACTGGTAAAGCCAATATTTCATTCACCAGTACATTTGGCCCTCCCTGTCTGGTACGGCTTAGCGAGACACTACTGCAGAGTGTTCGTTTCGCTAGATTGTTATTACTACATTTTTGTTCCCTTTATTTTCAAGCACCATGCGTTGGAAACAAAGTATTGCAAAATTTTGCATGGTAACGGGCGGCGACGGCGATTTTGCGTGTCCCTCGTTCACGCCAATGGTTACAGGGCTGTGGTGTGCTTGCGTGAACAGCCTAGCAGACGATGGTTGTATTGGCGGAATCGTTCTGTGTATTTGACCTACCCTCGCTGTATCTCCGCTTTCTACCGCGATAAGGGGCCGACCCACCCGCCGGTCGACACTCCCGCGATATTGATTTGTGAAGAAAAATTCGACGAATGTTCACGTACAGATGCCGTCAGAAGTAATTGGAACAAGGTATCTTTGCTTTACAGAAATTTCTGCTTCTTGAAGACGCCTGGCTGCATTTACGTGCGTTTGAAATTGGCCGTTCTAACAGAAAAATCTTCCTGTAAACCTGTAACGGCTGTTATAAAGCCAGGTAGACAAATATTTTGTGATATTCGCAAATTCTTGTTCTAATTATTTATGACGGCACCTGTACACTGACTACCAGTAAATGATTTTTATTTGGCTCAGCCGCGACCGCGCTTGTATTGTTATCGCAAGTGTCTTTATGAGCGGGACTAAGATGGAACAGCGTGCTCCTACCGTCTACCTGGTGCGGAATTCTTAGCGTCCGTTTTGGGAGATGCAGTAGAACCCGACTATAGTGCTAGAGTACAGGCAACACGGCAATGCTACTAATTTCCGCATTCATTTCATTCCAGCCGATGAGTATTTGTTCATTGCAACCGCTGTAATCAGGCACCAGCAGCAATCCTGGCCCGAAACGAGCATTAGACTCTTCCGACGCCGAAACTGAAATTGATGGCGCAGAAAAACCCGAAGCCAGGTACACATACAAACCCTTAAGTTAAGCCAAGTTCGAAAATCAGAGGTCTACGTCACACAATCAGATCCAAGGTGGTTGAACGATTGCAGCGCTTTAGATTTTGGTATGAAAGTCTATAAATCGGATAGACGTCGGCTTCACAACGCGAGGGACTGAGGTTTGATCCAACCACGGGAAGCGTGTTTTTATATGTCATCATGATCAACATCATGTTCTCTCCCATTGTGTCAAGTTGGGTTTTCTGCAGCGCGTTTAAGGTAACGACACCGACATCAGTGAGAAAGAAAAGGCTTCGCTTTAAAGGGACAGAACCTATTTTTGTGGAGGGTACGCTCTCTATCCCAAATTAAAGGGCCTCACTTGAAACGTCTTGAACCGAAACGGTTTCCCTTATGAGGCCCTGAAACGTTTGAAAGATTAATTCTTCCTTGTGTATATTGCCCAAAGCGAATGCTGAATGCAGATAACCATGGCAGTGAGCCGTGCGCCAACATACTTTTAACTGCACGTGAGATAAGAAGAGGTATTTAAAACTTGCCCCTAGCTAAAATAATGATAAAACGGAATGTTTCGTATCCCTTTATGCGGTTATTCAATCACGCAATCAAGCCCACTGACTTTGTATACGTACGGTAGTGTTGCATACGAGAACTAAATGGAGCCACCTTTCATATTTAAGAGATTTTACTGCCAAATTAATATTATTTCCGCCGATGTGTTTGAATATCCCTTGTGATTAACCCTATATAAAACGCCGACTTTCATAAAAGCTAAAGGGCATGCACTCCACAAAAATTGGTTGCCTGTCCCTTTAAAAATAGTTCGGCTAGGCCGGTTATGATAGCGAAAGCAGCTGAAGCAAACTTTGCAAAAGGAACGATATGGCTAGTGAAAGGTTGCGTACTGCGAGCACCCATTACCGCTGATAGAATTTGGTTGTGGTAGGCAGCGTGGGGACTTAGCACGAAGAGGCTGGTGCGGCACCGATCGCGCTGGCCGTTGTCCTGATTGAGGGGAAAGAGGAAAGCAGCCGTGTTTTGAGGTTTCGACACACTTAGGTAAACACTACGAGGCGGTCTGAATCGGCCCATAGTCTAGCACTACCCCACGCTTCATAGCCCTCATGTTGTTTCGGTGCGTAAGGCCCCATTTGAAATGGCATCGTGTACGCATGCAGTTGTTGGCCCATTTGTGAGCCCCATTATCTGTATTGCGGTGCTAGTGCCACGCAAGCCACATTTGCCCAGATGTCTTGAAAGTGCGAAGAACAACGTTCAAGTAAAATTGATCTCCGCGTACGTAAAATGCATGCACAGGCGTCCCAACGGCCTTTTGAATTTTTATTCCGAATAAAATATCGCGGAAACAATGTTCTGCCTCGGGTAGACCTCGGCAAAACTTGGCGCCACTCACTCACTCACTCACACAGAAAAATATATTTTTTCTTCCGCACTCACCCACACTCACGCTCACGAGTCGCCCTCACCACTCGCACTCAGGGTCACTACGCGCCCTCCAGCCCTCGCACTCACTCGCGCTCACGCTCACCACTCGCCGTGATCACTCGCACTTAGTTGCGTTCCCGCTCACCGCTTTCCGTTACCACTCGCACTCACTCGGGCCCATCATTTGCCGTCCCCACTCGCACCACTCGCACGCGAGTGTGTGCAGCAGATCCTCCACGAGTCATGAAAGATAACACTATTAGTGCATTGCGGCCTCAGAAGGCCATTCAAATCATATTCCTAAATCAACACGCCACCAGAGAATTAATTCTAAGGTGCCCCATAGCAGGACCTCAGTGACAACATATTACCGAAGCTAAAAGCAATCCCGCCATTAACAACCATCACAGCCAGCGGCTCCTGCGCCGAATAGCCAATAATGAGTACAAGCGCAACAGTGGCGCTCGCCGCGGTAAGCAGGCAGATGGAGCGAGTAGCGCGAGTGAACCCGCGAGTGGTGAGCGGGACTCATGGTTAGTGGTACTCGCACTCGCGAGTGATGAGCGGGACTCTCCTCGAGTTGCTCTCGCACTTGCAAGTGGTGAGTGGTGCTCGCCGAGAGTGGCGCTCGCACTCGCGATTGGTGAGCTGCGCGGGGCTCGCCCTTACTCTTGCCAGTCCAAACCGATGGTGAGGCTAACACACCACTCACTCATGAGTGGTGAGGGTGGGGTGTGTGAGCGAACTTGTGAGTGAGCATGCCGAACCCATATTCCGAGTTTGTTTTGCAGCACCGAAAGGCTGTTTCGTCGGTAAGAGGTTGAGGAACGTGAATATTGAAATCTTTGAATTTAACCAAATAAGAATATGTCCAAGAAAAAATTACTTCTAATATTAAATCGACGAAACAATATTAGGCTCTTTGGAGAACAATACCGGGGAAATGCCTTTGATACAGTGGAAATTGTGCGAGTCATTGGAAATTTCACTGTAAATTTCACTGACAACGCACTGGAATTTGTACAGTGCAGTGCACTCGGTGCACAGCAAATTGAATGCTTCAATGTACAACTCCACTTAAAGTGACGCTGAACTCAAACCCGAAGTTGGTTTAAATAGATAGATTGGCATCCGCAGAAAACGAATATACCAGTCTCTGGAGCAGTACCATGAAAACAAACGGGTAAATAATTAAAAAATGAAGCTATTAGTTGCCCAGCAGAGCTGACGTAAACGTCGACTTAGGGGATGTGCCAAGAGTGACGTGACGAACAATTGAACGAGAACCACGCACACAAACGCTCAAGGAAACACAAAAACTTTCCTTGCAAATTAGTTTTTATAAGTCATAAGCAACTATAAATTTACAGGTATATTTCAAAACCATGCCGACATTCGCAATCTGCCAACCCGCGGCGCCGGTGGCGGTTGCGATTGTTATTGCACGTTGGGCATAGTCAAATGCCTGTTATCTCCTTGTTTGTATCATGGCGGAAAGTGGCACAGTGGCCTTCCACGGTTCCGCCATTCCGTGGAGAGTAATTGCGCCTGAAAGAACAAGTTTTGTGTTCCCTCACGTACCGCGGTTTGCCCGAACGAAGTTTTGCACTCTGGCCGGCGGCCGAAGCTCTGTGTGTGTTGTGTTCGTGTTTCACTTCGCGTTGAAATTAGACGGAGTGCTAATAAGAATGGACTGTGCATACTATGTTTGAAGAATCACTAGCGACGATTCAATCCCGCCTCGGGTATGTAGAGTACGCGCAATTTAAAAAAAAACCTTCTCCACTTGCGCCAGAATGAAGGGTCTTGTTCGTCCCCGTAAATCGCAAGAAGCGAGTGCTACCTTTACGACGAACAGGACGCAAACGATCGCCTGTAAATTTGACGCTTCGGCCTGAAAGCGCATGCGGTGACGATGTGTTGGTTCGAAACCATTTCTTGGTTGTCTTGAAGTTGAATAAAGTGTGTGCGTCAAGCGGGTATTTTGATTTGGGGCGTTGTGTGCTGCTATGCTTCCACTACGACACGTATATAGGGAAAACGGTACAATTTGTATCATGTTATGCACGTTTTTCATGCAATACTGGCGCAAAGGCGTTGGTTAGTAGTGGTTTTGGCGCTCGTAACAGCTTTAGGCACACTTTTGGCAGATGGGTTTGGGCCTGATAAGGTATCGGCACCCCACGCCAGACAGTTTCGGGCCCTTTTCCCCCCTCTTTTCCCCCCTCAAAACGTATTACCTTAGCTTAGCAGATGGGTTAATAGGAAACTCGCGGCGCGAAACATTCAACCGATGGCGCAATAGGCGTTACCATATCGCGACGGAAAAATATTTGATGAAACGTTCTACTAGAACTCACGTTGTGGTGCCGACGAAGCAGGCCGCAAAAAATTTATTGATGCAGGCTGTTACAAGTTAAACTAGCAGATGACGACATTTTGTCAAGCCGAGCGCATCAAAGCGACTAAAACCCGACTATCCCATAACAGAAAGGCAGATCAAAAGAGCGCCCGTGTCGTCGTTCTCACTGCGGTTGCGCTGTAGGTAAAATAAGAGGCCGCGCGGCACATTCACATTTTTTAACCACCATCTCACGTCCCGTGCGGCGCCAAGATCGACGCAGAGAGAATGGACGGCAAAGGAAGTGTAGTCGGGCAAGTTTTGTGGTATACGCACCGCGTGCGTGACCAGTTTTTCCTGCGGCCGTGATGGTTCGCTCGGTAGGTTTTAGTTTTACTGCTAGATCACACCGCTGTCTCACTGGCTTCCCGCAACCGTTGACGTCACGAAAAACACCATGAAATGACGTGAGGAATGCAATACGCTTATGAATTGGTAATTTCTCGGCTATTAAATCATCTTTCACCGCCGAACAACTGCCCGGAGCTCTTGCGGGAAGCTGAGCTTTCGTCTGCTCCCAACTGGCTATTTCTCTTCAGTGTCCCTTTGACACTAAAGTATAAATAAGCGCACTAAGGGAAAAGCAGAGAAATAAAAATAATCAATGAAGGGATTTCTAAAACGCGCGTGGGAGGCTTGAGCAGCTTCAGCTGCCTCCCTCCGTCCTATCTGTTCACCATTCCCACTCCGCAAGAATAAAACTTTGTGCCCCTCTGTCAGCTATGGCCCATAACAAATAAATAATGCGACTTTGTTGCGTGCCATCGGGGCCCCACATTACTGATAGCCCAGGACGGTTCCGCAGTCATTGCCATGGAACAACACTTCTTCCACGCCGTACAGAAAGGCAGAAAGGTCTTTTCTGTCCCTGGAAATTATTAAGAAATTTCGCAGCGTATCCATAAACGTTTAGTGTGCAAAACATGTTTTGAGTTAATTCAAAGGAAGCTCTGAATTATGATAAAAATGTATGAACATAGGACCCACGAGTACACGTAAGGTGATTTGCAGTGATAGCTTGCTACAGTGATATCGGCATGCGTACCCGGCACTCTGTGAGTCAATGTAGTGGCTGCTTACTTTACGTAGCCGTTCGCCTCCCCCACTTCCCGCCGTTTCACCCCCTTTGTAGCTCAATGCACTGCGCTACCTCGTGCAGTCTTCGCGGGGTGACCAGTTTTGCCCTTGAGCGCTAAAGGTCACACCAAACCCCCTTTCGCAAGTGCCCGGCACGGAGCAGCGGCCCGACGGCGGGGAGAGATAGCCGGCAGGGGAGAGATAGACGAGGCGGGAAATGAGACGTGCCCGGGACGTGGCGGAGGAAGGCGAGGAGTCCGCTGCCACAGCGATAAGCGCGTGCCACGACAGAAGGCCACGAGGCCATGTGCGGCGCAGAGCCGTGTGCGATACAGGAAAACGAACATCCAGCTGTGGTCCCTCGTACAGCGGCGTGAGGGGAAAACACAGGAAAAACGCTACTGTTGCGCACAGCTTCGCTACCTTCAAGTCTTAGGAATTTGTGAGAGCTTCCTGCATTTTTTAAGCGCCATTGTGGATATTTTTGCGGAAACAGTCGTTGCCAAACTCCCTGGCACTCCCTGATTATGCGCCTTCGAGATTTGTAGAGGAACGATCCGCGGGCACGGGTCGCTCCCCATATCAATGCAGTAAGCTCACAACCCAATCCTAACAAGTCAGCGACGTTTAGACCCGCACACAACTGCATTCGTATAGCAGTTGCTGCGGTGCAAAGGTGGTCCGGTAGGCGGTGAAACTGTCAACGTAGCAATATCTGCAGCGTCCAGCCGACCCTAATATCGCTCCGGCGTTTTGCTTTTTTCCCACGTCTGCGTCCCCTCGAAGGCTTAGGCATCATATTGCCACTATCGCTACAGTACCCATGAACATCGTAGACAATATATGTGTGATGATTGCCATCCCCGGGCCACGAGAGTGCGCCAGGAAACGACGGGGGCCGTCGAAAAGAAGACGACGACTAGCGGGTCCACGCGGAGGGAAGAGGACGAGAGGGGAGTGTGCCGGCGGTAACCAGGGGCGAGACAGCGCCAGTACTTCTCGGGAGGCGGTTCGAGGCAGGCCAGGAGCGTTCGTGCACCGGGCTCGGAGTACTTCTCGGGGGCTGTTCCGGGACTACTCTGCCGCGACGAGAGCTGCCTGTTCCCGCTGGCGAGGTCCCGAAGCGTGATCCGGGCCGAGGTTCGGGGCGAGGCCTAGAGAGGCCAGGCACGAGCGCAAGCATCGGCGTTCCGACCGACGACCACTGCGATTCAACCGGCGACGGTCCCCCGACGTTCCACACATGCCATCGACATAATCCCGCCCAGCGTCGAGCAGACGGGAACGTGAGCGTGTCCCCTCGTTTTCCGTTTCGCACGAACTTTGGTTTGGACTGGTGTTAGCCATTCCGCCGCGTCGCCCGCGTGTTGTTCTCTGTTGTTGCCGTTAGTTCCCTAGTGTTGTTTCTTCGGGTGTTTGTGTGTCCGTCCCAGAATATATGTTTCTTACTTGTGCTGAGCCCACGGCATCACTTGTCGTTGATCCTCCTCCGCGAGCCTCACACCCGCCTGCTTAACACGCGGCCTCACAATTTCTGGCGTCCGCGACAGGACGCGTGCTCTAATTCCATCTTGAGACTAAGCAGGCAAGCGGGTGCGGCAAGCGAGAATGGAACTCGAAAAGCTGATGTCCATTGGGAAGGAGCTAGGACTGTCCGGACCAGCTCTAAAAGAGTTTATTGACGAGGAACGCACAAAAGAAAGGGACCGGCGCGCAACTGAACGCGAGGCGGCTAAAGAAGCGGCAATACTAGCCCAGAACAGAGAGTCCGAGACCAGAGCTCGCATTGAGGCGGAACGCGCCCTGGTAGAACTTAAGCTGCGGCTTCAGGAAGGGTCGCAGAATTCTAACGAGGTAGGAGGTGACCCCGCGCCTAATGCAGCACAAGGCGTCCACAGCCCGCACAAGTTCATTCCTGCCTTCAACGAGGACCGGGATGAGCTTGACGCCTACATCCAACGTTTCGAGAGGGTGGCAACCAGTCAAGGGTGGCCCTCAGACAAGTGGGCGCTATCCCTACACTTGTGCTTGACTGGCGAAGCTCTCAGTGCTGTTGGTCGCATGTCGTCCGACGATGCCATGGATTACCCTAAATTAAAGAAGACCCTGCTCCAGAGGTTCAGGTACACTGAGGAGGGCTACAGGAGCAAATTTAGGGAGTCCAAGCCGCAGAACTCGGAGACAGGCCGTCAATTTGTGGGCCGCCTACGCGGCTACTTTGACAATTGGCAGGAGCTGGCCAAAACGGAGCAGACGTACGCCGCGCTCCGAGATAAAATGGTGGCCGAGCAATTTCTCGACAGGTGCCACAATAAGCTGGCCATTTTTCTCAAAGAGAGGGGTTACAAAAACCTAGATCAGCTCGTCGAAGCAGCTGACCAATACGTCGAAGCCCAGGGCTTAATCAACTTGGGTAAAGGCCGAGAGGAAACGAAAGAGGGCAGCAAGCCCCCTGGACTCCCTCGCGCTCCTGATCATCAGGATCACAAGACGACCAAGCCACATTGCTTTTTATGCAATAAGTTAGGGCACCGGCCATCAGACTGCTGGAGTAAATCGCGGGGTTCCAGTCAGCCCAGCCAGAAGGCGCTCTTTTGCGGACGGTGCCGAAAACACGGACACCGATCTGACCTTTGCCCCAACCAACCAGGAAACACGGGCCAAGTTTCCTGTTCCTTGACTGGACACGCATCCTGGCCGGAACTGTCAAGGCAGGGGAAACAGAATCCAAAACACAGGAAACCGAGAGTTAACCGGGAGCAAATGCCGACCGCCGAAGGATTACTTGAAGGGCAACCTGTGACACTGTTACGCGACACGGGCTGTAATTCCGTAATCGTGAAGCGGTCCTTGGTTCGCGATACCAAGCTCACGGGGAATACCAGCACTGTCTATCTGTTGGACCGAACCCGCCTCGTTTTACCGGAAGCGGAAGTGGAGATCGTGTCTCCATTTTTCTCTGGTCGAGTACTAGCCACCTGTATGGAGGACCCTCTCTATGACGTTATCATAGGGAACATCGAGGGCGCTCGTGATGCATCCATGCCGACCCGCTACTCGGAAAACAGATGGGTGGAGTCCCAGGAGTCGGAATCTCTTCCGACGAGTATTGGCCCAGCGAACGGAACAGGAAGCGTTCCAACAGTCGTTCCAGAAGTCCAGTGTAGCCGGAACGAACCGCCGTGCCCACCAACGAACGCGGAGTCAAAGCCCGAAACACGCGTGGGTGCAGCAAGACGCGAGGCGTTGAGAAAAACGCCGCGGCTACCGGCGGTTACTGTTAGCCCTTCTACGATCAGCGTTGCTGAATTAAGACAAATGCAACAACATGATCCTACGCTGCAAAAGTTTTTCGGTGAGGTCGGGAAAAAGATAATGGTGAACTCGGCTGCTATCCAGTTTGAAATGGTAAATGGCGTTCTATACCGGCGGTACCGTTTACCCTCGAGACAGGAAATAGAGCAGCTCGTTGTCCCAATCGAGCTTCGAGACATTGTTTTGACAATGGCTCACGAGGGAATCCTGGCTGGACACCAGGGAGTTAAACGAACTCTGGACCGCGTGCGTGAGGAATTCTACTGGCCTGGCATGCAGGGTGACATAACAAGATTTGTGAAATCCTGCGACATTTGTCAGCGGACTGTACCTAAACATCTAGTAGGCCGCGTGCCACTAGGAAACATGCCTGTGATCGAGACACCGTTCCAGCGGGTTGCCATCGACATAGTGGGGCCGCTCTCCCCCACCACAGAGAACGGCAACCGGTATGTGCTAACGATGGTGGACTTCGCGACCCGCTACCCCGATGCCGTGGCGTTACCAAGCATTGATACCGAGAGGATCGCTGAAGCTCTCCTAGAAATGTTTGCTCGAGTGGGATTTCCTCGAGAGATCGTCAGCGATCGGGGCAAGTCCTTCACATCTGGACTTATGAAGGAGCTCAGCCGTCTGCTTTCAGTTGCACAGCTGCCCACGACACCGTACCACCCAATGGCTAACGGGCTGGTTGAACGATTTAACGGCACGCTAAAGCAAATGATAAGGCGGATGTGCCAAGAAACTCCTAAAAACTGGGACCGCTACTTGGCACCACTGCTGTTTGCATACCGCGAGGTGCCCCAATCTAGCTTGGGTTTTGCACCGTTCGATCTCCTGTACGGCAGACATGTCCGAGGACCGATGGCTATACTGAAGGAACTTTGGACAGGAGAGAATGTAAATCCTGAGGTCAAAACGTCGTATGCATACGTCGTCGAGCTTCGCCAGCGCCTGGAAGACACTTGCCGACTGGCGCACGAAGAGCTCCGGAAGGCCAAGTTGGCGCAGAAAAAGTATTACAACCGAAAAGCGAAGACACGTTACCTCGCCGTTGGTGACAAAGTTTTGCTTCTGCTCCCGTCCGACAATAATAAGTTAATCCTCACATGGAAAGGTCCATTCAATGTTTTGGAAAGGCGCAACGAAGTCGATTATGTGATTGATCTTGGAACCCGGACGAGCCTTTTCCACATCAACATGTTGAAGAGATACGAAGAGCGAAAACCGTCTAAGCCAGATCCACAACATGTTTCCGTCGCCCTTAGATCCGACGAAAATGAAGGAGGTGACGTACCGTGTGTCCCTCTAAGACAAAAAGAGACCTACAAAGATGTGGACGTTTCGGCGGCTATGACTCCTGAACAACACGCGCAGGCATGTACGCTTCTATCATCTTACCAGAAAATCTTCTCAGACCTCCCTGGGAAGACAGACCTGGTTCACTGCAAGCTGCGCCTTACAACAGACCAACCTGTTCAAGTGCGGCAGTACCCGATTCCATTTGCCATGCAAGAGCCCGTGGAAAAGGAGGTGCAGGAAATGCTGCGAATGGGTATTATCGAGCCTTCAGAGTCGCCGTACCAGTTTCCCATCTTGCCAGTAGACAAAAAAGATGGAACGATAAGGCTCTGCATTGACTTCAGACAACTCAACCTTGTCCTTGTCGCCGACAATGAGCCCATACCTAGGGTTGACGTGATGTTTGCAAAGTTGGGAAAGAGTCGGTTCTTTTCAAAATTTGACTTGACTAAGGGCTATTGGCAAGTGCCTATGGATGAGGAATCGAAGCCATTCACTGCCTTCGCCTCTGCATCGGGGCTATACCAGTTTCGGTTTATGCCATTCGGCATCAAGACCGCCCCAGCGGTTTTTACACGCCTTATGCGTAAGGTGGTTGGTGGTCTTCCACATATCTACCATTACTTCGATGACGTTCTCATCGCTACCGAGACTTGGGAGGAACACCTAGAAGCGCTCGAGACATTCCTCAGGATGGTGCAGAAGGCGGGACTTACGATTCGACCTAAGAAAAGCGAAGTCGGCTTCTCCTCAGTAAAATTCCTGGGACACATCGTTGGCCATGGCCTCCTACGGCCGCAAGCAGAAACACTCCAAAAGGTTCACGACGCCACACGACCGACGACAAAGCGACAGGTGCGGTCTTTCCTCGGCCTCACGGGCTATTACCGGCAGTTCGTGCCAAACTACGCTCAAGTATGTCACCCCTTGACGGAGCTGACTCGCAAGCGGGCACCCAACAGGCTCATTTGGGGTGACAAGGAACAAACAGCGTTTGAAACTCTTAAGGAACTGTTGTCAACCGAACCTATTCTGAAAGCGCCGGACTTCTCCAAGCTTTTCGTACTCCGCACGGATGCGTCGTCCACAAGCATTGGCGCAGTCCTCATGCAACAGCATGCAGAGGTTCTTCATCCAGTGGCCTACGCGAGCCGTCGTCTCTTACCTCGAGAAGCATCCTACTCCACTGTGGAGAGAGAGGCATTGGCGTTAGTCTGGGCGATTAAGAAGTTCCACATATACCTATATGGGAAGCAGTTCATCCTACAGAGTGACCACCAGCCTTTAGCTTACATACACTCCGCCAGGCACCTTAACAGCCGCGTACTTCGCTGGAGCCTCACAATGATGGAGTACGACTTTATAGTAGAGTACGTGAAAGGCAGTGAAAATGTAGGTGCAGACTACTTGAGCCGTATCTGAGTGGAGTGAGTTTTTTTTTTTTTTTCCTTTCTCGTGTTGGATTCCATTTTCTGGTGTTAGCGACTGTTTCAGACTTTCTGTGCCGAGTGACATTCTGTGACATTCTGTGCCGAGTTTTGTTCTCCTAAACAAACCTCTCGGGAAGGGGGGTGAGTGTGATGATTGCCATCCCCGGGCCACGAGAGTGCGCCAGGAAACGACGGGGGCCGTCGAAAAGAAGACGACGACTAGCGGGTCCACGCGGAGGGAAGAGGACGAGAGGGGAGTGTGCCGGCGGTAACCAGGGGCGAGACAGCGCCAGTACTTCTCGGGAGGCGGTTCGAGGCAGGCCAGGAGCGTTCGTGCACCGGGCTCGGAGTACTTCTCGGGGGCTGTTCCGGGACTACTCTGCCGCGACGAGAGCTGCCTGTTCCCGCTGGCGAGGTCCCGAAGCGTGATCCGGGCCGAGGTTCGGGGCGAGGCCTAGAGAGGCCAGGCACGAGCGCAAGCATCGGCGTTCCGACCGACGACCACTGCGATTCAACCGGCGACGGTCCCCCGACGTTCCACACATGCCATCGACATAATCCCGCCCAGCGTCGAGCAGACGGGAACGTGAGCGTGTCCCCTCGTTTTCCGTTTCGCACGAACTTTGGTTTGGACTGGTGTTAGCCATTCCGCCGCGTCGCCCGCGTGTTGTTCTCTGTTGTTGCCGTTAGTTCCCTAGTGTTGTTTCTTCGGGTGTTTGTGTGTCCGTCCCAGAATATATGTTTCTTACTTGTGCTGAGCCCACGGCATCACTTGTCGTTGATCCTCCTCCGCGAGCCTCACACCCGCCTGCTTAACACGCGGCCTCACAATATGTCAAAATTCTCGGCTGAAATGAGAATAAAATAACTGATATCCCCAATTCGAATTTTAAATCCTCGAAAACCTTGGCTAAAGTGTTTTTTCGGTTCGAAAACGTTAAATTAACAGTCCTCTGGACCAGCCACCCTCGGATGTTAGGATCCCCTCCTTTCTTGAACAGAAAGAGGGAGTACGTCTGCACCTGTGAAAGCCATTGGTGTAGCCTAGATCTAAGAATATTCACTCGGTTCACAATAAGGCTCCAGCTATCGCTACAGTACGAGCAGTGAGCACCAAATATACCAATAGACTACCAACAAGATACACCGACCCTTTGCGTATCCGCTTTAGCCTGCCTATGCTGTGTACGTAACAAATGCCGCAGGGAAAAAGAACGACTATCCCCACCGAGCGCACGTCGAAGGAAAGCGCCGAGGAAAGAGTTATTGCTCAAGCCGCATGACAGGCGATGGTACCATCACCGTCCGACACACCCGCAGGCAGCTTTCCATAATTATCGGCGGAGACATACTTTCAAAACAGCGCTCCGAATCCTCAAGTCCATTCCCCAGCTCCGCAACGTACACCTTGTTTGAGTATGTGGATACAAATCCATCGAAGGTAATGAGCCGGCACAACAGGGGTAGGTCGCTTACACACCGGCCCGTCACCAAAAAGGGTACTACCTCGCTTGTTGCCCTCAAGGCCTGCCGTTGTCACGCAGCGGGGTTTTTGCAACTGAAAACCCGATAATACACACTGCGGGGGGCTAAATACGAGCCTAAATAAATATTTCGCCGTCCTGCTGAACGAAAACTGCGCCCCCAGCAATGCTTCCGCGTCCTAACTCAACAGACAGGAGAAATGTTCACTGGCTATACCGAGCTTGTTTCGGGCATGCGCAATCGTGTCAACATATCTATCACTAAGGGCCCTATTCTCCACTGCACAAATTGCCGGCAATTCGCCCATGTTTTTTTGCGTAAGCACGACGTAAGCAATCAGTGACGTGCTGCACCTATAGCTATCACGACATGCAGTGGAATTTGACGAGTCACTCATAAAGATAGCTACCAAGGTATGAAATCTTGTGCAAGAAAGATATAAAAACACTTGCATGTACTATAAAAATTAATATGGTAGCTGAGGCTGACAAGAAAAACACATTTCTGGAAGTCAAATTTGGTGTCAACACCACAAGGCGATCGAGTAACGTTGATCCAAAAGCGAGCGAAAGGCAGTTGTCGAGCTAAGGAACATCACACATTTTTTAAAGTATCTATTTATTTCTTTCAATCGCTTTTAGTAACATAGCTGGGCTCTCTGCTTCAATGCAAGCTTTGTTGCGTTATCACCTTCCCTGCCGCCACCGCCGCCACGCCACCGTCTGCTGCTATGTTACAAGTTTATGGCGTGATCACAGAAAAATTGGGCCCATCTCCCCGCGAGGGGGACTCGTGTAAATGCGTCGCATAGGGGGTGGGTCTATTGCGTTAACGTTTAGTGTTTGGGGAGTTGGTGGTAGTGAATGCGTTGTATCAGCAGCTTCTTGACGAAGTATGAATGAGTCTAGGATATAAGGCGCGTTCGTAGCCTCCCATTCTCTGTCGGCATTGTGGCGCAGTGGGTAGAGCACCATGTACATTGCGTTCCGCCCGCAGGGTCGAGGGATCGAAACCAGCCACCGGATAGTATTTTTTTATATAGTGTAGGGGGAGGGGTGCGGACAACGACGGTGCGGACTACGACTACGGACGTCAACGCGGGTGACATCGTGAGTTACTGAAATGCTCTGCATTTAAAAGACGGCCGCGGCCATCGCTTCTATGACACATAAGAGCAGCGAAGCGCTACGCCTGATAACCGCGGAGCGCACCGATGTCGCCGATGCACGCATTCGTCAAGCTCGACTTCAATCAGCGCAGTGATGAACCAAATAGTCACTTTTCTTTGTTATTTTTCTCTGGAGTTCGATCATGTGACCCAACAGCTTACTAGGACGAGTGTGGACAAATGCCATGCATTGGGTTCTCTTTGTAATGGAGAGGCTTGTACTGCCCTTTTCTGTTGCGGTTACGCCAAACAAATAATTTTTATTTTATTACCAAACATAAAAGAAAAATACTGCACGTTATTTGTATGCTCCATGATCGCTGACTTGGAAGCAGTTGAAACTATAATTTGTTTCGGTAGGAAACATGCTTTAAACAGCGCGCATGCGAAACTGCGCCTGCTGCAAATTGCCGCATATTTCGTGGCGCCGTAAGCCGGGGCAATTTTTTGCCCTATTTTGTTTGTATTTTGCGACAAAAACAGCTGCAATTTTCAAGCTGTTACGTAGCATTACGTCACTTTTACGCAGGCTGAAGTTGCAAACGCATGACGTAATCGTTCCCGCCAATAGTTTAAATTGCGTCACGCCTTCTCAGCCAATAACACAGGAGGTGTGTATTACAAGCAGTATTGTTGAATAGCAAAGACAGGCTTACGTTGTCATGTCCGCTGCATTTAGTCTGGTTTTTCATTGCCGGCCAAGAATTATGCGCTTTCAGTAAGGAGAAATAAGGTAAACTTTAGAACTGGTGCCCGTACACGTCATAAAACGTCAAAATGACGACAGCACACAGAACCGCTTTGTCAACCGGAAGCACGTGACCAAAATTGAAAGCCAATCAGAAAAGACTTTCGGCAAATTGCCAGAATTGCCGGCAATTTGTGCAGTCGAGAATAGGGCCCTAAGGCTGACAAACGTAGCCAGGTCATGAAAGGTGTCGACGATACCAAATTTCAAATACTCTCAACGAGAGATCTTAGCTAAATTGGTGACGTAGGAAAACCGCTGCCAAAGCCATGACTAGGCTCACAATGAGGTAAGTCTTCACATGGCGCACTTGACCCGCCGCGGTGGCTCAGTGGCTAAGGTGTTGCGCTGGTGCGCAGGAGGTCGCGGGTTCGATTCCCGGCCGCGGCGGCCGCTTTTTTGATGGAGGCGAAACCGAAAACACCCGTGTGTACGAGATTTCGACGCACATTAAAGATCGCCAGGTGGTCAAAATTAATCCGGAGCCCTCCACTACGGCGCGCCTAATCGCCTGCGTTGCGTCGGCGCGTTAAACCGTGCAATCAATCAATTCACATCCCATGACGATTCAGTAGCGGTGTATCGTATCTTGAGCACCCAGCGCTGATGTGCCGCGCACGCGCAGTTTCTCTGGCAGCAAGCACACGTGTTGAAGACTGTTACTCCAACAGCATATCTGTTAGAAGGTGAAAGACACGCCCTCTTCCAAATATTATATAAGCAGTACGTGTGCAATAAACGTGGTTCTTTTCCCCAACTGCACCGGCGCGGTATGTTTGGCGTTGTGCACGAAACGATACAGCGGGTTTGAACGGTGACCCAGAAAATATTTCTTTGATGTTGCGCACCGAAGAATCGCTGACTACGGAGGCCGTCCGTAAGCGTTCCCTGCTGCCATGCCCTATGAAGCGTACGTCCATATTTGTGCCGACCCTCAGGCGCGTAATTGAGGAGCGATTCTCTCTACCACATCGCTTCATACGATCCCAGCGAATTCATATGCCGAAGCTATGGCAAGGCCCTCAGCAATGATGATGACGTTGCTGATGTCATCAGCGTGTCTGCTCAACGGGCCACTCCGTCGGACCAACGTCTGGCAATGACCAGACGACCTCCGCCTCTGCGCTACAATTGCTAGCGAACGCGGAGCACCCGCCCACCGATTTCCGTTGCGAGTACGCTGGTCATATAGCCCGGTACTGCCGCCGAGCATAACACCTGCCAACGTCAAGCCCAAGCGAGCATTTCTATTATTTCCAGCCGGTTTTCCTTCCGTCCATGACATCTCCAATGGATCTCAGTTCAGCCCGTTACATTCTGATTACCGAGCTTTCGCTAACCGTCCGCATCGTTACTCCCTCTCTACCGTGCGCCGTCGACCAACTACTAGCAAACACAAAAAAAACTACGGGGTGCGGTTCCAGAGGCGAGAATTGCGTTACGATCGAACTGCCCAAGGCCTTCATTTTCTCCCCGAAGTGTTATTGACGTATCCGTCGAAGGCAGGCGCACAAAAGCCTTAGTGGACATGGGCACGCTGTTTCAGTCATTCATGCCAATGTTTGTCCTGTGCTTCGAAAATTGACGAAGCCCATACGTGGCTTCTCGCTGCGTACCGCAAACTTGCAAGACAATCAGGCCCTGACAGCATGCCCGCCCTCTGCAAAGAATCAGGGCATTTTGTACATAATGGAGTTCATTGTGCTGCCAACTTGGTTCTATGATGTTATTAGGAATTAATATTTCTTTGCTCGACACCACGCCATCGTCGACTGTGTGCGTATGGCAGTTGAATTTACACCAGCTTGTAAACTAACCCGTGAGCAAATAATTTTTTTCTAAATTGGCTGTCGGTAACGACACAAACAACCCACCGCAGTTCTCTGTTTACGTGCCGCTACACTGAGCTTCTCATGCTGGCGATAGTGGGCTTTTTTACGCCATGTGCCCACTTAAGCCGTCGAACAAGCTTACAAGTGCCATCCGCTCTCCTATCTATATAACCACGATGGCGCGAACCCCGTCCTTGCCACTAATATTTGTCCTCGGATCAGTCCTCATTGCTGTAAGGTGAATCGTTCGGCTAGATTGAACCCGTCCATCCCCGAGCCTCCGTTGTTGCGCATACTACCCACATTTTTATTGGGTCTACTAGCCCAACTGTTACCCTCCCACTTCTTTTCTCTCGCCACCGATGGTGGCCTCGCCCGCACCAAACGAGCTGACCTGGTGGCATTCCTTCATCAATTTCCCTCATCCTTTCACTGCACGATAACCCTACAAAATAGAAGATCAACCATTGCCCACTTCATAAACACTGACTCGCGCCCACCGCTACTACAGTGGTCTTGTATTTCACAAAATAGCGCCAAACCACGGATGATCATTTAAAAAAATACATGATCGAGCGTGGTGTTATTCGGCCCTCAAATAGCGCTTGGGCATCTCCAGCCGCCGTTGCGACCAAGAGAGATAGCTGGAAAAAACTTTGCGTTGACTATCGCGCCCTCAGCAAGATACCTGCCGGAACGTCGTCTATCCTCTCCCGTTGACAACGTAATTCATGTTTGCAGAGACCCGAATATTTCTCGTTGGTTGACCGGCCTTCGGGATGGCTGTTGGCATGAAGGGCATAACGTTTATCTCGGAGAGGCTGTTCACGCAAACATATTTTATAACGACTGATGGCCTTTCCGAGTAAAACTTCATGCCGTTATGCTTTTGTAATGCGTCTTCCACTCCGAGCGCACGATATGAAAATTGTGCGCAGAATACTATCGTAAAATTGTGCGCAGAATACAGAATACAGAATAATTTGGTGCCTTCGGCTCATCGCCATTTTTCCTCCACATTTTGAATCCGATTCACAGCGGCTGTAGACAGTTTTCTTCTGGCTTGTCGGCGCAACGCGGCAAATCAAGCTCAAAAAATTTAACTCTGCCGCTTGGACGCAGCTTATACTGCGCCACGTACTCACAAAAGATGGATTCCTTCACGCGCTTAAGTTAAGGTCTGTTTCCCCAGCCCTACTTTGATGGTTGTTGACCGTCCTGCGATCGTAGAAATGCCACGCGAGGGGGAATTTTTTGCCCTCTTCAGGCCGATTTCACAGGGACACGCGGCGTTCAGTTCACATGAATGAACCAGTTTACTTTCCTCTGTTTTTTTGCGGTAGGTAGAAGGAGAACAGTTAGCGAGAATTATCGCAGGAAACCGTGCAGTGCAATTCAGTGTGGGAGAGGAAGAAAATGAAGGTGCGCAGCAGTGATTGCGGGTAAGTACTATTTGTAATACTTTTAAAAATTTAATGTTGTCACGTGGATACTCGGGGTAAACCGAGGGGATGTGGGAGGGACGAACACTGCATAAATGAACGAGTCCTTGGTCGCAAAGTTCACTGAACAATAACATGTTCAGATGTTTGCTTTATGGGAGCTAGACTTCACTAAGCATTCACTCGCATGCTCCCGTGACTTTTTTAGAGGAGCAGTCATGGGGGAATTGGCTAAATCGTCACACTAGCTTGTATAAACCGTTCGCTAAGGCGTACTCGACCATCTGTTCAAGAAAGGAAAGATCTGTTGTCACTTATTGCAAGTGGTCCGTTTTGGTCGCGGGTTGGGCTCCATTTGTTAGCGAACGCGCTCTACCCGCGATAAAATTAGAACCATTCTCAGGGTGAATGAAACAAATTTGGTCGGCAAAGGATTTTGCAGTAACGTAAATGCTGCCGGAGGAAACTAGCGGGTGTTTCCTATTTATGCTCGATATGAGGGGTCACGGCCGAGTTAGCATTAATTTTACAACCCCAGGGTGTCAGAGGACTAAACCCCGAATTCACAAAGCATGCTTAACTTATGCCATAAGGAAGCCTTTCGTAAGTGTCGGGAAAAGGACAAGAATAAGAAAAGGCCTCTTTACGCTTCACAGACCTTCGCTAAGGCGCACTTATCAAAGACGGCCTTTTCGAGGCCCGCTAGGCTCCTGCGAACGAGGCTAGCGCTCGATGCGCCAATCCGCACACGGTGTGTGGGCGGGACTTGACCATTGCGCCAATAGGAAAGAACGCTTACGTGGCGCCAGCTTCGAAGTGCTCGAATCAGCCAACTCCGTCCCTAGCCGGTACCCGTAGGGAACTTAAGAACGCGGCAGGAACTTAACGCGGCAGAATATTGATCGCCGCTTGCGCTACTACAGCGCATTTCACCACAGTATTATCCCCTTTCTCGCATGCGTTTCTTGGTTTGCCCGATTGGTTCCATTCGGGCAAGCGGCGACAAACTGTAGCTGCACCGGTGGGCGACGTTCAAAGCGCGTAGGCAGCGCCATGGTGCCGGTGCTGGCAGCATCACGCGCCGGCCGGGCCGGTGTGCGGGTGTGTGCACGGCCGCATCAGGGCGGCAGGCATGTGCACGGATCGTTGTTGCTTGCAGAAAGCCCTTTATTGTGTACAGCTTTATCAATTTATAGCGAACGACACGCGAAATCGAACACCTCATCCAAGCCATCGCAGTGCTCTGCAATGTTGGTCGGGAAAAGCCGCACTGAAGGTAGGTCAGGAGCTACCTTAAGCGCTTACTTTTCGGTCCGGTAAGTGCTTGAAAAGGCGCCCTTTGAGAATAAGTTGGGTTCTTGGAGCGCGGTAAGGTGCCGAAAAGTGTACGAAACTTACGTTAGGTTTGTGAATACTGCGGTAAGAATTCCGGCATTCCTCAGGAATGGCCAACTGTAGGTTTCGTTGTTTAAGCTTGCCGTCTGCTTGGGCCGATGCGACTAGGACTGCGCGACACAGCAGCACCGACTGAGAATAATTGGAGTTGCCCGTATTTCTGAAAAACCGCAGTGTTCGAGGTATACAAATATCAATTTTAATCAACAAAGGAAACAGTTGTTGCCGGGAGGCTTGTTTTTCAGCGCGACACGTTCCGGAAACTGCTCCTGTGAGCACTTCCCCACGAATAATTTCAATTAATGACTGGGGAGACTAACTGGACATCACAATCTGGCTTCCACGTGATCCCTAATGTCTCTCTGGGTGGTCTTCGCTGTTCCAGAGGCAACTTCTTTAATTTGACTCCCATTTGGGGACCCATGGTGGGTTAAAGCAGGTGCTGGGCTGTCTGCCTGGTAAGTGAATAGCAGGCGTCCCACGTAACAAGCTGGCCCATAAGTTCTCCTTCGCTCCATCACAACCGGAAGACTTGGAAACGCCTGGTGAATTCCTTCCATTCCCACCTACACAGGTGCGCCAGAACCGCATTCTTTGGCGCCAGACTCAACGAGAGTTAGTCAGAGGCACTCTTCTTTCTCCGTACTCCCTGTTGATCCAGTACGATGCTTGACACTTTAGGCAGGAGCAGACACATAGCCCTCCTATCATACGCTTATTAAGTTAAATAAAAGGTCATCGCACCCCTGCGAAATGCTCCGGCTGTTCGCATACACTATTTTTACTTTGGGACTGTGCCAGTTCGCAATCATTGCTTTCCATCCCTATTAAATTTCCTCCTCTATCTTTCCTCCACAAAACCGGCTCTTGCCTCCGAAAAAGGGCTCACACAGAAACCTGGTTGCGAGCCACAGTGGATCATCTTCGTCAGGTTCTTACTCCCGACCACGACCAACTATACTTCGGAACTGCCCAGCGAGCACGGCCCCAACACCGCCGTCGCAGGGATAATTTTGGCCGCTAGGAGTGGAGTGGCGCTACTTACGCCTTGTCGTTCCTCGCCGGGTGTCCCTATTGGCACGTTACGTGGGAACAATTTTTATTTTTAGGTCGCACGCCGCGTGCGAACAATTTTTATTTTTAGTTTGCACGCAACTGAAATGGAGAGGAGGAATGCACGTCTAGCCATCGCCTTGTGTTGGGGGCATCGCGTTCGGACTGCTACATGGAGAAAAACAAGAATCAGGTGTAGTTGGCTGGCCCACAATCTGTGAGTATGAGTTAATTGTTACCGGCACCTTTGTGGCTATTGGCAACGCCATTTGTGACACATTCAAGCAGTGCTGAGAGTGAGAACTCCGGCGGGTGAATTTGTGACGACGGGGAACGGTACCGTTTCTCAACGTATGTGTTTGTTGTCGGGCGAAGGTTTTACGTCTGCGCGCTATTCGCATCGATGAGAGAAAAAGTGTGCGTGTGTGTTACGTGCCAGGGAGTATCGCTTTCTGCGCGCGTTTGTTGCCGCAACCAGCTTGATGCGGTCGGCAAACGTGCTGCCCACGCCACTCATCACCAGGCGTATTCACACGCGCACAAACGCTGCCCACTTGATGTGGGGATGCGACGAGCACGACCCGAGTGACGGGAGGCCGATCCTCCCTCCGGACGTTACGAACTCGATCCGCTCCTCGGAGCGCGAAAGCCAGCTGAGGGCCATCCAGCGGCTCGAGGCTGCCCTGGGCAAGCAACGGCGAAAGGGGAACCCGCACTCCTCTCGGCCTCCTCCCGCGGGAGCGAGGGCTAGGGGCGATCGCGGTGGCACTCCGAGTAGCCCGCGCCGACCGGACGCAGTCCTCGGGGTCGGCCCGACGCCGCGGTGAGCGGAGAAGACTACGGGACGGTGAAGCCCTGCACGGCCTGATCCGTCCCCGACTGCAGGAATCTCAATGAAGTCCTTTCTCTCTCTCTCTCATCACCAGGCGTTTTAATTTTTCGCAAGTTATGCGAAAGTGGGACTGCAAAAAAAAAAAAGAGAGAAGAAAACCCTTAAAAAGGCCATTTTTGAGCGTTCAAGTCTACTGATGTCTGGCCATCGGATTTGCGCTTCAAAGGTGACTTTCGGCGCCAAGAAGTAACTGTGCCTGGTCCGTTTTTTACCTAATCTGAAATGTGACGTTGGTGCTAAATTTTAGCGGTAATGGGTGGAGTGGTTTCGCTGAAACCAAATTTTTTTCTCATGTATGCATGCAACACTTTTCATGTATGTTCTGGGGTGTTGCAGCAGTAAACCATATATTGCAACACCCTGTATATTTCTCATTAGAGGGCAGTATTATAACTGTAGATTATTGCGCACAAAAGCAGACTTTTCGGTAGCCCTACAGGCTGGGACCTTTGCCTTCCTTTCAAAAATATACCTGCGGGATGATCTGCAAATACGTGCATGGTTGTGCTCATTTGCGTCCTATATACACACTCCTTTTAATTTTTGTTGTATCTAGGTATATCGGACGTACCGCAAAATTTCTTAACTATACGCCGGACGTATCAGCAAACATTTCTAAGTGTACTTGGTTGCACTTGGACCTCTTCGATTAACAACCGCTAACTTCGTGCCACCTTAGTGAGCTTATCCAGGAGCTTTAAGCCACCCAAAACACCAATCTGGTCACAATTGTTTTAACACCACCAAGTCGGCTCGTTCAGTTCGGTGCTTTCCATCTTGTTCTGTCCAGATGGAACGGCAGCTGTCCGTAAAGTTTCGTCCAGAGGAAACACAACTTGCCGTGGGAGCCAGGGACGTAGCCAGATGGGGTTTGGGGGCTCGAACTCCCGCCCAAAATGTTTCCAGGCAGTGTGCAAGCAAGGCTCAGTGATCCTTTTGCCAAATAGTTTCCCTTCCGATAGCCCATAACTCCGTACGAAAAAAATTTCTGGCTATTGCCTTTGTGGGAGCAGTATTTATATTTACCCAATCAGCCAAACCCCTCTGGCTCACTGGCAAGCCAGAATCACGGTTATTATTCACTATTAATAATTTCAGTCAAACCTCGTCATAGCAAAGTAGTTTCGCAGCATTAAATTAGTTTGTTGTACCCGATATGTGCTGGTAACAGTGGAGGTAAAACTCGGCTTTAAAAAATAGGCAATCTGGGTCGCGCGAAAATCCTGGATGCGAAATCACTATATTATAGGCTTTGAACCTACTGTAAACAAGTTGATCCTTACCTGTCTGCTTGTGGCATTTCAAAATGAATGTACCCGAATATGAGAACAGGGAATTACAACAGGACAAAGTTCACTTGACAAAACAGGCCTGCGTCCTTATTTATTTGAAGGAGGATGTGATCTTTGCACAGTGGCTTTTCATAGCACTGAACAGGATAAAGATTTCCGCAGTGGCCACACACGAAAGGGCCTTTTCTACTTCTGCAGTTTTGTGCGTCGGGAGTTTTTCCTTCATTACAGCAGATATGAGCCGATATCGCATGCAGCTCTTGCAGTTCCAGCTTCGTGCACTGAAGTGAAGCATGACCAAGCAGTTTATATCTAGCTCATTATAGCCGATAATTCGCTGTATCAGTGTTCGTTATATCGAAGTTCAACTGTACAGATGATTAACTCTAGCTCAGTATAAACGGAACTCCAAACCGCGGCCCCATGCCCGCTTCACAACATGCAGCAACAGCGGTCCTTCTCGGCATTCACTCAAACTGCCAAAATGTATCTCCTCACAGACTAGCCAATCACTGTTGTTACTGATGTTTGCACAGACTTTAGCGTCATCCGGGTGGAAATCCAAGCTGCTACCCTGCACCCATCTCACAATACAAAGCAAGAGCTTTCTGCCTTAATTTACCGAACTGGCCAAACCGCTTCCATTCACGTTCTAGCCTGAGCTGCTGTTATTAATCTCTATTCACTGTTTATAAAAACAGATGATTGGACGTAACTATAGCGATGGCTACGTCAGCTTTGGCTTAAGTGAGCAATAGCGGTTTGGCCAGTTGTGTAAAAACAAGACTGACTGCTCTCACTACGTGAATTGTGAAGTGGGCATTAAGTATAGCTATTGGAAAACGCTCTCTACGGACACGCATACACAAAAAAGAAAACTTGTAAAGATTCGAATCCATCCATTTTCAACCTAGTGCTCCGAAGTGCCTTTAAGAAATTTTTCGTATATATCTGACGTATTCTTAATAGTTTTGGGTGTACAACCAATGTATAAGAAATTTTATTGGTATGTCTGACGTAGCTTTAGAAAGAGTGCTTAATTTTCCGCCCCTCCCACCTACCCACACAAAGATCAACTTGCCAGAGCATTTCCACTAGTTAACCTGCTTGTTTTCTTCTATTAAAATTCTCATCGTTGCCCTGCATGCGTGTGCGTTTTAGATGAAAGATCTGTGTTTCTGGCCCAGTTGCTTGGACAGCTTAAGACTCCCCTTCCCTCATCTTCCTATAACCCCCCAGGGCCACAGATATATTTCTAAACAAAGTTGTTCATTCATTCGCTAAGTGCTTTCGCGAAACATTTTCTGTGTGGGCGCTCATATTGTTTTAATTCCCGGTTACATATCTCCGTTTTCTTGTGTGAGGCACATATATAAATTCTTTAGGCTTCTGTTCTTTGCCATGGTTGGATTTTCTTCCCATGCAGGCTGCCCCCCGTGGGAATTTTTTTCAGCGAAGGCACGAGGGCCATCCTTGTGGCTGGTTTTATGAAAAACAGAGCTAATTCGGTGCCCTCAATTATTTCATTCACAAGAAGCTACTGAGACTCTTAAAAATATCTTTGAGGAGAGATGTTTCAGCAGAGATGGCATCTTGTCCTCAAGGCATTAATTCCTCTCAACCTTGCATGCTAAAAAAGTGTGGTGTGCAATATAAAAAACTGGAGGGACTGCACAGCTGCTCAGAAGAGGCTTCAGTTTCTCATTGCAGCATGGTGACCATCGCTTTAGCAGAGACTTCAGAGATAAAGGGCAGCTATATATATCTAGGGGCAAAGATTAGACATACAGCCAGGGTATTGTAAACGTTTATTGAGGCAATAGAGGAAAGTGGTATAAAAGAAGAAGCTGTGGGCAGCGGGTGGCCATCTTAGTCCGATTGACTTTATGCTGCAGTTGCCCGAGTTCAGGTCCTTGCCTTTGAGCCGGTAATAAGAGAGATTTTTGCAATTGCGGCATTTATGTTGAGCAGCTATCTGCCTCGGACTGTGGCGGAACTGACACCAGATTCTCTAAAATGATGGTCGTCATTTTAAGTGATGCGGTACTGGTGCACAAATGCATGTGTTCTTTGGTTGCAAGACCTGCAGAGGAGAAGAAGATTCTGCAAATCGCACAGTGCGTCTTGCTACTGTGCACGTCTACTCGACCTTAAACCTACAGGCAAAACAATGCACCCTCATTCTCCTGCTCCTCCACAGGATTCCCCAACCGAGGAAGGTATGCACATTAATGCCAGATAACTTACAAATTACAGCCATGGTTTTAGAGAATTCTGGCCCCCTAATGTCTGGTGTTCCATTGCTGTTCACTCTAAATGTGAAAGCACCGCTTCACTCAGTAGGCTCAAATCCGGCATCGCAACAAAGAAATGGCGGGCAAAAAGGATGACAGCCTGGTCACACACAATGCACGCATGATCTTTCACAGATTTTCAAATAAGATATTTTACTTAGGCGCCTACCGTCAGGCTTAGTTGTTATAACCAATAATAAGAAAAATAAGTGTGACTTATCAGCGTAATCAGCGACTAATCAACATATAGCGAAATTGATGGTGCCGTGACTTTGTTGCTACATCTCAAATTGTTATAATGGGTAGGGCTGTATATATAATGTTCCTGTGGGTTATTTCGTTATGCTTAAAGCCTATTTTTATTGCTTCGAAACAATTTTTTGTCTGCAATCTGTTTTTCTTTTATCTCCAAAACAGGTTTATTGCTAATCACATCACTTCCGGTGTGTTGCTGTTGCTGTGAAGCATCTGGAAAGCTTGGAAGGTACCCTAGAGCTTGCGACGTGTGGGCAAACCTCCCAGAAAATGCGCAGTCCAGCTTATCCCTGCCTTCCAGCCAGTTGGCATGGCATCTGCAGGCAGCGCGTTGTGCCGGTAGACCATCCATTCAGCAACGGGACTCGGAGCACTTTTCCCAACTTTCCACACTGCTGCCTTCACCTGCAGTAGCCTCTGGACCACCTCGACATTGGTGACGTGGTACAGTGAACAAGATCCTGGGAGAGGTGTACCTCCTTCCCCAGCTCCACCGTGGCAAGGTACTTGCAGAACTGGTCCCAGTAGGCGACACGGTGCTGTGCAGAACGCAGGACTGGCTTCTTGAGTGGTGTAACGTGAAGTGGCTAATTAAGTTCTCATTAAATGCAGTCTCAGCTGCAAAAACTGGTGACGCACTGTGGATGAATTCTCTGAGGCGCTGTTCTGTAACCACCCTGGGCTGAGCTTCATGAAATTTGCCCACAGTGAGGCAGCACATGTGACCTATCCCTTGTAGCTATCTTACAGCTGCCACTATAAGTCATGAAAACAAACTCTTTTGTTGTTTTCATGACTTCTGTAGCCAGAGCTGTACTCATCATTGGAACTTGTATCTGTGAAGTTAATCACGAGTCTCGCTCTTTGAAGCCAATGCTGTGCTTCTTGGCACAAAAGGTCATTGTACGGTAGTAATCAGTTATAGTACCTGTATTGAACACCAAGGGCCCTTCAGAACATTGGCAAAAATCATTTTGGCAAAGATAACATCAAAATCGTGTCACACATGAGGAATGATGGTGGTGGCAATGTCTCTAGAAAAAAAACTGTTTTTTGCAATATTTCAGGCAGGAACGTCTGCTTAACACCTCGGATTTGTCTCCTAGAGTGAGTCAGATCTTCTCTGTGACTGCACGATGGCTTCAGACAATGACAAGAGTGACAACGATCATGATGCTATGCTAGGTAATGCTTGTGAGTGACTATGCATAAGCAATGGAAACCTACTGCTCCCTTTTCGTTTAGTGTCTGGCAGGCATTGAGGCAGAGCTGCCCTTCGTAGCAGCTTCTTCTTCACATTTTGTAGTTAATTCCAACGTGAAACCCGCCTTTTCAAATCATAATGCGAACAAATTATCATTACAGAAAATTTTGAGAATTGAAATTTTTCTGGGCACAATGTGGAGTTTAAAGCACAAGGTGCAAACTTGACAATGGGGAATAGAAAAGTAATTGCGCTATATACCCAAAAGCATGTAACGATAAAAAGGTGAAGCCTTCCATGATTTGTATGCGCCCATTGTGGTGAAGGAGAACGTAAGGCCTCGAAGAGTTTGGGCGATGCAGTTTTCCCTAGTTGACAAGGCAGTGACAGTGCAGTACAGCTGGTCAGTGTCATCAAGGAAGAATCATCATGAATATGCAGCTTGACCAAGGGCCAAAGCTTGACTGGTTTGATAGGCACGTGGTAGCTGGGTCAACCGCTAGCGAAGTGTGATATTTTTAGGTTACCACAATGAGGTCTGGCTGCTTGTACCCTATGACATTGCCCTTCCATGGTGTCGCCTAGAAGACACATGGAAGGTTTTGCGACTGACAGCATGACTGGGCCCTAACGTCATAACTACACTGGATTTGTTGCAGCACTTCCAGCCTCACCATCTCATCACAAATGTGCACGTAGCGCAAGAAAAACATATGCGCTGTAGTGCAGTATTGCCTCAAAATTCTGTGCCAGGCACTTGCAATACATGCGAATTAGGTGAGAACAGTAGAAAAACCAAAATTAATTGTGTGCCTGTGATTAGCTGCTAGATGTCCCCTCCCAATTTCAAACATTTAAACAGAGACGAAAAAAGAAAATGCACGTTGCTAACCTGTTTGCTATCTGCTACTGAAGACAATATACCATCTATTGTCCCTGTCGTTAGTACTGTTTACACTAAAATGTGGTGCAGGAGCGGTCCCCCTTTCTTGCTGGTTTACAAGTTACCCTATCCCTCAGTAGATATCCACAAATTTAATGGTTCTGTGCATAAAGTATACGTTAGCTCCAGTTCATTCTATCATAGTGAACGCAAGTAGACAGCAGTGCATCCTTGGCGAAAACAACCTGCCATATTCTAACCTCTATTGCTAAAAATACTTCCTATCAACACAATACATATGTGGATTTAGCAAGCTGACACCAAAACCACAAAATTTTGGTCCATCTTTCACCTTCCAAAGTTTCTTCTGTTTAATCTTCTATAACTGTGGCGTTAAAATGTTTAGAAGTTTATGATGTTCTGCAGCAATTTCTGCCACGCATTTCGCCTCTCTAAAAGACATATGGTAAACAAACAACACCCATAGAATGTAAAATCAATGCGTATCACTGCTTTTCCTCTCCACAGTATGTTGCACGTGCCTGCTGTAATCACATAAAGTATCCAGCAATCTATTTCCAGAAATATGCATATATCAATGAGCAGCCCTTAACCGCTGAACATGATGGTTCTCTGAGAATTGCTCAATCGTAACCTACATATGAGACAGCGCAGAAAAACTACAGGGGTAGAGATTTTTCCGGCGGAGCAGCATCAGAATGCCTACCAAAATTACAAAAAAGAAAAATTAACGGGGGAGATAAGCCAGCTTCAACACTGAACTTCCCGAAAGAACAACTCGACGTGTGGCCGTGTGGCCCCGCGGATCCAACATATGTTGGCTAATATGTTTTTCAAATTTATAGCTCCAACAGTAACAAACTACTGAGCTACTTACTACCCCAAATTAGCCAACAGCTATGCGGCAAGCTTGAAAATACTAAGCTTGGGGTGTGCCGGAAGAGAGCAGGGTGATTCGAAAAGAACAGCGCAAGCCGGGGTGGTCGCGAAGCAGGCGAAGGCTCGAAGGCGTACAATTTTTATTTTGTGTTGGCACGCGGCGTGCGAACTAAAAATAAAAATTGTGTCCACGCGGCGTGCGAACTAAAAACAAAAATTGTTCCCACGCGGCGTGCGAACTAAAAACAAAAATTGTTCCCAGGTGATGTGCGAATAGGGACACCCTTCCTCGCCGCCGCCGCCGCCGCACTCACGGGTGGCAGCCACTGATCTCCACCAGAGTTGCTGGATGGCGCTTCGAGCTCTCCGGCGCACGGCCGCCGGAAGTTCGAGCGCTCGTCCCGGAAGTCGGGCCGTTCCAGCATAGCGCATGGTACGCATGGGCTGGTTTCGCACGCATTCCGCCAAAAATGCCTGCTTGTTGCGCCGTAAACTGCAAAAGCAGACCAGAGAAGTCGTCTGGGAAGACGTTCTACTTGGAAGTATTACAATATTCTGAACGACGTGCGTGATACGCAGCGAAACGCAAATGTCATATCAGTGTCGTTTTTAAGCTGGGGCTCTTGTTACGCAGATTCCCTCGCTCTAAGCCGGATTTATACTGGCGTTGGGTGGCAAACTTATACCCTAGTTACACGGCGAAAGTAACCGCAGTTAAGTTTAACCGTGGTTACTAAACTTTAACCGCGGTTATCGCCAACTGCGGTTTTGGATGTTGCAAGCGAAATTGCAAGTTTGGTAACCGCAGTCACTTGATTATGAGCGCAACAAAAATAAATTACCACACTTTTAACTTCACGATAAAAAAAAGAGAAGCAGTGTAGACAAAAAGAAATATCGTTAAAGCATTCGCTTCTGACACAAACGCAACGCACTCGTGCGCGGCGACAAGAGGGGCTTCCCCAGCAGCTCGCAACCGGCTTGGTTTGCTTAGGTCTGTTCGGTGTTGGGAACTTTCATCTTAGCATCGCGGTAGATATTTGACCACCGCTATCTCTACAACTGCGAATTACAATCCATAGCACAATTTTTCACCGCACTAACATTCATTTTCTCGAATGCGGAAGTTCTTTTCCGCGATCAGATTGATTTCGAAGAGCGGCGATGCGATAAGCTGTTGCTGCCGTGGTCTGGGACGGTTCGGGCCGCAAGCAGTGCCGTGCGGGCAGGCGCGCCGGCGTGTTTACAGGCACGGCCGACGCGCGCGCCGATCGTTTCCGTGTGCTGAAAACGCTCCAAGATTGCCTGCTATATCCATTTCTGGCGGACGACGCGCGGAATTTACAAATTTAGCACGGCGTTTGTCGTAGTTGATCGGGCGGATCGGGAAACGAGCCGCTGCTGACGGGCAGTCGCGCTGATTGCGAGAGCGATGCAAAGAACGTAAGCGCGTCTTGGGGACAGCTTTTGGGCGCCCGCTATTTGAGAACCTTTGTCTCTTCCGAACGCCAGGTGATTTTTTTTTCGCCTGCGCTGATGCGCCGCCACTTGCGTCCGAACTGAATTGTGCGATTTTGAGCACTGCGGCTGCAGAAAGTGCGGTTAGCGTGACCGAACTGAGGTGCCAAGCTTAGTTCGCGCTAACCATGGTTAGCGACGTAACCGCAGTTTTGTCTGTCGTGTAAGGCAGCAAACTGCGGTTTTGTCTAACCGCGGTTTGCTTAACCGTGGTTAACTGTGCCCGTGTAACTAGCTCTCCATCCCCAGGCAGCAGGCTCTGCAGTGACCACTTTACTGACAACTGTTTTGACAGAACGGGCGCACGAACTCGGCTACAGCCTGTCGCCGTGCTCACGTTGTTTTCTTTCTAGCATAAATCCCTAGCATAAATTTCTAGCATAAATCCCGTTACAGCTGCGTCGTCTCTCAAACCAAGACCCAAGTGACATTTTCGTTCTCCTTTGCAATTAAATTCTGCTTCATATTAACGTCGCATATTTCGGTATAGCATATGTTGCGATCTGAACGCAATGTGTATAGCCAAAATGCAATAAAGTGAGAACAAAATGCCAAAATCCGACAATCGGGACGCTTATCAGCGGTTGAAAAGCATAGCAGACGCCCGACTTCCGGGACGAGCCATTGAACTTCCGGTGGCCGTGCGCGCGCCCGGCCGCGACAGCGGCGAAGCGCCATCCAGCAACTTAGTGGAGATCAGTGGTGGCAGCCGTGCAGAACGCGCAGTTGCAGACGCGGCGTTGAATATAAGTTGCGCCTGTCGTATGCAAACAACGACGTTTCAGACATGAAAAAGACAGCTTATTCAGGCTTCTGAAGCGAGTTTTTCCTTTGAAGAAGCACGATGGTACACTGTTTCGTAGCTTATTGTAGATCTGAAGAAGGTAAGGCGACGAATGCTTCGTTTCACGAGTTCCCCGTCACTCATGTTAGGGACCAATGGATAAATAGCGTCCTCGATAAACACGCACCCGGCGCACCGGGGTTGCCCCAAAAACCGGCGCGGCACACAGCGCCTCTTCACAAGTTGAAATAAAGGAGCGTAGTATGACACAGCGCTACTACAAAGGGATATTTATTGAAGGACAGTGACTATATGTACACGAAATTCATATGTGTCACAGATGTGCGACAACACGTATTTCTACCGTTTTCACTAAACAGCTACCTACAAGCTACTCATCGTTCTGAGAGCCATAGCGCGAGTGCGTGTTATGTTCCGCCCTTCCGCTACATTAAATCACGCGTAATTCAATCGAATGAAACGAATACAAAGCTCGAACTGGCTGACCATGCATGCAGCCTTCTTTCGCGTCCTCGCGTCCTCATTTACCATCGCTGGCCGTTATTAGCACCGGTTCTGGGACCATCGCATCGTTGTCCGATGAATCCGCAAGCAACTCATCCCTGTCAGCAGTAGCCCATTCCGTCTTCACACGAGTACGTCGGTGCGCCGTCGCCACCTTCGCTGTAGCAGACGGCGGAGGAAGCCGCTTGCCGGCTTGCCCGCGTCGTTCGCGATGCATCTCGGGATGGCACCCCGGTGCTCCGTAGACTCTCTGGGTAGAATGTACTAGAAAACTTCTAGTACACTCTACTTTGGGTGCGCGACGGGACAACAGAAAATTGCCCCGCGGCGGTGCGCCCTGGTTTATCGAGGACAGATGGTGCGCACCGGTCCGGTTTGTCGAGGATGAAAAGGCGCACCAGTGCACCCCGGTGTGCACCGGTGCGGTTTATCGAAGATGCTAATTGACAATCTCAAGGAAAGGTGAAAACACCCTTAGTTTTTTTTAAATGGGGAGCATTTCTTAGGCTCGCGATGTCACTAGTCGATGTTGTCGGCGCCGTCCACACGCTCACTGCGCATGCGCGTCGCGTCGAGGCGCAGGTGCGCGTCTCTCCCGCGTACCCTCCTCGCTCTTAACTATAGAGTTTCATACTAGTATATATATTAGTTAGTATGAAACTCTATGCTCTCAACAACAGGTGCGTCGGTGCGGGAGGGGTGCGTCTGTGCGCGCATGCGTCGTAGCTACCCGTGCGCTACGTCGCGCTCAACAGTAACGGCGGCAGGGCGTGTTGATAACGGCGTGGTGGGTGCGTGGAAAGTTCGCGCGCTTGTGTACGGAAGTGTGCGTATGCGCGTCTCTCCCCCGTACTCCTCTCCCTCGAACGCGGGCGGTGTGTATATAAGCGGCGGAGCGCGCGTTCGAAATTCAGTCAAGGGCGTCTTTGCTTGGCTTTCGCTTGACTTGACGCTTTGCTTGACGGCACCAAGCAATAAAGACAGACTTTAACTTTACACTCCTTGCGTTCGCTTCTCCTTCATTCAATAAATAAGAATAATAAAGACGAAATAACAATTAAGCATTCCCAAACCATACCCAATTACACAACATTCACGCGATACCCCCACCACTCCGAGACGCATTTACTCGAGTTCCCCCCGTGGAAAGATGCGGGCGGGGTTTTTTTATTTTGTTTTTTGCCTCCCAATTGTGTTTGATTGTTGTAAATATATGTTTTAATGGCTCGACGGGTCGCGGCAGATTAAAGCGACCATGCTTCGCTGCACATAATCATCATATTTTAATATGGTCGATTGTTGTGAAATAGCAACCAGCAGCGGTGCGTTGTCTTTATAGCTCAGCGTACTTCTCATGTCCACGCAGAATTTATTGGCGTTTTTTTTTTAGGTTATCCAGTTACAGGCATAAAGGCCAGCACACCGGGCCTAATTGCAGGCTTTCTTGTTAGAACCGTCGAGGAACACATTAAGTTCTCACTCTGCGTGGAGCGGCTCAAGGCGCCTCGCTCATCTAGACCTACCACTGCCGTGATCTTCAATTTGAACCGGGGTGGGCTATCTTATCCGAGGATTCAGTTCCCCGAATTTGTCTCTGCACTGGAAAGAGCGGCCCAAGCATTCGTAGAACTTGCGATCTCCTACAAAAACAGATGGCACTCTTTGTGAAGCCGATGCTACCAGCTGCACTGGAAAACAAGCTTCGGCCACGAAGGCTCAACGGAGGGTCACACGAGGGCAGTGGTTGAGCTCGTGCTGGGGAAGTTCAGCCCACCTTTATTCACAAATTTCGCTGCGGAGAATATGGCCAAGCGTGGCAAAGTGAAAAGTATTGCGGGAAAACCAGCCTGAAATAAATGTGCTGAAAGTATGAACATTGTGCTGCATTGTTAAAGTGAATGAAGTGTAGGATCGTGAACGAACATGAACTCTTGAACAAAATGCCAAAGTGAGAAAGATTGCGCGAATCCTGCGTTCATTTATATCCGGAAAACCTGACTACAGGGTGGCATTGTGTGTGTAAAGCGTGGCATAGTGTATGTAAATAAAATTAGCATGTAAATAAAATTGAAATGGCATCGTTTTTGAGATAGTCGTGCAGTAGTTCATTGCAGCACTTCACATGCACTCGCAATAAAGAATTTCCAATTTATTCGCAGTCAGGGCCACATCATCTTCGTTTATTAGTTCGTGCACGGCCGTAACTGGCATCTTCGGTGCTTGAATTTGCCGAGCACAGGAAATTCCTCCGTTGCGTTATAGCAAAAACACTGCTTCACTTCATGACGAATTTAAACAGAAAGCTTAATTTTCTTGTGTGTTTACTATGACAGAAAGAGTTCCTGGGAAGCTTTTATGATCTAACGAAGTTTGGTTTATGCTATGAACTTGGCAATGTACTTCATATTCGGGAATAACCCCCCCTTTCAAGTATTAACCGGTACAGTTTTGTTAGCTAGCCAGTTGTGTTGTCAGCACGTGAGTTTATGTTATTCCTTTTTGTCATCGCTTCATATGAGACCACGAAGCTAAAACGTAGCGTTCACAGCAGCCCATCTCACAACGGGAAAGCCGGTCATGAGGCCCCGCCCTAACATGCTTAATCAGAAAAAAACTCTCGTTCAGGACTTGTCAACGTAAAACTTATTCATACTTATTCATTTGGAATTACCGAAATCAATTAGCTGAAGTGTCATTAAACATGAATTCTCACGCCAGAAGGGGTCTAATAGCGCTCGAGCACGCACCCCCTTGCTACGCCACCGCTCCCCGCTGCTGCTGCTGATGATGATTAGTGGCTCTTCCTTTGAATCGGGGCGTCGGCTGTCAGCGACCGACTTGCCTGTTTTATTACGCTTACCCGCCCACCTAGCAAACCTAATAGATTTGCTTCCTCCCCACCATCTCCCCCTTATCCCTGTTTTAAACTCTCATCGCTCCCATCGCTCGCACCACTGTTCTAAAATCTCATCCGTATGATTACTCCGCTTGCGTACCGATCCCTTCCCTACTTTTCTTCCACCAACACTCCAGTCACCTCTTCGTCAGCTGTATGGACTTGAAGTTGAGGTTCCCCCTCCCTCCAAATACCAAAGCCTCCACCAGCGTCGTTTCCCCCCTCACCTCGTGGTGGTCGTATCTCCGCAACAGGGCGTAAAAGCGCCACTAGCGGCCGTGCGCGAAACGAGACTCGGCGCGAGCGCTCCAATAGAAAGCAGTATAGTTATGCTCCACACTAGCTCACTTGCTTTCCGAAAAACGCGACTTAGTTGTTATTGAAGTGCAGTTGGCCAAGAACAACAACAAAACTATTATTTTTATCGGGCAGTAATCACATAAGGACAGGGAATACCGTAATGCCGGTGAGTTTATTTGTCTGTATACGTATGTGCATGTTTTTTATTGTGAACTTCTCTCCAGCACCTTCACAACTAAACCACGTCAGGTAACTTAGCAAGTTGTCTTAATAAACATATCTGTCTGCCCGACGCGTAGCTATAAACACGCCATCCGTGGCCGTACGTTATACTCAGCTGCTTTGGGCAAAAGATTTCTGCAAATAATAGTCAGTTTAGCCACACATTCATTGTTTAGACGTATCAAGCTGCATTCTCATCTGCATTCGTCTCCTTAGCTGTCACAAAGATAGGCACATCGGAGCTCCGTCAAAACGTGGCTACTCAAACTGCTCACAATAGCGCCCAACAGCCCATTCATGAGCCTGTCGTAGGCCAGTGAGACTGAGTGAACACGCCTTACGTGGCCTATGATACGCAAGATTTTACGGTAAGCAACAGCGTTAAAGTGTTTAAACTGTGACTAGGTCGAAAGATAGTCGTACGAACTGGATAGTTCAACACAGTCTGTATGTGTAGTTTCAACAATGAGCCTGAAAGGTGGGGTGATGGTGCTTAGAATTAAAGACGGCACGAACATGGTACGTCGTTTTTATTGCGTGAATGCTGTACATTCTTGGTATGTACAGTATTAAAGAAAAACGAGGCAGAAATCAGAGCATGCCCGTTTTCCGTGACGTGTGTCTGTATTTACAAGGTGTATTCCGCATTGGAACGGGTCAACCTGAGCTATAGCTCTCGAAGCAGAGACAGAGATACAGCAAGCACGAAGAGTTAACGCGGTGGTTATGACACAACGAATACAAGAAACGATTACGACAGCAAGCACTAACAAATCTTGCCACATGCGGAGTGCGCTGGCTGCCGACAGCTATGAGCGGCGCATTACAGTGGCTCCCTAGTTTTCATAGCAGGAATTTACTGGGTTGTCTCTTCTAGAGAGGCAACGCCATCTCTAGCCACCAGCGTACACTCGCACCACTAACTATTGTCTCACTCTGCGTGCATTTACTTTGGCCTCTGCACTTTCTGTATCAGGTGCTGATTTATATACTTCAAACAAAACCTAATGTCTGCTTCAACAAAGAATAAACTATATAGATTAACAAACATAACAAGAATTTTACCATCATTGTACCGGCTTTGTCGTATAACAGTGTGCACACACAACTTTGCTGCATAAACATATGAACGATTGCAACATGCTCTAAGAGCGTCCACTTAATGAGGAACGACTCCTCTTCAAGCAAAAGCAACGGAATAGGAAAGGTAGGAACGAACCCAAACAAACGGGGTCACTGACCTTTTGCGCACGGGAAACCTGAACAAATTGCACATTTTATCTTTTTCACCGCAAACTGCCTGATGGGGGGGGGGGGGGTGCACCGGGGGTACTTGAAACGTATTCAGGTTATTTGACTTTATGGTTAGGGTCCACCACGATGTGGATGCCCACGATGTGGATGCTCCGCTCACTTGTGCTATAAAGAAAACTACTTCGCTTCAGATGCCGAGCTGCAAGGATTTGACGAAGGACAACTTACTGGGCCGCTACCATTGTTATTTTTTTATAAACAGACCCCGGAAACGAAAACCCTAATTTATGACCGCGGCTCCGAAGTAGTAATACTTCGGAGCCGCGGTCACGAGAGACATGTTTCGCGTTGCTGAACTTGTATTTGCCCACCACTCTATACTCAACCTGGTTGGTTATACGTGGTTTGGCTGGGAAATCCTGCATTGTTAGGAATCCAGTGTACAACGGTGTAGCAAATCATTTTTCGTCACTTCAGTAATTCACATTCTCCTCCCCCCCCCCCCCCCCCCCCCACCAGGACCTGGAAGAAAACCGGCCTTCCTTGTAGCCCCCTTCCGTAGGCAAAAAGTGCCCCAGCTAGACACCATCAATTAAGGCTTTTTCCTAAGCCGAGTCACAAGTTTAGTGAATGGGGGTCATCAGAACACTCGACCTTTGAATTTATGGCTGTCGAGGTTTAGAGAGACTATATATGGAAACCCTGTTCAGACGCCAAAGACGCTGCACATGGTGGTTTGTCCTTACGTTGGAATGCTAAAAGAAGTTCCGAGCGTGCTCGTGTTAGTTATCAATCCTGGGTTACATGCCCCGCTGAGGATACGTTATGTAATTTATACAGTGCGAGCTGTTATTGCAAAAACGCGGCCAGATTACCCTGCCCGGGCCAACAACGCAGCAGCGACTAGAGTTCCTGTATATAGCATAGCGCAAGAGTTGCGAGCCTGACTGCCACATGCCGCGAGTTCCAGTTCGACAGGAAAGCCCGCTTTCAGTGCTGCGCACAAGTCAGTTCTGCTCAAGTGAGCATCGGTGGTTTCGGAATTGGCGGCAGCGGCGGCCGCTCTGCTGATATGCCACCGACCAGCCGACTATCGTGCGCCAGTTTTTGTCCGCAGCTCCCACATGCGAGACGGGTGCCTTTCCCGCACGACCTGGAACTCAAGACGGCAGATGGGCGCTCACCTCTGCTCCCTTGGGGGAGCTATATACAGGAACTCTAGCAGCGACAGACGAGGAGCGCCTCCTAGCGACGAAGCCGAGCTACCTCTTTGCACCTGGTCCTTCCCATTTAGTAACATCGGGTCCTTCTTTAGTGCCATGTGGTATGGACGCAAGGGCCAGCCGCGGCGCCCGTTGTCGCTAGGTGCAGCGATTAGTTCGGCAGCTGCGAGCCGAAATAGTTACCACACGATCCAGGGACGATTGTATTGGCATCTGGTAATCCTTTCTTCTGATCACGTGATATGGCTGCGGTGCCCTGCTCTCATGTTGCATTAAAAAAATGATGCTTATTAAATGTTGCGTGCCGCAACTAGATATCCGGTAGACATCATGCGAGCGTAATGGGACATTTAGCTTTAGCTGTAACCGATAATACGGCATCTGGGGCTTCACGATACTTGTAACATTCTTGCGATGGGGCCGCGATCACGCGTTATACAGGGAAAGGCCGATTTTAAAAGGCTGCTTTACCAAGATCCACAAATGCGGAACTACAGGGGCAAGTAGCGTCGTATCACTGAAAAGAAAAGGTGCGAAGCCGCCAATACTGCTCTAAGTATTGAATTCGGAATTCTCAGCATGAATTCGGAAAGATTCATTTAGCGAATTTAGTGCTGTCTGTAAATAATGTGACAGGTAGTGGTTTACCCAGGACCACGGAGCAAGAACAAGACAGGAGAGAAAACGAGGCTTTCTAGCGCGGCCAGACAATGTCGCAAGCGCTCGTCATAGGTTAAGATAGCGGCATCTTCCGCGGGTGAAGAGGCTGCGCGGCCGCGCGATCAGCATTTCACTGATCGGCAACGGAACGAATTGTGGCCGGTGTCATTTCCTCCATCAGGTGCCGCTACCCTCTCCTTCGCCGTCGCAGCGACGAAGCTTTGCAGTCCACCTTGGTTTTCATTGTGACATTATCTGATCGCTCGCCCGCGCTTGCCGCAATGGGCCATTTCCCCTCCTATACATTCTTTCTCCGTGCCCAGAACGTATCTTCCGTGCAGTGAAGTGCTATACCTGCTAGCGCTGTTTACAAAATAATTGAAATGTCGTTTCATACATGCAATATCAGCACACTACAGCGTAGCAGTTTCGCAAACCCTGCTTATCGAATTAGCGTCACATGATTACTCTAAAAAGTTCTGCTTACTGTGTTTGACAATGGGTCCTTTCCCCTCTGCTTAAACACTGCAAATGATCAACCAGATGTGACTATGTTCAGTTACACGTGTACGTTAATCGAAATTGAATAATCCGAAATCTTAATACCCTTGTCTGAATACAGATGAACTAAGTTTAAAGCCTATCTTATGTTCGTGCCGTATTTTCATACAAACGAGCTTGCCTAAGTAACTTTTGATGTAGATGAACACAAGTTCTAATACACAAGGGTTGAGGTTCCTACAATCGGTGTTTTATCCGACAACCAGTGAAGTAAAGCCTACTCAAAGAAGCTCCCATGGCCCATGGAGGCGGAGGGTCGTCTGCGCTTCTTGCAGATTGAATCTATAGGACTATTTTTAAATGGAGCTTGAACCAATTTAAATACTGTTAACCATTGTTATACTAGTTTTTTCTAGAATTCACTGCGGCGTTAGTGTAGGTCTCCTTGTATACACTGTTGATAATGCAGAGCCGCTGTCAGCGCTCGCTGGGTTGAAGTGCTTTGGTGCATTACAGAGTGGATGCCGCGGCCATTCCTGCTGTTTACTCCTCTCGATCGCCACACCATTGAACTCGCATGACTCTTTCTAAGCTCCAACTTACCCTGATGAGCCAGCAAAAAATCTTTAGTGGTCTAGTCACCTTTAAAGCGTTCTATTCCCTAGCTGGCACCAAGAAAAGAGTGTCCGTTTCCCTCAAACACTGAATCGCTACTTCCCGTTTCCAGAGATTTACAATGAGCGCAAACCAAGAGCCAGCATGTTATGCAGAGATCAGCAGCTCTGTTTTACAAGGCCGGCGCGATCAAGCTCCTCCGGAATTAGCACGGTGTTACAAGAGTACCACGTGATGAACGTGTACATAAGAGAAACACGACGTTATCCGAGGTGCGTGAGAATAGGTCTACTGGGGGCTCCCTTCTTTTCCTTTTTACAAGGGGTTAAGTGTAAGGACACAGCATAGCGTTGTCCGCACGCTTGCGCCCAGGACTCGGACGCAATAAATTCAGGAAGCAAGAAAACACAAGTGTTAAGTCTCATACGATAATCTCAAGCTTGCCGCCCGTTCGGGGTCATAGGTATATTGTTTTTCGTGAATGTGACTCAAAGTATGACGGTGCATGCCTCCTACATGCGGGCAATATAGGGTACCTTAGGGCGTGCCACCAGCTCGCCCAAGCATATCGACAAGGATACAGGCGTGTGATAACAATCCCGCCCCCTCTGCTAGGAAGGCGTGCACGGCTATCGTGGCGCGCGCACACGGGCATGTGTATCGCATCTCTAGGAAGCGCAGCCGCCTCGTAACAATAGAGAAGTTTGGTTATCGCTCTTGCGTATGCTTCCGACCCCTAGAGGCGGCACTCCGGTGCCGGCGGCTGCCTGTTGGGCTCGGCCCCGCCGGCGGGAGCGGCTGGCACGGCAGCAGCGTGCGGCACCTTCTCGCCCAGGATGGTGATTTTGGTGCAGCTGGGCAGCGGCAGGGCTCGCAGCACGGGCTTGGCCACCTCGAGAAAGCGTCGCGGGCAGCCCTCGCGACCCGCCGCACTCAGTCCGAGCCGCTCGCAAACGAGCTGCTCCAGCGAATGCAGCGGCGCGTCCGCCAGCACGCTGCACATCACCGCACCGAGGTAGCCCAGCACGATGAGGCCGCAAAACAGGAACAGCTGCATTGCATCCATTGCACCCGCACGACTTAACAGGCATTCATCACAGCATTTATTCTGCACAACATTTAGGGATCCCACAAAAGCGTGCAGGCACGGTTAAGGGCGATCAATGTGCGCCCACATCGGTGGTTGTTCCGAAGGAAGTGCTGTTTGGGGTGGTAGTAGTGCTCCCGTACGTTGTCTCAAGTAATTTTCCGATATTCCAATCCCAATGCTTTGCCTCCCGTAATTATGTGATATTCCAACTTCGAAGGCATATTATCATACAAATGACATGACCTTGCTCTTCTACTGTCCTTCTTCCATAACACCGTAGTCCTTTCCACCGCAGTGCCCTCGGCACACTATAATGCTGAATAAACGCGGTTTCATTCATTCATTCTACTGTCCTGCCATAGGGACTTTGGTTGCCATACTGTCCTCCCATAGAGACGTGACTCTATGAAAGGTATTGACGCAGTAGGTGCAATACACCCTACTAAGGCTGCTTTGGTCTTTTCCGGCATTTATTACAACACGTAAATTGATTGTACTTATTCGTGCTTCACTTATACATCGCACTAGAGCAATTGCTGTCAGTTTAATGTAAAGGCGCGCATTGATTTTGGTCTAGAGTACCAAAGCATTTTTATATCATGTCATGCCCCTGATTGCTGCCAATGTATACACGTCCATTGAGAGACCCTTGGTGGAGAGGGGAAGAAGGGCGTTTATAAAGCGGTGAAGCGCTCTCACAAGACCGACCCATGACGCCATCATGAGGATGTTTACTAGAAGATGAAATGTAATATGTTAGTGAAAAGGTGATGTAGAAGGTAGTGCACATAAGACGGCAGAAGGCCACTCTAAGACACGCTCGTCTAACGCTCCCTCTAAGTTCCTCTTCAGGGCAGAGGCAGCTGCCTGCCCGCTACTGTAAATGACCGGCGGGATACGAAAGGCTTGTTACGGGATTGGGAAACGATTTATTGGCCATGTCGTTACACACAGGAGAACATCTAGGAGCAACGCGATAATTCGCGGGCAACGTTTCTTAAAGATTGCTACAGGGGCCTGTGAAGCGATGAGAGACTACTAACACAGTCGTGGCCGACGTTCGGGAGCCTAAAGGATCATCTTGTCGGCAGGGAGAAACTAAACAGTGCAAGGGGGCGCAAAAATGATCCTTCAGACCCCTTTTCGCTCACTTCAGTCTGCAAACGACGAAGCTGGAGGAAGTATATTTTGAGGCGGGAGACAAAGGGCTCTGAGAGCAGGCTTGAGGTAGGGTCGAGAGACGTATAAGTAGTTGCGAGCATTAATGACGGGTTTCTACCGCTGCTGTTACACTGTACCAGCGGCTAGCAGCCGCGCATGGAAGGGTTTTATCAAGGCCAAGCTTTGGTCCACCAAGCGAATACTTTGGAAACGCACAGACGCGCAAGGAAGTGGTTGTAACAGTCCGGTAAGCTGGAATGCGAGCCATTTGTGCTGCGAAAAATACGGGCACGAAGAGATGTTACGTAATGCAGAGGTGGACAGGCGAGACCAAGAAAAAAAAAACGACCGCGGACACTATCATAGGTTTCGGGAAGCCTACATGGACTGTGTTAGCATCGTTGTGAAAAGAAGATTACAATATGTACCCGTGTAAGAAGCACGGCGTGACAGGAACCCATCTGTAAGGATTTATTGGTGTGGTATACGACGCTATTGGAAAGCTATTTTGCCGTAGGGGCCGACGGCCCCGACTGTAGTAGTCAGCGGGAAACCTGTCCTCCGGTAGATTATTGGACGGCAGCATGTGCCTGCTCTTAAAAAAATAAGCAAATCAGACAGGTTGTCAAATGTTATGGGGGTTCCAGGTTTACTTCCCAGATCTAAGTGAAAGTGCATCCCCGTCGAGGTGCTTGTTCATAGCCTTGTTAAGGCCAATGTAGTCCTATTCCAGTCCTAGTCTTGCTATCGAAAAATCCAAACCGCGAGGCTTCCTGATATATTTTTAACGTCTGCACAAGCGCTGTGCACGGCGATCAGTAACTAGTGTGCAGTGGCGGCCGTCGAGGTAACGCGGCAATTGATTTCTGTAAAGCCCAAAGCGAATCGAGGCAGTCGTGGTCGGTGTCTGTACAATTACTTTCCGCAGCGCAACTTAGACAATGAGGGCCGTACAATATAATACGCCTGTGAAGCGTCGGCTGGTTAATCCCTGGAATCAATCAATCAATCAATCAATCAATCAATCAATCAATCAATCAATCAATCAATCAATCAATCAAATCACTAGTTTTCATATTCGGGATGACAGGTCTGGACTCGTCAAAAAGGCTAGACATGAGCTGTGAGCTCAGAACGTTCTCCAACTGTTCAAAAGCCTCTTCACAATCATCCGACCACACAAAGTTGTGGGGGTGGGGAGGAGTCTCCGTTTCCGACCATGCGCATCTATGCTGTCACGGATCAAGATATAAAATCGCTTTTTTTTTCTTCTTTTATTATTGATTTCCAACTACACAAACCCATGTGTGCATTTGAGTTGTCTCGTAATGAGGCGGCCTGGGAAGGCGAGATGCAATGGTTTTTGCTTGCTATGGGTGCCTAAATACCTTCTTAGGTTTATTTTTTGTTCCGCTTCAAACTTTAACTATTTGGCCCTAAAACTTGTAGAAATTCCTACCTGGCCTTTTCTTCTTGTAGGTGTCGCGCACTCCGTGCAAACACAACCTTTTTTTTCATTCCAATTGACTGCACATGGTATTGTTCCCCGCCGCTGCTAACCCGTACCCCTCAGGCCTTTGGGTTGGCCCGGGGGTTAGGGGGCCGGTTTCACGGCGTAAAAGTCACGGGTTAGATTCCCGCGACCACCCTAACCACATATCTTCTCTTGAGGCGCGCACTAGCACCTGTTCGTGGGCTCTCTGCCTCCTCGCCACTTTCCTTCACACTTCTTCGCCTAGCATTTTCCCCCTCTTAACTATGGTGATAGTTTTCTAGGAACGCTGCACGGCGGGACCAAAAGCATAAAGAGCTCCACTGCTAACAAATAAATCTGCCTCGAGCTCACATTCGCACACGCGCTTCGAGGATTTAACAGGACACACGACACCAGCGTTCCACGTGATCATAACGGTAACTTATTTGGTAGTTTTCTTGCTTCTTTCCCAGTACAGCTAGTAGAGGCGTTGGCGCCTTCGACGCTGTGTGACGTTATATGCGGAGTTTGGGCAAAAAGGCAAAAATGGCATTCGTTTTGCGTTTCTCGGCGCTTGAGTTTTTGAACTGGACGACAAAACCGCCCCGGGAGGTCCCTGCGTCATACTGCTCTAACCTAGAGTCTCAAAACGGTCGGCGCTAGTTCAGCCTTCTCTTCCCATTCGGTAGGGACTACCACTGCAGACTGGGATTTTAGAGGCTACGCATCTCTTTAACTCGCCTTGACCCTCCATGCATGCAACCGGCGTCCATCCGCACGCCTCTGCCCCATTCTCGCCACGCCAGCTGCGCGGTAACTCTAGAGTGTAGTACACTCTAGTAACGCCGCTCTCACCGCAGCGCCATCTTGTGTTAGCGCTCGCTTCCCTCGCCATGCCAGCTGTGCGTCAGCGCGCGTTAGCGCTCGGTTAACACATGCACATGCGCTACTCTCTCTCATTCCCCTCACCGTTATAAACGCGATAACTGCGCCGCCAAGGCGCCGCTCCGTTCAGTCGCTCCACCGCCGCCGCTCCGATTACATCCGATGACCACCGATGATTCGAATGGAGACTAACAGGTCTGCTACCCCGATGGTCGGCGCAACCGTAACAAGCACCGCCCAGATGCGTCGCATCACCCCATGGTTTCCCCCCGCGGAAAGATGCGGTCAGTTTTTTGTTATTATCACGTCGGCACTCACCGCCATGAGCTGGTCCGCTTGTACCCTTTCGCGAACATAGGCGGTGAAGATGTTCTGCACCAGCGGGTGCAGCAGGAACACCAGTGGCGCTAGCCGGCTGAGGGGCCCGAAGGCCGGCCACGACAGGAAGTCTCCGACAAGCCCTGCGGAAGAGCGCACCTCCGAGTTGCTTAGGCACAAACAAACCACGGCACTCCCTTCTCAAACTACTTTTCGTGCGAAAATTTTCCTGGCGTGCACATGCTCAAAATCCAGCTTAAAGGGGCACTGACACAAAAATTTTGCATCGTGTTTTTTTTCTGTTGCGATAAGTAGCTAGTGACCTACTTATAACCTGTAGAAACCTCATTTGCTTCAGCGTGCGATGGTTGTTTAATTAGAGGCATTTTCAATGCGGCCAGTCGCAGTTTCGGTTTCAGCGAGTGCCGCGAAACTATGGATTTTGTGGATTTTGTGTGAACAAAGCTGACCACGTGACCGTCGGAGGGATATCACAGAGCAGAGCCGCCGTAGCACTGTCGAATCCGCATCGACAGGAGTTTCTGCGAATGCGGCCACGTACTGATCTCGTGAGGCGCTTAATTAAAAAACGACCGTGGATGTGACGCAGGCGCTGCGAGTGCAAATGCTACCGCGGCTAAATAACGACGCGCGACGCTCGAGACGGTGGGTGGCAAGACGCGCGCTGGGAGCAGCCGGCCGGTCTGCCTACAGGTCCGCCTACAGATGTGTTCGGCTCAGCACTGCGGCGGATATTCGAGTGCCGCTCTCGTAAGCGGTGCAGATGACAATTTTTTAATGCAACCCGCCATCGCATCATTAACTCCTTTCTCATGTAAGCCACCATGGTCGGGACTTGGGGACAATTTCGTGCAGCGGTAACAAGCTATCACTCGAGCTACCTGCGCCGGCCTGGGCCACTTCGCGGCCGTGGCCGCCGCCTGCACAGCGACCGTGCGGCTAGCTCAGTAAGCTTATCGTGCCTCGGGCGCGTTTTCACATCCAGTGGTAATAAACAGTAATAGAAACAGAGTGCCTGAAATCGCTGTAGAACTTTGGTCGCGGCCAGCTGCCCGATTAGCTGACGAAATGACGGCGCGTCCGCCGCCAACGATCGGGTCGTTCGTTCTCGAGAGCAGAAGCTCCGCCCTCCGGCCCTCCGATTGGAGCGGCGAGCCGGGCGAGCCGGCGAAAAACGCCGGTAGTGCGGAAGCGGCAAACACAAACTCGTGACGTGTTTGGACGTTGTTTATTTACAATTGCGCGTGGTCCTCTGCTGGCTGCTCGGTTGCGTTTCGCACACTTCAAAATTGATTTTAAATATGTTCTAGGCTGTATTCGCCGCTGATATTTTGCAGATGATGTAGATGTGTTCCCACCAATCTATCTTCGAAGTTATCTCGCCTTCAAAATTTTGTGTCAGTGCCCCTTTAAGTTTAGAGACGGCGTCTGCAGCCCGGTGTCGAACCGAAACCAATATCGCTCCTGTGCTGTTTCGCATTAGTGAGGCTTCATCTTGTATCCGTCCGGATCAGATTCCAGAAAACAACTTCCCGCAGGGCTGCGGTAAGTGAATTTGAAAATCAAGCGGGCTCAAATAGTGAAATTGGAGAGTTTAAAGTCTAAAGCGAGCGTGTAAGCAACACTAGCGGCTTCGTGGTAGGCAGCGCAAACTACGTGCTTTTTTGCCTTTTCAATCACGCTTCCTTTCGCACCAACCACAAGGAAATGCTACATGTATCACTCCGATCATAACACTCAACAACTAAGCTTCCGAGTCAACACATACGCAAACACGCATAGCGCAACACGACGTTCGCTCCACCAGCGAAAAACTTTTCCTACGAGCGCAGCATTAGTGCAGCACCGATGCTGAATGATTCACAGCGCATTGCGCTATCACATACGCCACACCATACCTAAATCATCGACCACAAGAAACCGCGAAATTAGAAGTCCTCACTCGTAAGGCCTACGAAACGGCTCTTGACCTTCCCATTTACACCTCTTGGGACAAACTGCTCAAACTGGGAGTACACAACGTCCTTGGAGAGCTCTGGAGGCTCAGAGAAATTCTCAACTTCCGCTTATCAGATCCACGCCAACTGGCAATACCGTTCTCAACACGCTGGGCTACCCTACGCCGCCAAATCAAGACCGCCCGCAACGTCTCTCAACTACCATCAAGCTTCGAATACACGTTTCCCCCATACCACGCCAAATGCATTCCACCTTCAATCAAGGCTGCCGGAATGCGCGGGTCCGCTGTCTAATGAAGAAGCTAGCGAATTACCCCAAGTTCTGTTACACTAACGTCGGCTATGACTCCTACACTCGACGCACAACTTTGATCACCCTCAATCGCGCCGCAAGAATCTCCACAGCCGCCACCATGCACGCCAACAAAATACAGACGGTTAAAGGTTCGGCAGTCGCCTTCGCAGCCACCACCTGCGCCAAGCTTCCACACATGTGACACATCACTGTAGTTTCCCACTCGCAGCAGGCATACCGCACATACCATGCAGATCTAGCCCACTCCAGGTCATTCCTCTCCTCCAATGTCTACCCGAACAGACCACCATCACGATCATCTGGACTACCGGACACTACGGCCTTCCTGGGGGCGAAGCGGCCTAAGCCGCAGCCCGAGCTTTGCACTACCGGGCGAACTCCACCAACGGCCAAGTGATTCAACGACTTCGCACAAACGCCCATTGCCTCTACATTCCTCTCGAAATCCGTACAACGCCTTTCTATCTCACTACTGCCTTACCCGCCGGGTCTACCCCGCTCCACACCCCACCGTAACCAACCAGAAAGCCATATTCTATCGACGCCTTCACACCGGTACCTTCTAAAATGATGTCATTTATCACCAGATTGCACCCACTACCCACGCCCGTCAATGTCAACACCATGAAACCCCACTCACCACATTCCATATCGTATACTGCTGTTCCCACTCCCCTAACACATTTCCCCTTCCCCAGACCGGAGCAGTGAGAAATTCAGCTGGCAAGCCCTTACCCCTCCAGCCAAAGCGCCTTGGTTTCTCGGGCCATCGAGTCGGCCAGGTAAAGAGGCATTCTGTACTAGGGATGCGCTTCGCCACCACCCTCTTCCTCTTTCATTTTGCTTCAATAAGCGTTTTCTACTACTACTACTGCGCTATTGATGCAGACACTCTAGGCTGCATGCAAACGGCGGGATGAGGCCAAACTCTTTACTCAACCAAGGGGAACGTGAGCACGGAGGGGCACACCAACAGTGGGTCACTACCTTATCAAGCCGGGTATACGCCCTAGATTTGTAGGACGTTATGTCGGGCGTCAGAAAGGAGCAGGACGACCCTTCGTCGCAAGGGAAAACAGAATATAGTTTGTCAAAACTCTGTGAGAACTCTGTGTCCTCGTGCACTCGCACGGCCGTGCCCGTCACGCCATGTCAGTTGAGCTACCGGGCAAGGCGCGGCGCTCGATCTAGCGGTATCGCTGGAGCTGCTGGTATAGGGCTCCCCCCCCCCCTTAGAGAGTAGCTGGAGTGACGAGCGAAAAAGTCCTTCGTGTTTCCAGTGGACAAGCCGAGGTGGTCTTGTTAAAGGGGGCAGAGCAGGTTCCAACGAAGTGACTTCGGGCGGCTGGAAGTACGCGGGTTTCACTCGTTCGATTGCGACGGTTTCTTGAGAGCCGTTGATGTCTAGTACGAATGTCGACGTACGGCGGTGTACGACAGGGTACGGACCAAGGTAATTAGGCCACAGTGGTCCTCGGACGGGTCCGTAACGAACGAAAACATGCGTGGCAGTTTTGAGGTCTGGGTGTGTGTAAGCCGCCTGGCACTTTGCATGGCGAGTGGTTTGATGCCGAAGGTGCCGAAAAACCTCTCGTAGTTGATCCACGTAGCCGCTTGCAGGAACGGGGTGTGAAGAGTCGTCCAACACGTCCGCCGGCAAACGCAGAGATGTACCATAGACGAGCTCAGCACACGTGCTTGAGAGCTCCACTTTGTACGTGCACCGGATGCCAAGGAGCGTCTGAGGTAGTTCTTGGACCCACTCGGTGGGGCAGCCGTATGCAGTGAGTGAAGCCTTCAGGTGTCGATGAAGACGCTCCACAAGGCCGTTTCACCGGGCACCAGTTCTAGGGCGCTATGTCGGGCGAGAAAAAAGCGCCTCAGGCAGGACGACTGTTCGTCGCAAGGCAAAACCAATTCTATTTTGTCGGAACTCTGCGAGAACCCCGTGTCCTCGTGCGCTCGCGCGGACGTGCCTGCCACGCCATCTCGCTTGGGCTACCGCGCGAGGTGCAGCGCTCGATCTAGTGATGTCGCTGGAGTTGCTGCTACAGATTGTTTCCTTTTCCATAGTTTCAGAAAGTGTTGTCCTGTTTCCTTCGTTTTGTTTGACAACGTTCAACCACCAAGCCCGCCAGATAGCTTGCCAACGTATACAGTGTGGGGTTTCTGTGTGGTTTTAAGCTGATATCGAAGCAATTATTTACCCACTTTTATGGTCGCTTTGAATTTATTACGAGCCAACAAAATGCTGTGCATAAAAGCAACCGTTGGGCTATTTCAACCGGTTTTTTGTTTTCATTGCCAAAGCGCTTGTAGCCTAGCGCAGTATTTAGCCTTTGTCTACATACTGTTCTTGGTAGTGAAAAGAAATGAAGCTGCCGTGGTCGACGTCTAATATGGGTCACTCGGTTGCTAACTCGTTGCCTTAACGACTATGACATAAGCAAGGCGTTGGACATGATGTCTGCACAGCGCGCGTTTCTACAGACACCACGCCTTATGCCGTAGCATGTCCTCGTGAGCATGTTTGCCAGAAATAAATCAACGAGATATTGTGCAGCACTGTATAAGCAGCCATGTATGCTGCTGAAGCAGTATATTCCGTGCTTCGGGTAGGCAAACTCTCTGTCCTTTTGTTTAGTAGAAACCGCAGTCAGGCCAACCGAACTACACAACCCTGGAGGTAATTTTGTGTACAGGCAGGTCATCCCGGTATATTAGATGGAGACACGTTACAATAGCCGCGGGAGGTTTTGTTAATGAGCTGAAACTAAAAGAAATAGTTACAGTGGCACTTAAGCCTTGTTTTATGCTGCGAGAATACGTGAGCATCGCGTCTTGTTAAGTGTTTAAAGCATACTTCTGGGTGGGTAATGCAGCTGTCAATGAGAGGAGGAGAAATAACTTTATTTTGAGCCTGGTGATGTGGGAGTGGTTCCTCAGACCAGGAGGCCATGGGACGATCGTGCTGTCTCAGACCTGGACACCAGGAGTTGCTGTGCATCCAAGCCGGCGCTGGCCGTCAGGTTCTCCCACAGCTCAGGGAGGGGAAGGGAAGTGGATAAAGGTGGGAGGGCTGGGTTGTGTGCGCACCCCAAGATCATGTGTATGAGGGTACATGGTTTAGGGCAGAATTTACGTTTGGCAGGGTATTGCGTGGAGAACATCCGATGTAGCGAAGCTGGGTGAGGAAATATGTTCGTTTGAAGCCTCTGGAGTATTACTTTTTCGGATTTAGTACGCTAAGGGTGAGGAGGTGGAAAATGTTATCTTGAAGTGGGGTAATGCTGGGGGACGTCTTGAAATTTGAGCAGGGGAACGAGAGTCGGTGTTTCCTCAGAGGCCTGGCAGGAGAGTTCGCAGGCTTGTCTAGGGGCAAAATTATTGCGAGTAAGTAGGGAGTGTCCCGGCGTGCAGAAAGCCTCCTACGGCTGCTGTCATTCTTAACGGTCAATCGCCGTGAGCGGGTATGTGAGAATTGCCGGAATTCATTCACCGTATCAGTTAAATGGACACGGCACAAACCACTGCAGAACCTGGCCGCCAACGACAAAATCGAGAAAAATCAAACTACAGCCAGAAAAGCTTCTCCAGGAACAAAGATGGCGAGAACATCAACTCGATCCACAAATAAGCCTACACCAGCAGGGGGAAAGAAAGTCAGAGACCTAAACCGAGCTTAAACGGCTCGAGCAATAATTGTCACGCACACACGTTCGAAGTGACAACCGCGTGCAGTCTGGGGCGACTGGGCGCCTTAGGCTGCGAATGAGCGATGTTATGAGACACTACAAGACAGAGGAGAACAATGGTCTCCTATTTTGTGAATTTCGAGCTTACGTCCTACACAGCGTAATTTAACCGCGAAACGTGGCAAAAGCGCTTGCTTACGCTTTTGCCAGGAGAGGGGGAGAGAATAAACTTTATTTAATTTGAGAAGTCAAGCGGGCGGTTTCCTCAGTTCACGAGGAAACCGCCTCATCCCTGTGAATCAGCCGAAGCTGCTCTTCGAGGCTAGAGCTGGCCAGCACTTCCTCCCACTGCTCAATCGAGGGATTAGATATCGGGGAAAGTGAGGGGTTAAGCTGGCACTCCCACACCATGTGATACAAGGTGCAGGGCGCGTTGCAGAATTGGCACTGTGAGTAGTACATTGTTAGCCAGAATAAGTGGAGTTTGGTCGGGTATGGGAACGTGTTGGTTTGGAGGAGACGCCAGGAGCGCTCCTCTGCCTCGCTGAGGGAGGGGTGGCCAGCTGATAGCATAAGCCTGGTGAGCCTGTAGAATTGGGCCACCTCCTGGTAAGAAGTTACAGTGATCGCTGTCTCTAGCGAACTTTCTCGCGGCGCTCGGCTGGTTAGACCTAGAGCAGTCTCATGAGCAACTTACATTACCGCAGAGGGAAGCGTGAGCTGGTGTCCAGACAATCGACACCCTTTTCTTTTGAAGGTTCTGGCCGAGGATCTTCATGGCGATGCACGAGATGCGGCCTTGGAGGTAGCTCCTACACGCTGACTGTGAATTCGTGATTATCACTTCCGCTGGGGTCTGCGTTATTGCCAGCGCAATAGCTACCTCTTCGGCCTGTAGCGTCGAGACTTTGTTGAGAGTGAGGCTAGTGGCGTGGCTATCCTTCGTCACAGTCGCTACCATGGCTCCTCGTCTTGCATAATCTGCGGCGTCCGTACAATAAATCATATCGTTTGAGCCGTAGTTTTTCTCCAGGGCTCTAACTCGCGCCTCTCTCCGACCCTCGTGGAACTGCGGGTGCATGTTTCTGGGCAACGGGGCCACTCTTATGTCTCGGCGTAGTTCGCGAGGGATGTCTACTGTGGTTTCAAGAGGGCGATCAGGGATGTTTATGCCCAGTCTTAGCAGAAGGGCCCTGCCTGCATCCGTCCCTGCTAGCCGGTAGCGCTGACTGAGCAGGTGGCCCTCAATCAGCTCGTCCACAGTGCAGTGCACCCCAACCTCTTGAGAAGACGATCCGTGGAGGTGTGAGGGGGGCAGGCCCAGGGCTTGTTTATACGCCTTTCGCAAGAGCGTATCTAACTTGGTCTTCTCTATCTTGTTTAGTAGTGCGTAGGGCGTCACATAGCATATTCTCGATACGACGAACGCCAGGACGAGGCGAAGCGTATCCGCCTCCTTCATGCCTCTTCCCTTGGTCGTGATCCGACGGAGCATGTGGGTGTTGCTGCAACTGAAGAAGGACATTATTACAACGGGCCAACACCCACACACCTAAGGCCATCCTGGCTCCAGATTTAAAATGGGCCTTTGACAACGTCAGCCATGAAGCCATACTCACTAATCTGAACGAACTTGGGTGTGGCAGTCGCACATACACCTACGTCAGACACTTTCTCTTCGGGCGCCAAGCTACCCTCAAGATTGGAGACATTCAGACACAACCGACTCGCACCGGCGGACGCGGCACACCAAAAGGAGCGGTCCTGTCCCCCCTCCTATTCAACATTGCCCTCATCGGCCTGCCTAAACAACTGGCGTCGATTCCGGGCTTACACCACGGTCTTTACGCCGATGATATCACGGTGTGGACCGGTATGGGCTCGGTCGGGGAGATGCAGGACCGTTTCCAAATGGCGCCTTATACCGTGAACGAGTACGCTAAGAACTGTGGACTCTCGTGCGCCCCAGAAAAATCTGAGCTGCTTCTAGTGCGCAGAAAGGGCGATAGGCAAACAGATGTCCCTTCGATGGAGATCACGCTGGACGGTGCTACCATCCCCCCTTCTCCGCAAGTGAAGGTTCTAGGTATGATAATTCAAGCGGATTGCGCAAACACCGCGATGATAAGGAAATTGGAACACACGACTTGTCAGATTGTTTTTGCCAGGAGAGGTGACCGGCGTAATCACAACTCACAACACCCACAAGGTTCGACCGCCGCCGGCATGGTTGTAAAACTAAGTTTTGGCAAACAGAGCTACGTGAGGGAGCAAAAAAATGTGGTTGATTCTTCTTTCATAGGAATCTTTAAAATACGAAAGTGAAATGTGCCTTCATAAGAACATTTGAATGTTTATTGTGCATCGATATGAACTCGCACATGGCTATTCATATTTCGCCGGTATAGCACCGTTAGACGCATCAATATTAGACACAGGACTACACGCCCCGGAACAATGCGTAAATCCGAACGAAACCCGAGGCGCTCGCAAACCATGCGAACGAAACCGACCGGGTTGTCAACAAATTCTTTGATGAAGTCACAGTACGCTACAGCGAAAGGAGCAAGATTTGCGGGTGGGCAGCAGTCTTGTGGGTGTGCTTGGCGAGCGACGTCCTGCTGGCGGGTCGCTTAGGCAAAGGTGCGACCACATTGATCCTGTTCCATGGCGTGTACGCCAGACCACTGCTCCGTGCTCCAGACGCTTTCGTTGCGAAGAGCTCAGCTTGTGGAACGTGGCGGGGGCGTTCCACAAGCTGAGCGGCGTTTCACATTGCGGGGGACGGGCAAACACAGTAGCTTCCGCTGCTACACGCTGCCCTATCGAGGCTCCAACTATCGGCGCTCATTAGCGTCATGACGAACTACTTCGCTTCACCTCTCCTAGACGCCAGCATCATCTGAATGGACAAGTTAGAGGGAAGGACATAAGGTGCGTGTGTTGAGCTACCCGGGCGTGACTTCATGGCTCAGTCGGTAGAGCGTTTCACAACTCTCGTTGCGGCCAGAGTGATCGTGGGCTCGAAACCTAGCGCCGCCGCGCCAATGGAACTTTTTCTGGCGATGTCATTTCCGTGCGGATATGACGTCAGTGAGGTTTGTGTACCCCGGCATAAAACACTGTCGTGTAAAAACGTGTGCTATCAGGCGCACGGTAGTGACCACAAACCTGCGGAGCCGTGAAAGGCCGACGCACTAGTGGCCGCCATGATGTAAATCAGGAGGTAAGACATGTGACTTCGCCGAACCTGCTATAACCATTACAACCACCACCGCTGCCGCGGCTTAGCAGCTTGCTAATGTCGGCATGGTTTGAATTATACCTGTAAATTTATAGTCATTTGTAAATTTATTTTTGAACGGGAGCCGTGCAAACCAGCTATCAAAGAAAAACATAAGATTTTGCAAAGCAAGAGCTTATGTGTTCCTTTGAGAGCTTGCTTGCGCGTTTCCCGTTTTCTTGTTGGTCACGTGACTCTTGGCACATCCGCTCAGTCTTCGTTTACGTTATCTCTGCTGGGCGGCTGATAGCTTCATTTTTTATTATTTGCTCTGTTATTTTCAAGGTACTGACCCACAGACTGGCATATTCGTTTTCTGCGGATGCCAATCTGTTTAGACCAACTCCGGTTTTGCCTTCAGCGTCCTTTTAAGCAGAAGAATCCCGACCATCCCCCGAGGCGAGCCAATAAATGCACCTTCGAAAAAAGTATCAAATGTTCCTATTTTCATGTATCTATTTTCCGAAGTGAAAACAAGAGAGCAAAATAGAGCATAACCATACAAATATGTGGAAGCTTCTTATGCAGTGGTTGTCGGCGCCGACCTGGAGTGAATATACGACATACCTGTTATCACCAGGCGTCCACACCCAATTAGGTTGCGCTGTCATACTAGAAAAGCTGTTGCGGCTTAAAAAAAGCAGAAAACCTTGCTCTAAGTCAGGTCAGGGAAACTGGACGAGGGTAATCCGGGGATTAAAAAACTGTCGCGCGGGCATGCGGTGACAGCGTAATCCGCTTGTTGACCGAACCCGGCAAAACTCGGGGTGCTGTGCAAGAACCAGGCACGAGGTCAGGCTTTTACCAGGGGTTTCATCCTCCGCCAACAAAACCTCAGACTGTGTTGGCTGTTGAGAAACTGTGTACTTGCCTGCTGCAAAACTGCGCTGGCGGTTTTTGACCGAAATTGAGTTCTGGACTAAATGAAAGAGAGATTGGGCGAGAGAAAGAGAGCAATTTATTGCATGGTAAAATGCAGGGAAGCCCACAAGCATTCGCTGATATCCGAATTTGCGCGGAGGGGAATGGGCGGGGGGGGGGGGGGGGGGGGGGCAGAGGAAAAGAACAGACGTCACCCTTTTAATAAGAAAAATCGAGGAACATGAAAGAAAAAAGTTGAGTTAAAGGCCAACTGCAACGAAATGTTCGGATCCTTAAATGCACTATTTTCCGGTAGTATTACCTGCAAAATCTGGAGGCCCAAATATACGTCGCTGCATCGTAACGGAAGATCAAAGATGCTCTTTTCAAACCGAAACTGAAAAAAAAAACGGCGGCGATTACGGCCGGCTGGAAGTGACGTTACACTTAGTGGGTGCCGCCGGCGGATTTTCCATGGCTGCGTGAGAGAAGACGGTGCTCATTCGATGTGTTTCGGGTCGTCCGTTTTTTTTTTTTTGTTTTTTTTTTCATACACCTACAACATGCGTGAAAAGGGTTTGGGAAGTTCGTGCAACCATTATTGCTTCTCTGTGAGCTGCTAAGATGCGCCTATATTCGTCCGGTAAAACAAAAAATTCCCCCGCATTTCCCCGAGGGGGAGAATGTGAAAGTGCGAATGCACGGTTGTCGGCCCGCTTGCGGCGCTTGCGCTCGGCCCCCGCAGCCCACCGCCTCGCCGCCTTCTCTTCCATCTCTTCCATCGGGTTTGTAGTATCACGCGTACACCACGCAGTTATCAAGCCGCTATAACGCCGCTGAGTCGCCAACGCACGCCGCTGACGACGTAGTTTGAATGCGTTAAAGATATAAATCGCGTTACTAACACTGAAATCAGCGTCGCGTCCGTGGCTTAGTCACTCTGCTTCCGGTAGCGCTAGCGAGCGGACGCAAGATGTCGAGCTCCCCAGTTGGAGCGGTCGTTGCGGCTTCGGGCCGCGGAAACAGGACAACGGAAAACGAAGCACAGGACTACCAGATAATTCTGCCTCAACTGCCATCAGGTCGGTTCGTTTTGAACACAGTATTCTTGCACGCTGACGTCAAAGCGAGGCCTTATCGAGTGGAAGATTTTCGAGACGCGCTCGCACGCTTGGAACTGCTCCCCGACGTGATAGCGTTGGGAGCGTTCCAAATGAATCACGTGTGGGCAGTAACATTCAAGGACGCCGAAAGTGCCAAAAAGTTGGTTGATTTTCGCGACGTAAAAGTAAAAGATCTTCGCTGCATGGTCATCGACCCGAACAACCAGGTGCTGCGAGTGAAAGTGCACTGGGTTCTTTATGGTGTGCCCGACGACATGGTGCGAGCCGCGTTTGCGCCGTACGGCGTAGTGACTGACGTCGCAAGAGACCGATGGCGTGTGTCTGGGTGCGGCGACAAGGGCTCGACAACGCGCCTTGTGTCGCTGAAACTCAAGGCAGGCGTCTCCCCCGACGACGTGCCCCACCAGCTCCGAATCGCCGGGGACAACGCACTCGTAGTCGTTCCGGGGCGTCTGCCGCTTTGTCTGCGGTGTCAGCGTTCTGGACACGTTCGACGGGAGTGTCGTGTTCCGCGCTGTACTCGTTGTCGTCGTTTTGGCCACGAGGCCTCACAGTGCGTGCAAACTTACGCCACTGTCGCCGGACCAGTGGGGTGTGACGACAAATCTGAGCACCTCATGGATGAAGCTGAAGCGGAAGAAGTCGCCGCTGGAGGAGGGGGAGACGAGCCAGCGCCGACGCATGAGCTCAAGGACCTGCCGACGTGCAAGTCACCCGCCGTACAAGCTGGCATGGGCCAGGGAAAAGATAATGACCGGCCGGGCCTCAACACAGACGACTTATCACTGCCACCAGTGAACCAAGCTGCCCAAGGAGGAGCTATCCTGGAAACCGACCAAGCGGACGGTGGGAAGGAGTCTGACGATGACACCATCGATATGGACACGAGCAAGGACCTCGCTAGCAGCACCTGCGGAAAGCGTGGACGCGAGAGCAACGCCGACATGACAGAAGGCGACAACGCGGCTTCCGACGAGCCGCCTTGGAAGGCAGTGCTGGGGCGGCGTTCCACACAGAAGCCCAAGCGTAGCGTCCCCCCGGACAGGAGGGAGCCAGCGTCGACGCCGGCGAAGACGCCGACGTAGTCGCGCGAGTGGTGTGCGCCGGTGGGCGAGTGAGCCAGCGTCGGTCATCCTTGTGTCTGAGACTCCAGGCCCGTAATTCAGTAGTGTATTCTGCGCTGCTTTTGAATCCACGCCCCGTACCCGTGGTGCTGTCTGTAGTGTATGGGGGGGCAGGACAACGTAAGGATATTGTCGAGGTCGGAACAGGTGCCATAAATTGGTATGGGGCACATGACAGCTTCTATGTCATTTCGACGGTGCATTTGGCTGACTACAGCGGTTCACTCCTCTTCCTGGCATTAATGAAAGCACCATCCTGTCCACACGCTCATTAATGTGAATGGCAACGAATCTCCTTTCAGCACTTAAGGTGGCAACAATCAACGTCAGGGGCCTGTCGTCAAAAAGGAGACAGTACCAGCTTAACCGCCTTTTTCTGGAAGACGATATCGACATAATCGCCGTTCAAGAGACGAAAATTGAAAGTCAGGAGCAAACGGACCGGATGGTGCAAACTTTCAGAGCACGATATAACGTTTGCGTGTCTCACTCGGTAGGCGCGTCGGCTGGATGTGCGCTTTTTCTGCGTAATTCTGTGGGAATTTTTGAAGAAAGTGTCAGTGTTTGCGAAGGCGGTCGCTTTATTGTGTGCGATTTTTTGTACTCGGAAATGGCATGGAGAGTGATTTGTGTATATGCGCCAAATAAGGAAGTGGATCGCCGCCTTTTTTTTGAAAGTTTGAAAGTGTATTTAAACTGCGATAGGCACGTAATATTTCTTGGCGATTTCAACTGCGTCTGTTCGAGCGCTGATAGAGCAAAAAAACCGCCGACACATGATTTGAGTGCGATGGTTTTAAATAGCCTAGTGCATGAGTTTGGCCTGGAGGACGTCGCGTGTGTTCTGTCGAACATGAATGCACCACAGTACACACATTTTCAACGTGAAAGTCACGCAAGATTGGACAGAGTTTACGTATCACTGGGTCTTGTGCCTCTGTGCGAGGCCTACAACGTGAAACCGCTGTCCTTCAGCGACCACAGCATGGTGACGTTTACAATAGGTCAGAAGCAAAGGAAAACTCGCTTTAGCTGGGATACCTGGAAATTCAATGTAAAACTACTGAATGATGAACCATTCACAACTGGTGTAAAGAAAAGATTAGAGGAGGCAATCGGAACAGAAAGTGGGTCACTTATCACCGTCTGGGAACAGCTAAAAAGTGACGTTAAGATAAGTGCAATAGAAAGATCGTCCGTCATACGCCATAAAGAAAAGGAGGAGGAAACACAACTACAAAGGCAATTGCACTTCTTGCTAGGCATTGAGGCTCAACAGCCTGGAACTTTTACAAAAGAAATAAGAGAAGTTAAAAATAAGTTGGAGGTCATTGACATCGAGAAGTACAGGGGTGCCATAGTGCGCGCACGCGCAGAGCGACTCTGGTTGGGCGAAACGCCAACCAAACGTTCCCTGAGTGACGAAAAGGGTTATGCGCTAAAGAATGAGATTAAAGCTATTCGATACAATAATGTGGTTTCTAGGGACCCTGAAGTCGTGGAGCGCGCATTTTTTGAACATTATAAGGAACTGCTGGGAACTGAAAAGCAAGGTAGTAAAGATTACGAGCTAACTTTCTTGCCGTCAATGCCAAAGTTAAGTGATGATGACAGAGCAAGCATGGAGGCGCCGATCAGTTTGCAGGAGATAAATAACGCCATCGACGAACTATCCATAGGGAAGTCACCGGGGCCAGATGGATTGGGAACCGAGTTTTACAAGTTCTTCAAAGAAGATATAGCATTAATTTTGTACAGGGTCATAACGGAAGCGTATGAATCCAAGAGAACACCGCCTTCGTTCCGGAATAGTCATATTGTGTTAATTCCTAAAACTGATGATCCTGAAAAGCTGTTGGCGGTAGAGTCGTATCGGCCAATCAGCTTAACGAATGTTGATTACAAAATTTTCATGAAGGTTTTGGCTAGAAGATTGCAAGGAGTAATAAAAACAATTGTTGGAACCCATCAAACATGTGGAATTCAGGGACGATCTATTTTTACCAATATTCATGTCGCAAGAAGTGTATTAGAGTGTTGCGACGCTCTAGGGGGCCACGTGGCGATGATCCAAATTGATTTGCAGAAGGCCTTTGACCGTGTTGCGCATAACATTCTTTTCTCAGTGTTAGAACACGTTAACGTAGGATCCGTCATCCTCGAAGGTGTAAAGATGTCGTACACTCAGTGCTCAGCTCGTGTTATTGTAAACAAAAAAGTGGGACGAAGTTTTGATATACTGTCGTCGGTGAAGCAGGGGTGCCCCTTGAGTCCCTTGTTGTTTGCAATTTATCTTGAACCCTTTTGTTTAAAGATTCTTAAAAATGAAAATATACACGGATTCCGTTTGCACTGCAGTGAAGTTAAAATTTTGTCATATGCCGATGACATCGCTGTTTTTTGTAGTGATAGGAAAAGTGTGAGGGAGGTGGTGAACGATCTAAAGCGATTTTGCGAGTTGTCTGCCAGTGCAGTTAACTGGAACAAGTGCATAGGATTTTGGCATGGTGACTGGCAAAGTAAGCCAGTGTTTTTCGAGAACATGCCTTGGACGACAACTCCGGCCAGGTATCTGGGCATCCCCCTTGAAAACTACCAGGATGCTAGAGAGTACTGGGACGGAGAAACTGATAGAGTTAGAGAGAAATTAACACAATGGGGGGGAAGGGATCTGTCAATGTTTGCCCGCGCATCAGTATGTAATGTGTTTGCTGTTGCCAAGGTATGGTACGTCCTACAGGCGATTTGTATGTCAAGAAGGAACATACAAAAGCTGCACAGAGTGTTTGCGGTGTTTTTGTGGGGCTCAAGTTGGGAGCGCATGAGTCGAACTAATTTGTTTCGCTCGGTGAAAAGTGGTGGATTGGGACTGGCACATTTGTTTATCCGACAAATAGTTTCTAGGTTTATGTTTCTGAGAGATCAGAGAGATTGCTTTCTACGTACTGTGGTACAAGCCCGACTACGTGATGTCATTCCAGACTATGTAGTTTCAACTTCTGAAATGCGATGTGTACGTGTGCGTGGGTTCTTGCGGGAAGTTGTGGATGCTTTTAGGATTTTAAGGGTTAGGTTTTCCTCGGAGTATTTGAGTAGTGTACCGCGAAAACGTTTGTACAAAGATATGATTGATGTGTGTCTGCCTGTTCCGGTTTATCGTCAGTTATATGCAGTGGGTTCAGGAAAAGATGTTCTAAAAAGAGTGAAACGAATGCCAGTACGTTCATCTGTTAAATCTTTCTTCTTTAAACTTCATAGCGGCACGCTTCCAGTAAAACCCTGGCTGCAGGAAAAAGGACTATATGTACACCCATGGACACTTAACTGTAGACTATGCCAAAAGCTGGAAACAATTGAGCACATTTTTCTGGACTGTTGGGATGCGGTGTTTCACTGGGACATCCTCCAACGAACCCTGAAAAAAGACTTACCATTAACGCCTTATGGCATTCGCTTTTTGCCCGTAAACAACGATGGAGGCGTGCCCTATGATATGTTCATGGCACTTAGTCTGCATTCTATGTGGAAAACTCGCATGGCGGTTCAAAATGCCGAAGAGGATGCTCGCACAGTGCGAGAGTACTTCATTGAAAGCGTTGCTTATATAAGAGAAGTTTATCGAGTGATGCCGGAAGAGCCTGAGTGGTTACCCGTTCTGGATGTTCTAGCGCAATTTAAGATGTTTTAAGCCACTCCCTTCAGCCGATTGGTGGCTGGAGCTAGTAATTTGTGTACTGAACAGTGCGTGTTGTGTTGTCACCAAGCAGGCAATAAAAAAAAAAAAAAAAAAAAAAAAAAAGTCCGTGGCTTAGTCGGTAAAGCGTCGCGCTGCGGCTGCAAAGTCCTCGGATCGAAACCTGGCGCCGGATGCTGTTTTTTTTTTATATATAGAGAGGAGGACTGCGGACGCCGCCGGCACCGCCACCGGCGGTGGATGGTTTGGGGTCGCTTATAAAGTGCACTCGCACTTAAAACTCAGGCGTCGCGAGGCGTCGTGGCGAAGCTGGGAGCTAGGAAATGGGTACACAAAAGGCAGTGTTGAGCTCTAGATCGGCGCCGGCACAGCCAGTATGCCCTGTGCCGTTCGAACCATCCTGTGTTTGAGAGAAAAAAAAATGTGGTTGTTCCCTTTTCCATTTGAACTGGTAAAACACGAAAGTGAAATGTGCCTTCACAGGAGCAGTTGAGTGTTTATTGTGCATCGACACGAACATGCACGTCGCAATTTATATTTCGTCGGTATGGCACCGTTAGATGCTTCAACGTTAGACACTAGATTGCACGCATCGGGGCATTGTGTAAATCCGACTCAAACCACAGGCACTCGCAAACCGTCCGTGCGAACGAAACCAAACGAGTTATCAGCGAATTGTTTGGTGAACACACGCTGCAGCGGACCGCGTCACGTCACGACACGAGCGCGGTATCAGCAAGTAGGCTTCTCCGCAGCTTGCACTGAGCGTCATCCCTACACGTTGGCGCTGCCATCGAGGCGCCAAATGTCGGCGCCTCGGCGCTTCTTCTAGATAAGGCGCGTATGTCTCCCTGCTCATGGCGCAGTCGGGAACGCGTTTCGTACCTCCCGTCGCGACGGAAGACTTCGTGGATCGAATACCGGCGCCGCTGCGTCAATCAGTTGTTCTGGCGATGCCATTTCCGTCACGAATATGACGTCAGTTAGACCTTGTTGGACCCCAGCTTAAAAAACTTTCGTGCTCAAAATTAAGCCCATCTTCCCGCGAGGGAACCCTGATGTGATGCAACGCATCGGGGGGTTCAATTGGCGTTTCCATTGGGTTGATTCTCTAAATCGTGTGAAACGTGTTGTGAACGCGTATGATGCATTCCATCATATGCGGGTGTTCTCATACGCGTGAAGATGGGCATAATTTTACTTTAGCGTTTGGAGTGACGCTGGTATTGGATTGTGTCACACCACTCGCTGAAGGGACCGTCGCTTCCATCACGTCTTCATCGGAAGAATCGAGTCAAGCACGCAGTCGTCAAGCAAAGTGACGCCAAGTCGCACGAGAGCGAACGCTGACTGAACCGCCGCAGCGCGCTACCCGCTTTATAGTCACAGCGCCTGAAGGAGAGGAGACAGCGGAGGAGAGTCGCGCATGCGCGCACTTGCGCGACGGGAGCGGAGCGAAGCGAGCGAAGCGTGCGCACGCAGCTGTTGTTTATGATAATGAGACGGAGTGAGAGTTTTGCGCACAGCTGTCGGAGAGACGAGCGGAGGAGAGTCGCGCATGCGCAGGTGGCGTGCGGACGCCGCCGACGCCGACGCAGGAGGAACATGCCTCAGACCAAGAGATGCGCCGCATCTAAAAAACTTCCGTGGGAGGACGGCGCCGGAATATGCTGGCTAGCCTGTAAGAATTCGGTTTCAGGGTATGTTATCATAGTTTAAATCCAGAATTTTAATATTTTTGTTTACACAGGCAGTTAATAGCAGAGTGCCCGCGCCAAATATTTAGATAATGATGCCATGCAGCGACGGCAACACTGCAGTGTCTTCGCTGGCGTTGTGAAACAGTGACCTTTCCCGAGGTTCAATATCCTCCCTGTTCTGTGGTTCAATGCTGCCTAATGTGCCCCCTTTTCTATATTTTTTTTTTCTAAGTGGTGAGAGCAATGTTGCCACAACGGGTAGTTTTTATTTATTTTTTGACGAAGGTGTTTGTACTGAATCGATTCCTTGCATTGCGCCGCATGCTGCCCTTGTTCGCGCCCCGACCGGCCCGATTACAGTGGCAACAGCGTATCGCCTCGCGTCGGCCGCACTCGCGCTCTTGAAGAGTCGACCGACCGCGATCGTGCAGTGGGCCGCAGAGCTATCTGCCGCACTCGTTCGCGCCCCGACCGGCCGAGACAACCGCGTATCGTCTCGCATCGTCCATTTTCGTATAGAGACGCCCGGCCGCGAGCTTGCAGTGCGCTAGTCGTTCGCGCGCCGACACACCGACCAACCGCGCCAACAGCGTATCGTCTTGCGTAGGCCGTACACGCGTTTCGCGTGCTCCTGGTGTCGACCAAGAGCCTCCTGCCGCTCTCGCGCAAACGAAATCAGCCGTTGTGCAACTGCCGTACTTGCTCGCCGACGGCGTATTGTCTCGCGTCGACCGGCCCCGGCACTCTTCGAATTTGCTCTTTATGTATTGGCAACCCAGCGCTTCTTCAGCTGCTCACAATACGGAAACGTGCGAAAGGAATTATTCATTCAAGATGCACCAATTACGCTGCTTACTCGCGCGAGGCCGCACGTAAAAGGGCTACAGTAGGCTACTGAAGAGAGGCGACGGCCGCACGGGAGTCCTGACTGTAAGTTTACATCCGGAAGTTCTAATCAGTGGCGACTAGTTGTGGCGACGCTCCCTAGGTGCTGCATCGGCTGAAGTGGCGTGTCCCGGCCGCACACAGGATCGAACACGCGTGCGGGAGCGTAGTCACGTGTTATTTTTCATATTTCGTGGGGTTTCTTCATCAGTCAGAACAAATGAGTACGCAATTAGTTCGTCGCGGAAATACCGCAGGTACATTCCTCTCGTGAGTATCTACAAGTGTCCCAATGCACTTCAATAATTGAGGCAGTACTTCTCGAGTTAGATAATTAATTATAATTAATTATTTAAATACCATTAATGCAAAATTTACTGGTCGCTTCTCCACTGTACTGGAAAAATTATGTGCTAGGTTTTGTTGGAGGAACGCCATTGATCTTTTTTAAAATCTTGTTACATGATAGCTGGAACACCATGTATATACGTACATAATACATACATACACACATACATACATACGTACGCACGTACGTACGTACATACATACATACATACATACATACATACATACATACATACATACATACACATACATACATACATACATACATACATACATACATACATACATACATACATACATACATACATACATACATACATACATGCATACATACATACATACATACATACATACACAGAGTTACTGGATATAGACAGTTGCGAAACTCCCCATAGGCCCCATGTATCGAAAGCCGGTCTTCGGTTGCCCCACTGCGCCGGGGCAAGCACGGGGCAAGTTGACTAGCCTGTCGTCTGTCGGCAGGACGTTGAAGCAGTACTCAAGTGCTTGCGACTGCTGCCGTAAGTCATAAAAAGAAAAGCCGCAAAAACACAAGTAAATTTTACCTAATTATTGTGTTTTAATTTAAAAAGCAATCTTTATTTTACAGAAGAATTTTGAATAATAATAGTTTAGCGAAAGTTCCGTTTTTATCTCCTAGGTGCCGCGCGCGTCGACTTGCCCCTCAGCTTCCACGGAGTGGGGGGGCTAGCGCCGCCCGGATTCTAGCAACGGTCTATATTGAGTAACTCTGATACATACATACATACATACATACATACATACATACATACATACATACATACATACATAGATTTATATAGGCCTCCTGCGCGGGAGTTTCGGCGACATGCAGCGCCCCTAGTTGCCGACGCCTCTGGGTAGTACAAAAGCAGACGACACTCGCCGCCCTCCATGTGTTTTCAATTACAAGCCAGAGTGAAAGTTGGTTGTATTTAATTTAATGGCTTCGTGGCGCGTTTAAATGACTGCATATAGTATGACATAGCACTTAAAGTAGTTGCAGAGGCTAAGCAAAATATTATCCGCTAAAACAAGCCGATTTATCGGCTTTCTTTTGAACGAGCTGTCGTGGTCGTCGCGGCGTGGGACAGTATCGCCAGGTTGGGTGGTCTAACTTCCTGACGCACCCGCCACGGTGGCTCAGTGGCTAAGGCGTTGCGCTGCTGAGCACAAGGTCGCGGGTTCGATTCCCGGCCGCGGCGGCCGCTTTTCTGATGGAGGCGAAAAGCAAAAATGCCCGTGTGTACGAGATTTCGGCGCACGTTAAAGATCCCCAGGTGGTCAAAATTAATCCGGAGCCCTCCACTACGGCGCGCCTCATCGCCTGCGTTGCGTCGGCGCGTTAAACTCTACAATCAATCAATCAACTTCCTGACGACCATTACCATTTTTTCTTCTTGCGTGCGGTCGAAAAAGGAAAGTTCACGACTAGCACAAACACGGAACGCTGCTGCTAACTGCAAAAGGTTGCTTCAGCAGGAGCATGCAAGCGAACGCAAGAATTGCGCAGCCGACTCAGCTGACACTGCTGGCCTTGCACCACCTTGAAAACGAGTGGAAATTTTGTTTTGTATTTTCGCAAACTAAATGGTTCTTGCGTAACGTATTACGCCGCACGATTTACGAACGGCAGAGTACATGTATACTAGCGAGTAGGTGAGGCAATAGCGTCAAGTAAACAAAGTAAGTGCTATTAAAGGACGCAAAAAAAGCACCAAATCGCACGCCCGCTGCCTGCAAAGATGTGTACGTCTATATTTGCATAACATAACAGGGGCATACACGGCGCGTGGCCCCGAATATTTACATACGATCATCACTGACTCTGTTGGTTATCTTCTAGTGCAGGGGTCGTCGCCAACAATCTGAACGCCGACACGCCACTTTTGTCCTCATATGGAGTAAGGCAGCGAGATAAGAACAGAGAATTGGTCGCTTCCAGTTAATTGTCCCCCATCTTCACACTTCACCAGATTATTGTCAAATATTATTTGCAATTTGCTATTCCTTATTTTTGCGTTCAAAGCCCCCCCCCCCCTCTCCCTCCCACCCAATTTGCCGTCCAGCACTCCGCCGTGCCGGCTGCATGCAACTCGGCCCTAAAATTCAAATATTGCTTACAATCATTCCAGCCTATTAAGTGCGAACTGGGAATATATAATGCAAGAGCGTAATTAAGTAAAGTTAGAGCAAACAAGGAAAGCGAGCGGCCTCTCAGTTCGCGTGACCACCTTGTTTTACCGCCACTAATTTCAGAATCGCAAAACCGATTTCACGCTTCTGACGCTCGCTGCATTTTGTCACTGAGACAGGCAACAAAACGGCAAGCTAACGCTGCACCATGTATTCGTAACGGCGACGAAAACGAGCACAGTTTAATGAAAGTGCACGCATAGTGCACAGGTACGCAAAAGAGCGGCGCACCGCAGCCGGCGAGCCAGCGGTCCGCCGGACTCGCTGGCTTTTTAAAGCGCGATCATCGCCGATTGCGTCCATCTTATTTTTTAATCGGCTGTTGTTGAAAAGTCCTTGTCACCTAGAGTATTGCTTTAAACTAGATGTTTCACTTCAAATGGTCAGTGAACCAGCGATTGGGTCACCGTCCCGGCACTTTCGTCGGCGCTGTAAACGTATTTAGTGCTGCAAAGCTTTTCCCCTAATGCCAAGTTGATCGCCGGAAGAGACCGGACTCGTCAGGGATGGGCTGGTGAACATGTCGCAAAACAGTCGGTAACATCTAGCTCATTTTGCTTCTGTCAACACGCGATCCTATGGGACCCGCGCAGCTTTGTACTACCCGGAAGTACTGCCCGGAAGCCGCTTGTGCAGTGCCCCCTGGGCAGCGCAGGAGGCCTATACATTTATGTCTATACGTGCGCATTTGTGTGTACAAGGTGGCGGAGCTAACTTGGCCCCGGATATTAAAAAAGGCTACGTGCAGTTCAGTCATGGGTCAAGTGCATTGCACGGGGCGTCCTGGGTAGTTACAACCTGTAGTCACGGAAAATTATTTGTCAATACTTTATAGTAGTTACTTTTTAATTTTGGTTTAATCGCTAACGTCTCAATTAAAATGTTTCAAAATTGCCCCCAAAAACCCCGAGTAAGGACTTTCCTCGGCATATCATATGTTCGGTTGGTTTCCCCCGTAAAAAAGGCCGCATAATACGACAAAACTGAACAAGATATGGCCTCTACAGCCACTACACAGGAACTCCCAAAATGCTTTTGACGAAGACGCGACATCGTTCAGACATTAGTTCTGGGCACAAACATTCACGCCCTTTGCTCGTTGTATTATGACCTACTTCCACTGGCAAAATTTGACAGCCAAGGCGTGGTAGTTTAGGCTGTGATTTAACGAAGGGAAACACAACCGTACTCTTAGTATGGTGTAGTTTTATAATGGAAATAACTTTGAAAATGTTTAATTATAACATCTATGTTAGGCTGTGGAATGGGCCCACGGATGATTTTAATGTCACGTACAAGTCATTCGCCTTGCTGTTGTTAGAAACTCACACGATACCCTGTGATTGTACTAACTTATTTGCGTTCATGCATGCACTGTTAAATAAAAAATCGACACGAGAAAGAGAGATTTATGAATGATATACTCTGCATAGTAACTCCTCGAAAAACTCTACTGTTGTGTTCCTTGAGCAATCTTGGTGACGGTACTGGCGATACCGCGGACCCCGAGCCCCCAAACATAAGCTGGATCCAACCGTGGTGATGTGTTTTTTAAGGTGAAGGGTAGAAACCTCTAACGGTGGCCGTCGGAGCCCAGGTCAAGCTCCGGCGGATGGGCTCCCTGTCTGTCTACCAGGCAGGGAGCTCCGGGACCTCTTTGGCTACCAGGGTAAGGTCAAAGAAGAAAGTACCCCAGTCTCCCTGCTTTTATACTATGCTCTATGGCATTTTCAAAACCCCCCCCCAAACGTGATCGGTCCCTGAAAAGGGGCCGCACCGAAGTATCTTTTCCCCAATTGCCATCTTTAACATTTCCTGAACCGGATAATTTCTCTCGATTTCTTGTGATGGAATCGCTCAATCCAACCCACCCTCTAGCATCTCAGTCAGTCTTCTTGATCGCCAAGTATCTTGAAGCCATAGTAGGAAAATCATATAAGTGCAAAAAACAAAGGTCTGGTGAACTCCTCATCGAAACAAATGACAAGCAGCAGTCCACGAAGCTTCTAGCTCAGACTAGACTGGCTGATCTAGACATCAGGGTCACACCCCATCGGAGCCTCAACAGCTCCCAGGGTGTGATATCCGAAACAGATCTCCTGAACGAAACGGATGCGGATCTCCTTGCCGGCTTGAAGGATCAGGGCGTCACTGCCGTGAGACGCATCACTATCCGCAGAGACGACAAGGAGATTCCCACCAAGCACATTATCTTGACATTCGACCGCGCAGTTCTTCCACAACACATCAATGCAGGTTTCATCCGTTGCTCCATCCGTCCGTACATCCCGAATCCGCGGCGCTGTTTTAAGTGCCAGCGGTTCGGGCACGGTACAACCTCTTGCCGTGGCCGAACGACGTGTGCGAAATGCGCGGCGCACGATCATCCGACTGACAACTGTCCATCCGAAACCCTCACTTGTGTGAACTGCGGCGGTCCGCATGCAGCGTACTCCCGCAAGTGTGAAAAATTCCAAATGGAAAAAAAGATAATTAACATCAAGGTCACGGAGAACATCACCTTCCCAGAGGCGCGAAAGAGGTTCGCCTCTTTTCCTCTGGGGAGGTACGCAGACGCGGCTCGCCGGGGGGCGGAGCGGCGTCTGGTTTCCACAGGGACCCAGTTCAGCGAGTCTGACCTGGTCCCGCCCCCGCCCCCCGCTGGGTTGCCTCACGCAGCCCAACCCGGCACCACGCCGCTTGCTGAGGCAGCAGCGGTTGTGGCGCAAACCACTCCTGTCGGGACCGGTGCCGCTCCCGCCTCTGTCTCCCCGTCCTCCAGTGCGTTGGAGGGTACCGAGGTGATGGACACCACGGGCCCCGCACCGGCTCCCACCGTCACCGCACCGCCCGTGCCACCTCTGGTGCCCCGGACGCCCTCGGCGGTGGCGGCTCAAACGAAGGGCTCCCGAGGGGGGGCCAAGTCCGGGGGGCCCGGTCCGTCGGGCACCCCTCGGACATCCGACGACGAGATGGATGTCGGGCCGTTCCTGCCTGCAACGCAGCGCAAGGAGCGGCCACCGACTTCCAAGCCTACAGACAGGCCTAAAAAGCCTAACCCCAGAGTAACAGCCCCGAAAGACGACACATGAACACATACACACACTCCATTCATTCTTAAACCTAAATAATGGGAACAGAAAACATCATTCAATGGAACTGCAGAGGCCTCCTTAAAAATCTTGATGATGTGTATGATATCCTGCATGCCAATCAGCCAAGTCTCATGTGTCTCCAAGAGACTCACCTCAATTCCAAACAGACAAATTTCTTAAATAGATACATGGTATTCAGAAAGGACAGGGTTGGCTGCACACACTCTTCAGGAGGTGTGGCAATTGTCGCCCGGAAATCCTTAGCCTGCCACCCTGTCACTCTGAACACTGTCCTCGAGGCTGTAGCAATTCGAACAATAATATTTAATAGGTTGGTAACGGTGTGCTCCATTTACATTCCTCCTGATCATGCACTTTCGAGCTCTGATTTCGAGGCGCTGGTCGACCAGCTGCCCGAACCATACATACTAACAGGCGACCTTAATGCGCACAACTCTCTTTGGGGCTCCTCCAGAACGGATGCCCGAGGTCGCCTGATAGAGAAATTTCTTACATCTTCAGGAGCATGCCTTTTCAACAAAAAACAGCCTACATACCATAACTTAGGACATAATACGTACTCACATCTCGACTTGGCTATTGGTTCTGCAATTCTCTTTCCATGTCTTGAGTGGGGCGTTGGCACGGACCCATATGGTAGTGACCACTTCCCCACATCCCTAACATACAGAGGTAAAGGCCCATGCAGTCCATCTGCCCATAAAAGGTTTAATGAATCAAAAGCAAACTGGAGTACATTCACAGAAACATCTAAACTACACCACACAACCATAAAACACCTACACGTGGAGGAAGCAGCCCAACTCGTCACGGCGCACATAGTCGACGCCGCCGAAAAGTCCATGCCCCAGGCCTCCAGTGCGTCCCGCAACCCAAGGAGGCCCTGGTGGAACGAGGACTGCAGGCGGGCGCGAGAGGCCCAGAACAAGGCGTGGGGTGTCCTTCGCCGGTACCCCACGTCAGATAACCTCATTTCGTTTAAACGGGCAAAGGCTTTGGGGAAGCGAGTGCGTCGTGAGGCAAAAAGGGAGAGTTGGCGCGCCTTCCTCACTTCCATAAACTCATACACCGACACTCACAAAGTCTGGACACGAATACGAAAACTAAAAGGACAACAGACACACAGCCTGCCCCTGGTTAGTACAACAGGGGACACACTGGAAGACCAGGCTAACACACTCGCACAACACTTCCAACACGTGTCCAGCTCAGCACACTACACTAATACTTTCATGCAACACAAAACTAATGCAGAAAAGAAGCCCTTACGAGACAAGAACAAGTCGAATTCTGCTTACAACTCTGAATTCACACTTCATGAGCTGAAGGTTGCTCTTTCCACCTGTAAGCCCTCAGCTCCAGGGGCAGACAGCGTTACATACACCATGATACAACACCTACACACAGACACTCTTGAGACACTCCTACACCTCTACAACAGAATATGGCTTTCGGGGCAGCTTCCAAGGTCTTGGAAGGAGGCTATAGTTGTGGCCTTTCTGAAGGAGGGGAAGGACCCTTCCTCTCCCGCAAGTTATCGTCCCATCGCCCTGACAAGCTGCCTGTGTAAGCTCCTCGAGAAGATGATAAACCGTAGGCTAGTGTACTTTCTGGAGTACAATGGTCTTCTCGAGGGCTGCCAGGCAGGCTTCAGGGTGGGGCGATCTACCAATGATCAACTTCTTGCACTGGAATCCTACATAAAAGATGCATTTGTCCATAACCAGTTCTGCCTTACTGTATTTTTCGATATTGAAAAAGCTTATGATACAGCCTGGCGCTACGGCATCCTCAGGGACCTTAAGTCATTTGGTGTCTCTGGCAACATGATGAACACTCTTTGTAGTTATTTGGCCGAACGAACCTTTCGAGTGAGGGTTGGTGGTGCACTCTCCACTGTATATTTGCAGGAAAATGGTGTGCCGCAAGGTGGAGTTCTAAGCTGCACCTTGTTTATAGTTAAGATGAACTCCCTCCGAAAGTCATTGCCGACGACCATTTCCTGTTCCATCTATGTAGACGATGTGCAAATATCTTTTAAATCCTGTAACCTGTCAATATGCGAACGTCAAGTACAACTCGGTGTTAAGAAACTAGCTGGCTGGGCGGACCTTAACGGGTTTAAACTGAACCCGGCCAAGAGTACTTGTGTTGTATTTTCCCGCAAGCGCGGGATTAACGCCGACCCTGAGATTACGCTTAACCGTGCACCTATTCCTGTTAAACGGGAGCACAAGTTTTTAGGTGTCATATTTGATAACAAGCTCACGTTCATACCTCACGTCAAAACACTTAAACATAAATGCCTCAAAACACTAAACATTCTCAAGGTCCTCTCCCACCAATCCTATGGTGCAGACAAAGAACTGCTTCTCCGGGTCTTCACCGCGTTAGTCGGGTCTCGATTAGACTACGGCAGTGTCGTGTATGGGTCGGCATCGAAAACAACGCTAAAAAGTCTTGATCCAGTACTGCACTTGGGTCTGCGCCTTGCGTCGGGTGCGTTCCGCACTAGCCCGGCCCAGAGTCTATATGTTGAATGTAATAAGTGGTGCCTTGAGTACCAACGGACGTATGTGGACTTTCTCTACGCTTTTAAAATTTCGTCTTTGAAGGACCATCCTTTTAAACGTCTTTTTAATGATACATCCACATCGCCACTTTTTGTAAATCGCCCGTCTGTTCCTTTGCCGTTCTCACTTAGAGTGAGACAGGAAGCTTCAAATTTCGACATCTCCTTTTTAGACATTCACACATCTTCTTTTACTGACGTCTTACCACCCTGGGAGCTTCAACCTGTGTGTTGTGACTTGTCCTTTGTGAAAATTCATAAAACCAGGGTACCACAAACTGCTATTTTGCAGCACTTCTTGTCCCTGCAGTTCAAGTATGAATGTGCAGAGTTTTACAGTGACGCATCAAAAACTGCCCTTACTGTGTCCTGTGCGGCGCACGGACCCGATTTTAGAGTCTCCAAGACCTTGAACTCGAAGACCAGCATTTTTACGGCAGAAGCCCATGGCGTTTTGCTTGTTTTAAATCACATAGTGCAACATGAAATACCCAAGTCTATCATTTTCACAGATTCACTGAGTGTTGTACATGCATTGTCATCCAACAAGTCTTCTAAAAACCATGTTCTTAATGTAGTCTATAAAACCATTATGTCCGCGTATGCATTAAATCTCGAGGTGATCATGTGTTGGGTTCCAGGCCACTCTGGGATTGCGGGAAATGAGACCGCTGATCAGATGGCCGCTGCTGCTGCACATACAAATACACCGGACATAGCAACAGTACCCTACACAGACCTCAAGCCACACATGAGACAACACATGCGAAGAACATGGCAAACACACTGGGACGAACAGACAGACAACAAACTACATGTAATAAAGCCACACTTGGGACGGTACATATCTGACTCACACAACAGACACTCGGAAGTCGCCTTGGGTAGGCTACGGATAGGGCACACGCATGCAACTCACTCGTATCTGCTGACGGGATCTCCTAGACCCCAGTGCAGCAGGTGCGGAGAGGCCCTATCCGTAGTGCACATACTAATAACATGCAAGGCACTTCACACAACACGACACAAACACTTCAGAGAACTCTACAGACAACATATTCCCCTACATCCATTGTTTTTTCTAGGTGACGATGCCATTGTTTCAATGAAACGTGTGTTTGAGTATTTGTCAGAAGTCAAGTTTTTAAACCTCATTTCCTATCATGCATAATGAAATCTGGCCCTATACACCAGCCATGCCCATTGCCGTTTTCTGGTTTTACTTTTGTTTTTGCTGACTTTACATAGTGGTTAAGGTCTCACCCTCATATGACTATTGTTTTGGCGCTCTTTGCCCTAGTTGGCCTTGCGCCATAAACATCCAACCATCATCATCATCATCTACTGTTGTGTTGTATAATTTGTTTTAACCCACCTCCTGTTCCATAGTAGTGCCCATCACGGGCTATTAGGGTAATAAAATAAATGAATGAATGGTATAGTTGAATAAATAAATAAATAAATAAATAAATAAATAAATAAATAAATAAATAAATACTGTCATTTTTTTGCACGGATTTCATTTACGAGGTAACCACGCCTGGTATTATTATATTTGTTCTTTTCTGCATTTTGTGTCAACAGAAGCCGCCAAAATTATTGAGATATATTATGTCCCTCCACTGCTCTCGTGCTAAGATGTACCATCCTGATACACTGAAGTACAAGCAAAGCAGCGCGTGACTTTCAGTACATGTCGCGTATCCTGGCGACGTGCCGCGCATGCCCGGTAGGGACAGGTTGTGAGAGTTCGTGACCAACCTTGGTTTGGAAAGACCATCGTCTTTCCACCGTCAGCACGTTTGGTGGACTGTCGGGCGCTCAGCGCTCAGCGCTTAGCTAAGCTAGCCGGGGGTGGGGGTGGGGACGGGGGTGGGGGTGGGGGGTGGAGTGTGCTGTAAATAAATAATAAGATGCGCGCAGGCAGAAGGTGATAGCAGGTAAAGAGAAAGGAAGGCGAAGCTGCGCCCGCGGCCTCGCTCAGAGTGTGTTCCATCGCTTCACGAGGACGTGGCGTATCGTTCGGGCTTCTTTCTTGGACCCCCACCCTGGTCACAGGAAATGATGCCATGCCACATCGTGCAGAATTACCCACAAGGTTGCGTCTAGAGCAGCAAGACAATCACCCTGTACGGAGTGCAGACAAAGATAATGAGTCCTTCGCAAGATTCCTACTTCAGTGCCCAAGGCTGCAGCCGCGCACGTCTTGTGAAGAAACACACCCTACCTGGCTTTAGACGGAGTCTTTTATGAGTACGTCCTGTGTGGGGAGCGCGAAAGTAACAATAAAAAAACCGTAAGATGTTACTGCCCAATGCACTTTAATGATGTCACCGTATCTCCTCATCAAGCAGCCCCCGCTGAAAATTGAAAGAGATAAAAAAAAGTCTCATTAAGGGCCTCGTCCGCTGTGGCAGCATCATATGTATTTTTAATTGGGCCTAAGGCATCCGAAGCCTTTGTTTATCTGGTGGTTGAAATAAATATGTGCAGTTCTTCTCTATTCTTTGAAAGCTGCTCTTTCAGCGTTTTCCTCGTCAGTCATGCGCCATTGCTCTTTCTTCATGGACTGCTGCGTTTTCCTCTCCACCTTTTCTTTCTTTTTTTGACGCTGAACGAAAGTGCCAGCTATGCTGACGGCTGCCTGACCAATACATTGTTCGATGTGAAGCACACGCTGACACTTGCCTCACTGCCAGATCAGTCGCCCAGCCCCCTCACTCACCCTACACAACAAAGCCCTATCGGATGCGGCGGTAAACGATTGCAGGAACATATCCAACAATTCTCGAACTAGACCCCTTCGATGGCACTGCGTCGTTCCATTGCACTACAGATTTTTTAACGGCAGATCTGTTTAGGCCGACACAAATCCGTCCCGCGAATACCGAAAACTCGGAGCGAACGTAAGCGCGTGCCTCGTCGCGAGGAGGAACAACTTTGATTACAAAGCATGTCAGCGCTAAACGCGTTGGATGAGAGTGGATCCCTCTTCACAGGATTCCATATGCTGCCTTCGCCACCTGGCCCCTGGTAACCAGCCGTAGCTGATCCTCCAAGGCAGGGCTGGACAGCAAGATCCCCGATCGCTCGCTAGGGGTAAGGGTGGAGTTCTTAGTTGAGGAGTTGCGGATGGGGAGCGGTAGTTTTGGGCTGACGTCGCACTCCCCCATCAAGTGGCGAAGAGTACCGAGCTGCTTGCATAACGGCAGGTCTTGTCGTGCTGATTTGGAAACAAGCTATTGAGTAAGCGAGAGTGAGGGAAATATCCTGACTGAATCTGTCGATACAGTACTTGCTGCTGCCGCGGGAGTTCTGGGTGCGGGGCAGGAAGTTTCTGTCTATCCTCTCGATAGTGCCGCACTATCTCTCTGTAGGTCAGCATAGGTACACCTCTTGCCTCCTCATCAGCCGTTTCCCGGTACATTAACACGCAGGCCTGTCGGGGGGCAAACTCATTGCTCTCCACCAAGGAGTGGGCTGGAACCCATACTAACTCAACATGGCTCTCTGGAGGTGTTTTGTCCATCAGGATGCGTAGTACCCGCCGGGACACCCAGCCTGACTGGAAGTTCCTGTACGCCTGCTGTGAGTCGGTGACAACTTTGGAAATTCCCGGAAGGGTGAGGGCTAGGGAAATTGCCATCTCTTCCGTTTGTTCCACATCTCTGATTTAAAACGATGCGCTTTTCCGCAGCTCGCCCCTAGTTGTCACCACCGCCACTGCTCTGGTCGTCCCGTTGTTTTTGGAGGCGTCCGTGAAGACGACACCGTCTTCGCTCTCCAGTAGCCTGTTCAGGGCACGAGCCCTAGCCTCACGCCTGCCGCCATGGTGAGCCGGATTCATGTTCTTCGGGAGAGACATGACCTTGATTGCGTCTAGCCATTTGTCCGCAAGCTGTTCTCGATCGGTCAGCTCTGCCACGTTCCAGCCGATTCTTCCTAGGACACGGCGCCCCGCCTTAGTGTGACTCAGCCTCTGGTTTTGGCTAGATAAGTGGCCCTCAACCAGCTCGTCCACTGTAATGTGTAGAGCCATCTGGAGGAGCTTGACCGTCGACGCAGTCATGGGAACTCCGATGTCTTGTTTCACTGCCTTGCGTATTACTGTGTCCACCTGGCTCTTTTCTACCTTGTTCGTGAGGAGGTAAGGTGTGGCGTACGTTATTCTTGACACCACAAAGGCTTGTACCAGCCTCAGGGTGTCGTTGTCCTTCAGTCCTCTCCACCTTGTTGCCACCCGCCGAAGCATGTGCAGGATCTGTCCTAAGGCGTGCATAAGCTTGAGCACAGATGTAGTGGCCTTGTTGTCTGCCTGGATGGTGAGCCCCAGGATATTAACACTGGGCCCTGGAACGATGTCTTCACCCTCTAGGACCACCTTCACATCTTCCTTCTGTGTCTTGAGCGCCCGAGGGCGGACAACCACCAGTTCAGATTTTTCAGGTGAACATCGCAGTCCACACGCCTTCGCGTATTTACCAACCACATCTGCGCCTGCTTGCAGCGTATCTTGAATCCACCCTAATGAGTCCACCTTCGTCGTCTAGAGCGAAATGTCGGCGTAGAGCGCGTGCCCCAAACCATCGACTACTCCTAGTGCCTTGGGCAGGCCTAATAGTGCCATATTAAAGAGAAGAGGCGACAGGACGGATCCCTGTGGGGTCCCCTTACTTCCCAACACTATGGATGGAGATACCTCTTCCCAACTTGATTCGAGCCCTACGGCCTGTCAGGAAATCCCGCGCATAGTTGTATGCCCGCTCTCCGCAGCCTGTGTCCTGAAGGTTGGCTAGAATACTAGCGTGGGAGACGTTGTCAAACGTTCCTTTGAGGTCCAGTGCCAAGATTGCTCTAGGCGATTGCTTGTTGGCTTGTTTTATGACCTCTTCCTTCAGTTGCAGCAGTACGTCCTGCGTGCTTAAGTGCCTCCGAAATCCGAACATCGAGTCCGGCATCTGAGCAGTGCTGTCCAGATGTTTTAAATGCAGAGCATTTCTTTAACTCCCGATGTCACCCGTTCTAGGCGTCCGTAGTAGTCCGCATCGCTCGCAGGTGCGCCTTCTCCCCCGCTCCTCCTCTCCCGCATCACGCTACCCTCCTCGCTCTCAACAACAGGTCCGCACCCCTCCCCCTACACTATATAAAAAAATAATTTGCAGCCTATTCGCCTGTTCAACACCATTCTTTCCATAACCGTGCTCACGCAGGACTTGAGGGAGGTAGGCTGTAAGTTATCTATGTGTGCAGACTTCCCAGCCTTTGATATGAACCGGACTTCCGCCTCTTTCCAGCTGCCTGGCAACACGCCGCTTTCCCAGGCACTATTCATGTCCAAGGAGCTCTTTTCCGGATTTGTCGCTAAGGTTGTTGAGGAGTCTGTAAGTAATAGTGTCCGGCCCTGGGGAACTGCGTCTATTACATTAAGAAATGGCCGTTCTTAATTCAGAGTGGATGAAATGCCTGTCCAAGACCTCATTAGAGGTGCCTCTGTACAGCCCAGGTTGCTCCACACTCTTCTCCGTATTCAGGTACCTGTCTTTGAGGTCTTCCATTAGTTTCTTCGCACCTCCTGCGTAGTTGCTTAATGTGCGCTCCGTGCTTCGGTTGGTAGTGCTTTTGCTGGCCAGTGGGTATATGAGATGGCAGAGCAATTGCCAAGTCTTAAGGGTAGAGAGTGTCCCACGCAGATAGTCACAGAGGCTGAGCCAACTCTCTTTAAACAGCTTGGCGGCATACTCAGCTGCTTTCCTGCTAATTTCATTATTCTCCTTCCGCAATTTCCTATTAAGTCGCTACCGCTTCCAGCGCTTGGTGAGGCTGCGTCTGGCTTCCCAAAGGTGCGCCAGTCGTGCGTAGATGCATGGAGTCTGGTACGTCGTGACAATCTTCTGCGTGTGCTTGTCCACCAGCGCCAGCTTCTCCTTTTCCCAGTTCTCGTACGGCTGGCCCTCCACCTCCTCCTCTGAACAGTCTTCCTGCTCTTTTCTTAGAATGTCCCAATTCGTGATCTGTGCTGTCCCCATCCTCGCCTTAAACACCGGTCCTTTGATTGCGATACGTACTACGGCGTGGTCCGAGCCCAGCTTCACTCCCGAATTTTGCCATGTAGCATCGAGGGTCCAAGCTAGGAATGATAAATATGGTGTGGTGTCTCTTGAGGTGCTCTTGCCTGCACGGGTAAGAGTGTATGGTTTGTTGAGGAGAGCGAGGTTAAAGTGGTCAATCAGGTTCGCCAATGTTCTTCCCCTCTTAGAACAAAACTTGTATCCCCACGTCGTGAGAGTAGCGTTAAAGCCCCCAGTATAAGCAATGGTCGAGAGCCTGCCTTTGTCGCGGCGTCTTGAATTGTACCGGCGACAGCTAGACCTTTCTTGGTTGGTCGGCAATACGCGTTGAGCACACATTGTCTGCGCATCCGATACTTCTGCTATTTACCTCAATCAGGGTGTGCTCACAGGCCTTCTAGTCAGTCAGGTGTTGGGTAGCTGTGATGGTGTTACGCACTAGGACGGCCGTGCTTCCCTCCGTAGGATCTGCATAGGTTACAAATCCGGGGAGTCTGGGTCTTTTATTTGTCTCTTGCAGAGCTACTAAATCTTGCCTGTACTCGTGAGATTCCACGTACTGCTGCAACTCCCCCAACTTTTCTCTTATTCCACTGCAGTTCCACTGAATAACGACCGTGACGTCCGCATTTTTCTTAGTTCGGCGCTCCATCTTGGCTCAGACTGTGATTCATCGCGGTGAGGCTCCCTTCCGCACTTGTCTTCACATAAGCCACCCCTTTCCTGGTTTTGTGAGCAAGTAAAAGTTGATTCACCTCCACCAGCCGGCATCGTCCAGGATTACGCGTGGGCTTACGCCACATGAGGTGCTCCCACCCTCGTCGTCGTCGTCATGTAGCCACCGGCGTGCCACGTATTCGCCGCACCGAAGGCAATGACGACGGATCTGCCAAGCCTTCCCTTTACAATCTACACGTGGAGACGACCTCCGAACCAGCTGACGAAGAAGTAGAGGTTTACCGTTGTGAGGACGCGCTACAAGGGGATTTGCGCTAGCACGGCCGCTCGATGGAAACAAGTACATCGAGCGCCCGTAGGCCTCCGTTGCTGTGCCGTCGGAAGGCGACTACGAAAGGGACGACGACGATTGCTACTGAATAAAACACTGTACATACTTTTAACAGAATGGCAAGTTGGGCCAGTTGGTGTTGCTTTATCTTGAAAACAGGCGCGGAAAGACATTGGCGTCGTCCGGTGTATTTCTCGTCTTAGTCAACGTCTTTCCGCGCCTGTTTTCAAGAAGACTGTACATACTTTAATGGTCCTTTCTTTACAGTGCCGTCCAAAACCTTTGCACTGCTGGGTTCCGACTGCTCGCTCTCTAATGGGATCTGCTGTGAGTGTGGGGAGAAGCTAGGTTGAACCCCAGCTCTGCTGTTTTTCCAGCCTTGCACCACTAGTGCAAGCTGAGCCAAGCCATTTTTTTTATTGGCAGCATTTTATGGCCTTTTATGGCATTTACAAGAGATTACCAACCACTCCAGCCGCGGGCCTTTCGAGGTCATTCTTTGCCACAAATTTAGTATTTCATCACTCCATGGGGTCTTTCTTCTCGCCCACCTTTTTACTTGCGTCCTTTAGTAGCCTTTTAGTTAAATGGGGGAATCACCGGTTGCCCGTCGTTCGCATTACATGACTGGCCCAATCTTACTTTTAAGCTTCCTATGGCAGAGAATGTGTTTGACGAGAGCCTGTACCCTAATCCACAACTCCGTTCCGTTGTGCATGAGTGGCTACCCCTAGCTTTCCTTTTTCGATGTCTCGTTGGCCCGAGTATATTTTCAGGGGCATATGTGAACAACGCCCCATGATGCCATGGCCTGGCATCGGTGACGATGCCAGGCTATGCTGATGCGCTCCGTTCAGGACGCTTGTAAATAGATCGTCCTCTTATTGTAAACACATGGTTTCATCACCAACTAAGGTTCCTGTCATCAGTTCTGCTGTCACGTAACATTTTGGTGAAGGTGCTGGGTACATCCACATCACGGCCTTCCAGCATCACCCCGTCAGAGCTTCTAAGCATTCTCCTGAAGGTGCTTGGGGCGTGTTGGCTCGCTTCAGCCCCGATGTTCCATGGACATGCCCGTGTCTCCAGCCGAATACCTATAAAGACCAGCCGTGACGTGACGTGCCGTGTGCGGGGAACAGACAGCGGTGCCGCTACACCCCAGCTAAGTATTCTGGCATGTGTCCAAGTGCCCTGGACGCTTCGTAGCTGCATTGGTGGGTATCTCTGTTCTGGGCTGTTGCTCACCCAGCTAGTTATCTTCACCCGTGGTGGCAAGAACCTCTTGACTGTTTATACTCACGTCATCCTCAGTGCGCCCGTGCATGCACTGTGGCCTCAAACCGGGATGGTCTTCTTTGACCGGGGGAGGGAGTTATGTCATGGGACATACGTGGACAGTGCCTTCAAAAAATTAAAAGGAGCGCAAAGAACGAGGACAGAGAAACACAGTGACTGCACGAACGATCGCCCAGTCTACTGTGTTTCTCGGTCATCGTCCTTTGCGCTCTTTCTAATTTTCTTGAAGCCATGAACCAACACGCCCAACAAAGCATTCTATTAAGGGAATAATTCCCCATAGAGTCATGGCCCGGCATCGACGACAACGAAGGGGTAGCTGGTGTGCAGCATACGCGGGCTTTATTATGACCGCTCTTAAATAGATAATCCTCATTTTGTAAGTACATTGCTTGATCAGCAACCATACTTCTTGTCATCTATTCGGCCGCCTCGTAACAATATATAGCTTGTGCCAATTGGGGATACGATCGCTTCCTTTGGACCGAAGGCCGTAATCATGGCCATCAGTCCCCAGCTGCTGCGTAGCACCTGTCCGACGCGGCAGTGAGTCCATCAAAACAGCAGAGCGTGCTAAGGGTACCCGGGCCCGAAAGGCTGCTAGTGGAAGTGGAATTTGGCACAGCGTTCTACACTAGAATTTTGTCATGCGAGGACATCTAAGGGCTATTACAGAACCTGTTAAAATTGAATGCTACGTTACGGGGGATATGAAGCAGCAGGTTAGGGCGCTGAAGTGTTGAATAGGGAGCATATTCTGCGACATCGAAGCCACCGAGAAAGAAATTGCTTGGATGCTTGACCACAAAGATAGGCGGGGAATATAGAGACACTCTACAAATTAGTGCGCATGTTGTGCAATTGTGGCGGTTGCAATCAAGGTAAAATGGGATACCAGTTACAGGTTGTACCACTGTATTCTCAGATCTAAGTTCGCGGTGTAGCCTACAAAAATGAGCAAAAGAACCAAGATGGTCTGCGCATATTGTTACGGATCAACTCTCCCGTCCTTCCGGGCTTGATTTTTTGTTGCAGCAGGCGTCCGGGCTGCTGAGGAATAATATCGTATGTTGTTCAAGATGAAAGGTTTTTCAGTGATCCCGAGGCTTCGGAAGAGACTGCGCTTCAGCTGTTGTGCTGTTTGCGCGGAGCAATGACGTTTCCGCAGCGCTTGTACTTCTGATGCTAGTGAAATCGTTAATGCTTTCAACGACCATTTCCAGTCAGTATTTACAGATGATAACAACGTAAGGCCACCTTTTGATAAATATAAAGGGATACCCCCAATTGAAGACCTGCAAATTTCCGAAGCTGGAGGAATTTTTTCTTTGCTCTTGAACTGAGATATAAGAAAATCCCCGGGGGCTGACCGAATACTAAATGCTTTCTTAAAGGGACACTGAAGTGATATGTAAACATTGCGGGATTACTAGCGCAAATTGTAGTCCGGAGTCCCCAGGCCATGTTTCGACCACTCTAGGCGCGTTTACGCGATTTTATTTAGTAGAAAAACTAATTCGAAAACGCTGTCCTCCTCTCTTTACGCTCGCCCATTTTCTGTGGCGTTTTCGTGTGACGTCAGGAGGGGATGAGCTGGCAATTGGCTGCGCCACGGCTGCGCTACTGCACGGCTCCCCGGCCGACAGAGCCAGTCGGCCCAGCGTTTCGGCCGCCGGCGGGTCGTCGCAATCAAGGAGGTTAAAAAAAATTGCTTGGTCGCAATTCGTTCGCTTAGTTGAAACGAAGCCAGGACACGTTTGTGAATGGAAGAATGTGCCTTTCTTTACTTGGTTTGTTTGTACACTGTATCTAGCTCCAAGTCAAGGTCGCTTCACACAAGCGCTGCACATGCGACGCTTCGCTGACTGGTACGCCAGTAGGAAAATATAAGGCCTCTTGAAGGCGGGAGAAGAGTCAGCGAAGTCAATATAGGTACTAAGCAAATAAAATCAACTGATATTTTTACCGTACAGCGTAAAACTAGGGCGCGGGAAGCACGTTTTTGCGCTGGGCGAACAAGCACAGCGGTCAGCAGCACGACTACGCATCTGCGAACGCTTTTCCGTCTACGAAATGCAATTGCTAGACGTGAGCTACTGTGGAAACTCGGGCGACGTTTACTGCACGATCGCAGTACAACAAATAGTCACCTAAGCGGCTTGAAATGCCAAAACTAAATAAAAGTGTAAACCGGTTGTACAATATATACCCTATATTAGCAAGGCTTTCGCGTCCCGCTCCGTAGCCTAGCGGTCTGAGGCGCTAGGAATTCTCGGCAAATGTTTTGCGAGTCATGAGTTCGAATCCCCGCGGGTACGTGCTTTTTTTTTTGTAAGTTAACTTTTTTGTTTTCCGCCGATGTTTTCTATGTTGAGTTCACCTTTTTTGGGGCCGCAACGTTCATGGCTACACGAACTAGTTCACAAAACGCGCGCAGGCTGGCACTGGCGCGCTAGCGAGTTCTCGTTGGCGTGCTGTTGCCATAAGCACCGACTGCTTGCAGGCAGTGGGCACAGGCCAGAATGAACAGACCCTTGGCCTGGTGCGAACACGCTTTTTACGATACAGGCATGAGGGAGGCAAGCTCCAAATATGGGCGAAAAGCGCATGACATTTGGGCGTCTTCGGGTACGCGGAGGGCGTTCATGCACTGCGTAGGTCTCGGCTAGTGAATGCTACGACTACAAGCCGTCCTGGGAGGCTTATCTTGTGCATTTTACAGCCGACAACATGGCAGAAGCGCGGTACGATGATTACTGAGATATTGAGAATGCCCATCCAACAAAGCCATTGGTTATGTTTTACAGAACCGAAACCGAAACCGAAACTTGTGTGATTGCTAACGTTGGGCATCGTCCAATCACGGCGCCCCTCCTCTCAACGTCACAGCCTTAGTTGGTGCGGCCGCCGCAAACCGCGCATGGTAGTTTTTCTTCTTTCGCGCTTTGTAAAATAATTACCGATTTGTCAACCGGATAAATGATGAAAAGTGTGCTAATTTGAGCCAGTCTACGCAGTGCAAGCAAAAACGGGAGCTTGACAAATTCACTTCAGTGTCCCTTTAAAAAGATACGCCGAGTGGTCCTCTAAATGTCTGGCTATTATATTTAATGCATCACGGTTTATGGGTAAATTGCCGGACGACTGGACGCTGTCGGTGATAAAACCACTACACAAGCAAGGCAGCAAACAGAATATTCCGAATTATCGCCCAATAGGTCTGACGAGCACTTGCTGCAAACTGCTAGAGCATGTCATTCACACGCACATTACCCTTTTCCTCGATACCCATTCAATTCTGTCTCACACCAACATGGCTTCCGGCGCGGTTTTTAAACAATAACCCAACTTGTTGAAACTACCCATGATTTCGCTTCAGCCATAAACGAACGATATCAAGTGGACGCAATTTTTCTGGATTTAGCGGAGGCTTTCGATAAGATCTCCCATCCAAAGTTACTCATCAAACTCACGGACCTTCTAAAAAAATTTCTCCCACCTCCCCTCGCGGGAACCCCTGTGTAGATACGACGCATAGGGGGTTCCGTTGTTGTTTCCGTTAGGTTGATTCTCCCATCGCGTGAAACGTGCCGTGAACCCCCTGCCGCTCCTATGACGCAACGTGGCGCGGCTATGACGCAACACAATCCAACACAATTCACATTAATCCAATCCAAACCAATCCAAATCCAATCCAATCCAATTCAATCTAAGCCAAGCCAAGCCAAGCCAAGCCAATCCAATCCAATGCCCCTCGCGAGAGAATGTTCGCTATCGGAGTGGAGAGGGGGTGAGCGGCGGAGAGCGCAGCTCGCGCGGCGATGAGAATGGGGGAGGGGTGTGGACGGACAACAACAACGCCGTATGGAGGGACAAGGCGAGTGAATGAGATGCAGTCGCATCTAAAATTCCCAGGTCTGTAATTGGGTTAGTTCTTTTGTCACGGGTCGTAAGCAATATGTATTATACAAAGAAACTACTTCAGAAGTTTTGAATGTGTGCTCTGGCGTACCACAAGGTTCAGTACTGGGCCTGTTACTATTCCTAATCACCCGCCGCGTTGGCTCAGTGGCTAAGGCGTTGCGCTGCTGAGCACGAGGTCGCGGGTTCGATTCCCGGCCGCGGCGGCCGCTTTTCTAATGGAGGCGACCGGTGCCCATTCCTGATATAGAAGTTCAAACCAACTTTGTAGCAGTCTCACAGGTCAAAACTTTCCTCCTACTAGGACTTATGCTATAGCAAGACGGAGCGGGCATGGCAAGCAACACTCCATAACTTTCAAATCACAATTCATCAAGTTCTACATCTCATCCGCCTTATCACAAAAGCCGACATGGCCTCAAAGAACAGGACACCATTAAAATAGTACAAGCATTAATAACGAGTAGAGTTACGCTGGGAACGCCATATCTAGCCCTGAAAAAAAACGAAAAAGAAAAAAATTACACCATCTTCCCGTGGGGAACCCTGATGACGCTGCGAAGCATCATGGGGGTTCCGTGTGGTTCCATTGTGTTGCCGTTATGTTGAGTGATCTGGTGTTTAGTAGCGCCAGAGGGAATTCCGCATCCGGGTCCACACCGGTGGCAGAGGCACGCAAGTACTGTTATGTTACAGTGAATAGGTCGTGGTTCTTGAGGCGCCGAAACTCGCCCATCATGTTCTTGTCGATGTTGTGGTCTCTGTGGTAGAATCGGTAGTCTCCGTCAGCGTTGGTGCACCGGCTGATAGCAACGCACACGCCCTTCTCTTCGCAGCTTTGTCTCCTCCTTTTATTCAGCGGTTCCCCTACGGGAAGATGACGACGGTGTTTGAACGCGAAGCTATCTCGTGATGAATTCTCTGGTTGGCCAATCCCTAGTGGAATCCTGCCGCAATCATCATCAGAGGCGCTGTGGACGGGGCACGGACGCAGGACATCCCCCCGAGCAAGAGATGCTTCGCATCTAAAACTTAATATCTTGATCTAAAAAGCCGAAAAGTTTTCTCTCGGTTTACCCCTCACTGCTTGTACAGACAAATTAGTGCAATTAGGCTTGCACAAAACTCGGGAGGAATTTGCTGAAGCCCACAAAACTAGCCAATTGGAACGACTAAAACTCACCAAAACGGGAAGACACACCCTTCGAAAACTGGGTTACGAAGTCTCAAAAGAATATAACGTTAAATAACGCATCCTTTTACATGTTAGAAAGAACATCAATATCCCTCCGGTATCAAGAAACATGCATCCGATTCACAACAAAGCACGACGCAAGGCAAGAGTTCAAGCTCTTCGAACTGCATACCGGAAACGGCCTGATGTTAGGTACGCCGACGCATCACCATATACCAGTCGATCAGCTGAACCCATCAGCATAGTCAATAATAAGGGACTGGAGCTAGCTTCTGCTTCTATACCTACCAGGGACATCGACATGACCGAAGAAGCAGCCATTACCTTTGCAGCTACCACTGGCAAAGAACATGTCACTATCAACCCGGACCCCCAGCCAGCGCGTCGAAACTTCCAAATCGGACGCATTTCAGTAACAGCAGCCAAAATTCAATCGACCCAACGTGATTTACCCGAAATTTTCATCATATGGACACCGGATCGTTCATCACTGGAATGAAATGAGGCGGCGTATGCCGCAGCCCGAGCTCACACACACACACACAGGGCGCCTCCTTCTGAGATGTCAGCCAGTCAGTCATTCCGTGAGCCCAATACGAGAAGTAATCACCAGAAGATACAGTGACGTCTGGCCCACTACCGCTTGTGACAAAGAACCTTTCCGCCTCCACATCTCAACATGTCTCGGGAAGGCACGGTCATCTGCAGACAGCGCCAGACTAACACATTTCCACATGGTACATTACTAACCTCAATGTATCCGACATTATACACATACACTTAAACATTCTGCAAAGAGCCATGCACTGTCTTCCTCAGGGTATGGGAGCGCCGCCACACACCATCCCTCGCCAAAAATCCAAATCCCTCATTTGAGCAGTGGGAGGATCGGTTGACCAGCTCCAACCCGGATCACCAAAAACATCTGGTCGACCGGGCAAGACAGCACGAAAGGAACCAGGGCTTCCTGGACTAAGAAGGTGCCCCACCTGGCGCCGAACCTAAAAACATTGACTGCTCTATTATTAAATTTTTCCTCCTCCTGAGCTTCCTCCTTTGTTGATGTTAACTCTGTGAAGAGGCCTTTAAGTACCCAGGTGGTCAAAACTAATCCAGAGCCCTTCAATATGGCGCGCCTTAAGAGCCAAGTGTAGCTTCGGTACGTAAAACACCCAGAATTTGAATCGGCTTTTAGTAGCGAAACCTTAAGGCGCACAGCACCTTACGTTGAACCAAATGCGAGGCACCAGTTCATTCCTTCTTGGTCACATCTTGAATCTACCGCGAAGCAACTCGCCAATGTGTCCAAACGTATCTAGAATATTTCGCGACTATACAAACCATTGAAAACAAACCCCTTCGTGTTAGTATTGAATGAAAAAAAAAATGGTGCATAACATAATGCCATTATCCCCCTATATAACCAAACTCCATGTCGTAGACGCGTCTGAGCCCCGGGTACTTATTTTCTGCAACTAGACCCAACACAAAAGACTGGGTTTGACTTATAGGTTTTCCTCATTTCCAAACAAATCCAGATTTTTTACGTTTCGAAATGAGCACACCTTACAGCATGCGCTGCCAACCGAATAAAAATTGTCAAGTTGCTCCCGCGCATCGTAACTTTTGCACATTGGCGCAATCGAGAAGGCTTCTGACGCCCACAGTGTACGTACCCATTGAGTAGTTACCTCGTTGGTAGCAAAAACTTATCTGAACAAGGTAATCACATGTTCGGGATTTGTGCGGGCGGAAGCCGAACGTCGCGTTCCTCGGCGAAGCGATCGCGTAAACAACATACGCAGCTTCAGCCACCGGCGTGTCTGCAGGAGCTTCATTCGAGCAGTCATCGATGTCAACTTGCTTTCGCGACCGGGAAGAGCAGCATGCGAACACAGTTACAGTCAGAAACACAGTTCCAACCCAGTGTGAAATTACACTGGCTGTTAAACTCAGTGTAAACATTTCGAAGGTTCCGTTTACCTCACGCTTCCTTCTTGTGCGTAATGGTAGAGTCATCTTAGCGGCTAATTGTCATATAATTTTTTTTCTAGATAGTTCCGGTAAAAAATTAGTTTCCCGTAACCAAACTTCCTCCGTGGATCGCCATGTATTGACAGCAAACAGTAATTCTGCAACGTTTACAACTTCACTGCAAACTAACTGCAACAAGTAAATTAAATCCGTCATAATAGTCCAGTCCTCTTAGCGCCCCATTGTCATATGATTTATTTCGACTTACGATAACACAAGAGTTTGACAAGTTTTCTTTTACCATGCTCCCTCAGTAGGTGGCATTGCTTCAATCCGCAACAGGCAATGTGGGCAAGCCAGCTTGCAAAAACCGAGCTAATACTGAGTCTTTTTAAAGTCGACTTCACCTCTAAAAACAAGTACATTGGTGGGAAGAGAATTTTTTGGGCGGGCTGCGGGGGGAGAGTATAAGCCTATTTGTATCAAAATATGAGAGAAAGCGTCACACATGAGGTCGTCAAGGCCAGCCCTACGAAAGCTCCGCTGTTAAACGAGAGGAGCAAGGAATCTGTTTTATATGGTAGAAATTAGAGTCCGCAGAAAAGCGGAAGCGTACAGGGACCCCAATCTCCTGTGGTCATGTAAACGGAGGGATACCCAAACCCCCAAGCGTACTCAGCTATTTTGGTGAAATAGCATACATTCATTTTGCGCCCACTTACGCAAAACATAGTTTGATTATGGCGCATGAGCAATGGGAACAACGCAAAGTAGTAGCGCACCCTAAATATCTGCGTAGGGCTTCGTATGATACACCAAAGCGCCGTTGTCATGACGGCGTCGCACGTCCCTTCACCTGTCCAATGGTCCCTATCGCTCAGGGCTCAGGTACAGCTGTGGCAAATGGTAAACAGCAAAGCTGTTTCCGGAAACCAACCCTTTGAAAAACGCTAAATCGCAGTCTACGGGTGCAGCGCACGCGCAAAAGGGGCGAAAATCATTTGCGCGCGCATGCGCAGATGCATCCGGCGCCATACCCGGAGCCATTTTCCAATCTGCCAATATTCTCTGTTGTCGTGCAGTATTTGCACTCCGATCAAGTGTGGCGGTCATGCGGCGCATTCGTCTGTTCGTTCCGCCGGTTGGGAGGCAGCGAGACGAAGTTGGCAGGGGGGGGAACCCCGGTTCACCGCAGCTGCAAGTGAGGCTCGTGATAGGGCGTGTAAGGTCCACTTATGAGGTCAGTGGCCAGGCGCGCAGGCTGCGCGTGAGAACCCGCCCCTTTGTCTGGTGGCTCAACACTGTGGACTCTACGCGGCAGCCGTCGCCAATTCGTCACGGCACGTATAGGCGCCGCATAGTCCGGCCAACGGGATTCCGCTGGGATGATCCCCCATTCAGGACGCAGTCGGTGTCGACGGATTTGTAAGACCCACTGATGAGGTAAGTGGCCAAACGCCCGGGCGGCACGCGAGAACTCGCCACCCTGTCTGGCGGCGAAGCACTTCCTATACTACAGAGTGGCCGGCGCCAATCCGTCACGGCGCGGACGGGTGCCGGATTGTCCGGCCGGGGTAGCGTCGTGGGGATAGCCCCCGTTGAGGACGCTGACGGTGCCGCCGGGTTCCGAAAATCATTGGCGTGGCGCGCGGGGGAGGTGTGATTACCGACGTCGGAACGAGCGCCGCGCGAGCCTCCATAGTTAACACGCTCCGGTGAGCACGACGCACAGTCGCCGACTTTCGCACTCACCCTTCGGGGTCGTGTGCGCTTTCTGGCCCGCGAGAGGGCCGTTGACCCAAAGATGGCGGCGAATCACTGAATATTCCGTTGCGCGCTGAGTGACAGCGGTCTACATGAATTTGGGCACTCCCTTACGCGTGTAGGAATGCTACAGGGGCGTTCCCGAGAGAGCATGAGCTCGAGGTGTTTAAGACCGAACTTGGCCGTTAGAAAACATTCTTGTCTGAGCACTGAGCTGGGCAGTTCCCGGCGGGAGAAGGAGTCTCGACCGTTAAAGCTAGGTTGGGATTTGTGAGCCCTCTAGGCTAGAGGTTAGGATTGCGTCGGAAGTTTCGGGAACAGCGCCGTACCGGCCAACTAGACGGATCCTGCGGCGAGAACGTAGTCTCGGCCGTCGTTTGTGTACGCTCCGAGGATAGGAGAGTTAGACGGAGTGGAGAAGCTCCAGTGATTTGTACGCACTTAGGCTAGCGTCTAACTGCACTTCGAAGTTTTCACCTTATTACTCATGTACCCAGTAATCCTTCTGTAAATAGCTGTATATAAACTTTCGTTTCACTTAATCAACCCCAACGCCTCGAGTTCGTCAATTCGACCACCATCTCCAAGAACTTCAACACCATCGCCCTGCCAGCCTCCTGCCAAATCAAGTGGAGACCGGGCGATTGGGTTCCTGATCGACAACGGACTTCGGGGAAACGAACAACAACAATCTTTACTGGGCTCATTGTTCGGGCGACACCATCACCTAGGTGATTCCACGAAAGAACAAACATGCGTGTACGCGCGCATCGCTCGTTTTTTATATTTTATTAGTTGTTCGAAAGACAGAGAATACCTTAAAACTGCAATCCACTTTCCTCTAGCGTGTGTACTTCGCGAGAAAAAAGTTCCAAATGTGGCGCGGACGACGCAGGATTCCCGGCGGCTGCAGTTTTTTCCAGCTTTGGAGCTTTGCGCTCGGCAAGGTTTGATCGTTCTGCCTAACATTTGTTAAAATTCGCGTACCTTCGTTTTATCAGTAGCTTCTTGACGTAGTTTGAATGAGTGAAGGATATAAGGAGGGCTCGTAGAACATGCCCCCGTCTCGGTTTGTAGAACTTAGCCTCCTCAATTCGAAGGGAGCCTGGTTAGGTGAATGGGCCTCCAAACCAAGTTGTTTATTTGGAATGGCCTGGGAAGAAGAGATGTCTAGCTACCTGGCCGTCAACCTGAACCAAAGCACCCCAATTTCAAATCGATGGAAACCGAAGGTGAGAGCGGCAGAAGGAAAGCTTTATCCATGGAGAAACAGACACGTTGCTCTGTTCACTAGGGCCCATGTCTGCAGTACGATAGCATACCCGCTGTCTTGTACGGGGCCCGCGTAACCACCATCGACGCAGACTCCCTGAATAAGCTGCACCGCTCCTGGGCGGTATTCCTCTGGCGTTCCACGTACGAACCCATGCACCGCTCAAACCTCTTCTGGAGTCTGGAAAAGGGTGGCTTGGGTCTCGTCGATGTGTACCTCAAACTGACAGTGCAGCGGTTCCTGTACTTCATCGACCTACGCGATCTGTTTCTTGTAGCAGCCACGCAGTGCTTTGGTGCCAGAAATTTGACCTCATAGCTCGCCACGACAGCATCTCTGCTTTGAAACGCGAGCAGCGAAGTTTTACAGAGAAGTCGCTCTAGCTCTAGCCCTGCTTGGGCAGCATTTTTGGGGGGAGAATTTACTCAAAACAAAGTTCAGGAAACTGTACTGGGACCTCGTGGAGAAGGTCTTGCCACCCCCTCTCTACCAACAACCCCCAACATCTGACGGCGTCTTTAAGAGAATAAGAAAACTCCCTGTGCCCACCGGTACAAAGGACTTCTTCTTCCGCCTTCACATGGGAGTACTGCCCGCGAAGGCACGTTTGGAGGAGGGGATTCTTCCTCCACGGCGGCGCGGGGTGCCTCATTTGCGGGAAGCGGGAAACGGCGGAACACGTTCTCATTCAGTGCAACACCGCAGCAGTCTTCTGGGACGAGCAGCAGACTGCGTTCGCTAAGCGATGGGACCTGTCGTGGTCAGGTCTCCGGCGCCTGAGCACACCCACCGGAAACAAGGCGCTTCGACACTGCATGCTCGCCATTGGGCTCCACTCTCTGTGGAGGGCTAGAGTGTACGCAGTGGAGTGCGCTAGGAACCCGAAGCCTGCCTGGCGGCACTTTACGGTAAAGGTTGAATGAACTGTGAGCGTGCTGGGGGATCCCGACGCCGACTCCGTGCTGCGCGACTCCCTGCAAAGCGGTTGCCAAGCCCTGCAGCACTTCAAAGAAAAAGAAATGCATCGCTGGCAACGGCTGTGACTCACGGGAGGTCCTACCACTGCGTTTTCACAACGCCGTTTTTCATTGATCATGCGTCCTTTGATCAATCCAGAGTACACATATACATGTTAACACAGTACACACCCAACATTTTCTGTTGAACACTTGTGATTTTACAGGGTTTTTAACCGTCATAGTTTCCTGTTAGAACCTTTCGTTGTACCTACAGTCTTATATGCGTTGTGCATTTTGTGACTGGCGAAGACTCGCTGGAGTCGTGACTGAACGTTCCGTCGCGACGGTGTTTACGCCTGTGGACGTCAACCTCTCGTGCTTGTCAGTGTATCATGTATATATGTACATCTGTGTAAATAAGCGTTGTGTTACAAAAAAACGGTTTCTAGCTCAGTGGGAAGAGCGCCACGTACCTCCCGTTGTGGCCAGAGAGTCGTGGGATCGAAACCGGGCGCCGCCCAACTATTTCTTTTTATAGTGGACAGTACTGACGTCAGCCCAAGCGCTGACGGGGCTGAAGATACGCGCATGCGCAGTAGAGTGCGGACGGCGGACGATAAGCGAGGGAGAGACACAGCCCCGAGCATGAGATGCTCCGCATCTAAAAAGTCAAATGGATTGTCCCTAACTTTGACGCACCCTATCTCCGTATCTATAATTGTGACCAACTTGGAAGTGATAGGTAATGTCGACCAGATATATGTGAACAGATCTGTAAAATATCGCTGCTTACAAAAAATATTCATGGACGCAAAAAAAGATTGACTGCTTTTTCGAAAAGCCGTAACATTTAAAATCAAAATTTAAAAAACGCTCTAGATTTTCTTCAATATTGCGGAAAACAGATTCCTTAAAAGGGTCCACGATACTGCTGAAAACATCTTTTATCATTTTGTTTGTACCGAAGTTATAAGCGTCTGAAATCATGCGTTCGAGACGCGTATCCGCTCCGTGAGATCCGCTACTCCCGCTGTTTTTCGGGCTTGCGCTTTGACAAAAAAGGTGCCTGTTCGCATTCTACGGCCACACCTGGGACGTTTCGACCTTTGACGTCCTTGTAAAAGAGAAATTCGCGTGTTTATTCTTCTATTATTTGCGATGTTTTATTGAATAAGCGCTGGCACAGCTGCGCCTGTGGCGAAGACGCGCCCTAAGGCGCGCCTCTGTGGGCGCAACGTTTCTGTTAGCAAAAAACAAAACGTTTTCTCGGTGTGACGACTGCCGTAACTAACCCCATGCCGGCCACTTGTTAAAAGGGGGCACTTTTTTAAAAATAGAGCACTTGTTTATATCAGAAAATTAAAAACTACAATTGATTTCGATGTACGAAAAACACCGCCATTTACCAGGAAAACATCTATGGCGTTCAAATGCCGGCAGTGCAATTTAGTTATAACAGCGTTCCGGTCACAGGACGAGTGAACTGGCAGAAAAAGTCGTAGGCGTGAGCGTTTTGGCACGATTACAGTGAAATAATGCGTACGCCTGGTAATTTGCTGGATGACGTGGCTGACATCCAAACCATTTCGTTTGTATTTAAACCTTTGAGAAGGCATGATCATAGCCATGAAATTAAAGGGAAACGCTTATAACATTTCCGTTTATAGAGCGCATGCCACAGAGGCGTTGAAAAAGAGACGACATGACCACGTAGCAAGGCCCGGTTAATTCGGAACGCCGTGGGGTATCTATCTACTGATGCCAGGGGCGCGCGAGCCCTCCGGCGGGTGAGCGCGCTCATTGGCCTGTGTCACACTGCTGCCGCTGGCACTGTGGCTTGCCGCTACACGTTACAACTAGGGCGTGCGCACATACCAACACAGCTCACCAAATGTTGTGTAAAAGGCATGGGAAAGGTGCCTCTTGCTGTTGGGCTATGTAACCGAAAAATAGACAGGGCTGCATCATAAACAAACAAAATTTTAGACAGCTCCACATGTAAGGTCTTTATTACAACATTTTCTTCACCAGGCCTTACGATAAGTTCATGGGATTGCGCAGGTCACAGGATGGGCGCGTCGCAGCCGTTTCTGGCATAATGGTTGCTCATGCGCAGAAGCTCTCTACTGTATTGTTTATGTTAATGGTCGGTATGTCTGTACTCTCAGTGAAGACAGATGTCATTTCTTTGTTGGAGCGGTCCCAACTTGCGTCACCGGAAAAATCGCTGGTCGAGGAGTGGCAGATCAATGCACCCCCTCTGTTGCACCCGCCCGGCACTGGGTTAGCTACGGCAGTCGTCACACCGAGATAACTCTTGCTTTTGCTACCCTGTTCTGTGTTTTTGTTTCTAAAAGAGAAGTTACTCTCGCAAAGGCGCTCTTTTGGCAGATTTTAGACACAGGCCTAGGTGTGCTAACGCTTATTCAGTGAAACGACACAAATAAAAAAAGATTAAAAACGTGATTTCTCGTTTATAAGAACCTCAAAGGTTCAAAAGTCCCTGGTATTGCCGGGGAATGCGAACAGACACTATTTTATCGAAACACGAAGCCAGAAAAGCAGCGACAGTAGCGGAGCACACTCAGCGGAGACGCGCCTCGAACTCGTAATTTCATCCGCTTATAATGGCGGTACAAGAAAGATGGTGCAACACGTTTTTCAGTAGTATTATTGGACCTCTTGACGAGTATGGTTTCCCCAATTTTGAAAGAAATCGCGAGCGGGTTTTTAATTTTTATTTTTAAAATTGCTCCCTGTTAGAAAAGGCACAGCGGTCAGTATTTTTTCGCGCATACATATAATTGTTCTAGCCTAGCGATATTTTACAGGTATTTTCACACATATCTGATCGCCAGTGACTATCACTTACAAGTTGGTCTCGATTACAGATACCGAGATATGGGGCGTCAAAGTTAGGGACAATCTAGCGTCTGGGGCGACTTTACAATGTTGTTCTAGTTTTTTGTTCATGGCAGAACGCAAACTTTGCTTGGACCTGTTTGTCATTCCGGTGTAGTTTTTGTTTTCAAACAAATATTAGTGAAAACGATCAAAACCTCGCGGTGAGCATTGCCCCGAAAATTGTGAAAAACTGCAACCACCGAAAATCACGCGTAACCCACGCCACCTTCAGAAATTTTTTTCTCGCGGAGTACGCTTGCTAGAGGAGAACAGATTGCAGTTTGAAAATATCCTCTGGCTTGCGAATAAAACGTAAATTATGGGATAAAATAATAAATGCGCTTCTACACGCATGTTCGGTCTCTCGGGGGATCACCCGACTGCTCCTGTGACCTCTTTCCCTGTCGCTCACTTTCTGCTTTCATGGTCTTTTATTTTCTCTTGATGCGCTCGGGCGGATACTGCATAAAGAATAGGGCGCCGGGTTCATTGAGGATAGTTGCCATTTAATATAAGAAACACGGTGGGCCGTTGAGTCATAAGACGAGCACAAAGACGTGCTGGGGGAGGGCCGAGAACTGCCTGACGAAGAGAGCCGTACTTACAGGCTTTCCCGGTGACGCAAGCGAAGGCCACCCACGCTACGGCGAAGGCCCACACGGTGCGGTGCACGGCTGCGTATAGTGCGGCCTGCGCCGTATCGACGCCGTCGCCGCAGTTCCACCGGTAGGCGCCGAAAACCACAGCCACGGCACACAGGAAGGAGCACACCCATCCCAGGGCACGCAGCACCTGCAACCAACGAGTGGGACCCCCTCTCAGCCGACCGAGTACGTTGAAGCATTCGACACAGCTCTACGTGGCTACGGGCTCAAACCGTTCGCCGAAGACCACTGTTCATTTTGCAAACCATTAAAATGCATTAGTTTAATGAATTTAAATGAGCCCCAGTAATGTTAGACCTACTTCTTACGCCCTCCCTCTGCACCAAGGTAATCGGGCATCTGAGAACGCTACTCTCGCTTGAGGGTATTCACGCATGGTAGGAAACATCGGGCGCTTTTCCTTGGATATCAGATCTGCCTTTTCCTTTCGCCGCACGTGATTTGCTTAAATTTCTGTTGTTTCTTAAAGCAATAGTACGGAGTCAAAGTTGTAGGCAAATAAGCTTCTGAGGGAGTCCAAATCACCAAGGAATTGTTCTTAAGGAGGCAATTTATTGCTTTAGGTAGGTGAAATGGTTGGCCGGGAGTATTGAGACAATTATGAAACCTCCACGTTTTACGTTTTTTTAGACTTTATTTTGGTGTAAGCCGACCTTTCATTTGCATGTTTACCTTCTTATATCGTTCAAAAACAAGAACACTACAGTTTTTTGACTGCCTTGACAACAAAAGGTTCTCTCCAGCGGTCCGACATTATTATTAAACGTGTGCTGCGTAACTCAGTGACAGCGAAAAAAAATCTCCATTCTGCATCGTAGAATATCCATATCCACGTTTGTAACATGTATCTTAACAGCTAAAATCTACAGAAATGGAGAGACCTTTCTAGTAATGCGCACCATTACTATGCCGCTTGTCTAAATTGCGGGTTGTTTACAGCCAAACATGGCTAGGTGTATCGAAAGAGCTTGGAATATTTTATCCTGTTTTTCTCTTGTTTCGTATCGCCAATTGTGTAAAGTTATATTATTATAGCGATGAAGTGTCTTTACTTCGCCAATTATGTTTCTTTTTTGAAGATGCAAGCCGTATGGCAGAGTTGGTCCATTTACGCTATTTCCAACGTTTTGTTGTACTGCAGAGTTGGTCCATTTTCGCAATTTCCAACGTTTTTCGAACTTTTGTTTGTTTAATATTCGTTTTTTGGGGGGACATGTATGAGGTGCGAATTCTTTTTGTCAACTCATTCTTGTAAAAATTTCATGTTTTCTATTTTTCTTATTTTGTGGTTTTTCAAAATTCAAATTCTGTTCAAACGATTATCGCCATTTACGCTATTGTGACGTTTAAAGGTGGTACTTCCTCCAAATATGCATTCTGTGGAAATGGAGGGTGTTATATAGTTCGCTCATTATTGGTTTATGTTTCATATTTTGGGCGTTCTTTGGCGACCCCCTTTCGTTTAACATTCGGCTTTGGGGAGAAATGTATAACATGCGTATTCTTTATTCTGTGAGGAGGATTAGGAACAAATGTTTATTTTATGTGAGATCATTTTTTACATATTTTCCGGGTTTTGAGAATTTTGTTTGAGCAATCGTCTCCATCTAGGCTGTTGTAATGATTAAAGCTGTCAATTCAACCAAATCTGCATTTTTGTGGAAATGCAGGGCGTCATTACACGGACGTGGTTGGGGGGGACGGAGGTACTCGGCAAAGAATGCTACGCATTAGACAAAAAAAACTATGGAAGACTGGGAAGAGAACGTGAGTGCCGGGGTTACACGTAGGCGAACTACTAGGTAGCTTACAATACGAGTTTGGTTCATCCACAAAACTCCTTTCAAATTAGAGTAATGCGAATTGAAGCAAAAGATTTGAGAAATTATTGGAAATAATGGGAATAACAGATAACGCGCTGACGACACGTCAACCTTTTCTCGCCCAGACTTGTTTGGCTCCCTTAAGCGGCCGTCAATCAAGACATCTGAAAATGAGTTGACCGTGATGCCTCGAGTTCCTTGACCAGGCTACTTCGACTAGGCAACTAGAATGCTAACACAGATTTAGAGCAGTTTTAACTCTATTTTTTAGCATTCCTTACTGCGACACTGCGAACGCCGTATGGCGCGAAATTTGAAAGGGTTTCAATATTTCTTAGCTGTCACTCTCTATTATGAAAACAATACCTTTTGACGACCGCATGTAGTTGAGGGAGTTATCAAAGGATAGTGATTTAAAATAAAACACGCTTGTAGTTTGTCTTCAAGCTACTTTTAAAAGCAGGAATAGAAGAGGATAATTTTTTGGCGGCGGTGGAGAGGCATGTCTAAATGCTGTTGTCGAAAATATTATTAAAAGGTAGGCCCTCCCGTTCTGATGAAATGCCTTGTATCAGTTATGGTACTAGACACCAGATCCCTTTGGAATTTCTTACGAACCTATTTTAGAGCGCCTCAAATGGGCAAACAGAAGAAATGGCCCTCAAAACCTAGCCTTCAATTATATTCAGCAACGGACCATGGTGCAGTCATAAATGCAGAAGGTATATATGAAAAAGTCAATAATTTCCTGATGCTGCAGTTTCGCTGGGCACGAGTCGGGTCGTCAGTGTGTGACACAGACTTTTTGTTGCACGAACCGTATCTGTAAGAACGTACCAGGCCCTAATATGTCCCTAGCAAGGGCACATCGAAAAAAAAAGAAAAAGATGCTGCGAACGAAAATTCAGCATAAATTTGAGGCAAACAGTTATCTAAATTGCTCACACTGCGTAAAAACCACTAAACCTGCCCCAATAGAAAGACAAAGCAATGTAGAATGAGAAAGAAAAGTAAAAAACAGAACTTTACTCGTGCCTACAAATACGCTGATTATTGGGCACTTGAAACCGGAGGGCCACAAGATTCATTGCATTAACTATTTAAAGGTACAACGTTATGATATTTTATAGTGTAGGAGCACTCACAGATGCGCCCGCAAGGAGTAAGTCTAACTGACGATATTGCTGGTAGTGGGGTTGCTAATTAACGTACAAAGAAACACATCTCGTTCACCAGTAGGCGTTGAAAATAAACGCGTGTTTCATGCTTCGTGGCACAATCAGTATAGAAGTAGTGGTAACGGTAACGTATACGGAAGCACAAAGATTCTTCGGGTTGGACGATGGCTACTCCGCTGAAAATCGCGTACGTGAATTAAATAAAACCGTCACCGTTGTCGATTTCAATATGCGTCTAGTATATACGCATCGAAACATAATTTAGTCGTTGTGGGTTAGTCAACCCTTGGCCTATCAAGTAACCCTGGTCGGGAATTTGTTGTCAAACAGGGCCAAAAGCTATGCAATTCTAAGGGAATAAATAAAAAAAAGAGTGTTGCTAAAATTACCGAAGTATACTCCACTGAAGTTTAAGGGACAATACCCTGCCCACGAGAGCTTAAATTCACGTCAGAATAAAATTAAGGTCAGAGGGTAATGGGATCGATATGAACCGACGATGCTAGTTTGGAGGCTAGAGCGCACTGCTGCGCAGCCGTGCGCGCGCAGTGTGACTTTCACATGAACAAGAAGTTTTTCTCACCGGGTTGAGGGTGACAACAGGCTTTCGGGTGACGATGCAGGCGAGCCCGATGCCAATGCAGAATGGCCCGAGGTGAGCCCAGGGCTTTTGGTACATGATGTCTTCCATCATCAGCCGCGAGCTGTTGCTCGGGAAAGAACAGGTAAAGGTGGATTCCCTACGGTTATTGCGACACAGGTTTGAACGCTTGTTATGCACATACTAAAACACTTTTCATGCGAACCTAGTTTCGCGGCGAAGATGAATTCAGGAATGGAAATAAGGTGGCCATAAAAACCTGTGCATTAGTAACTATGTTTAAGGACAGACGTTAGAGGTCACAGAGATGGGTCTCAAGTGGAAGGGGCTGTCAGCATCTTTCTTATGCTTGAGAATAGGGTGAAGGAATTCGACCATCAGATGATATCGTACATCGCCTTGTTTCCATCAGGAGTCTAGAGTGCTAGCATTTGAGAATGTTGACTGGTCCAACTTAGGAGTATGTTGCCAAGTGATTCCGTCGTGACGCGGGACCGAGTCTGGAGGAGCTTTTATGTCCGTCCCGTTACAGGAGCCACACAAAGATGGCACGACAACCTTCTGAGTCTTGCGATTGTTTTGAACACCATGAGCTAAACCGTACAGGCCGGTGGGTGACGTTAGCTAGTTCTATGACTGTGGTAAGGTGAAGGAAAAGTGGATGTGGGCAACCCATCGGCTGGCCAGATGGCAGCATGAGGCTGGCGGAAGAGGAAGAAGAGGAGAGCGAAGAAGGAACGGAAAAAACGAAGCGGCTTGATCCCGTGCTCTCAGACCTCCGATCCGGCGAGTGGGCCTGGCGTACCCCCGTGCCCGTTCCTAAGGAGCACTCCGACAGCCCTGACGCCGTGTGCGCTTCGCGGCGTAGGCCCGAGGAGCACCACCGCATCAACGGTCTCGCCCGGTCACCGACCCCAGAGGCATCCGCGCCTGTACCGGGGTGGAGTGAGACGCCAAAGGGACGTTTTCTGTAAACTTTCGTGATTGCAACTGTCCGTGTGTTCTGTGAGGTAGTCGCAAGTGTGTTGTTCCAGTGGGTTTTTTGCGTAATCCGAATTACATGTGTGGGTGATGGACGTCGGAACGGGTAGTTAGGTCTGGTGCGAGGTGCTGGCTGGATCTCTGCCCCTTACAATGACTTAGTGGGTGTGAGAAGTGCTCCTAGGCATTATTATTTACGCTCTTCGCAAATCCCTAGTATTATCGAGCGCGTTTTTTTCCCCCAAACTTCAATGTTTGTTTTTCTACTATGGAAACCATTTTATACAAGAAATTGCTCACGATACCTTCATGTATGTTATATTTGACGTAAAGGCGCGGCAAGCTTGATAGGCAAGCTGTAGCACCGAAGCCTGCTGCATAACGGCGAGCTTCAGCAGCTCTCGTTAGCGGCACATACCTTGCTCAATGACGTGAAACGTAGCGACCAGGGCTTACAGCCGATAAGGCAAAAAAAGGAAAATTTGCCCATGGGGCCCCATTTAATAGGATTCATGTATGATTTCAAAAGAATCAGCATGTCCGTCGGCGAAGATCGAGCGCCTTCCAATTGGTAAATCGGAGGTCAGATAACAATTATGATGTTCAAAGAAACACAGTGAGCAGCTCGTTGATCGCGATGCAGGCGATATCCATTCGCCGCCCTAGACCTATGGGAAGAGGCATATGGGCCACTCGAGCCGGTGCGTGAACAATGGGCGTAGGGAAACTAAAGACCTTGTTGAACAGGCTGCTGTATCAGCCACCTCTTCTCACACTGTCGAAACTGTGCTTGCGCAGGGCTTCCCTCAGAGGGACCAGTGATGAGGAATAGACAGATAACCCAACACGTGAAGTTATCGAGGCATACGAAAGCGAACGTTCTAAGGCTAATTACGCCAGCATGCCCTCTGTTATTCACTCGAAATATGGAATCGTTTATCTAAACGCCGCGTATAGCGAGGAGGGGAAAACACTATTTCTCTTTGAAAGACAATAGTCTTTCTTGGGGTATACTTCACCGCAGAAATTTTGGTCCCTCAGTATGCGGCCATTCTGTCTCTCTGTGACTCGATTAAGCCACCCGGCCAAAGTCAAACAGAAACTGCGCAATAGTCTTATGTACCTACAGCCAAATCTAAATGCTTAATTTTGGTGGCAATGCTCATTCTTGTCAACATTGTTGAACAGGAACAGAACATTGCGTAAATATAAGCAGAAAATCAATACATAAGCAATATTTGCAGTGTTCCTTTATTATAAAAAATTATGGATGTTTTGTTTTTGCGATAGCAAATGAAATACTGCATCAACTGCAGAAAACTGTCACGCTACTATACTTCCTGGCATTTAAGAAGTCAAACGGCAACAGCAACGAAAGGTTGCACCAGATAGGTTTTACTTTCCACTTGAAACGCTCGTCGAGTAGGGTAACGTGGTTCTACAAACGTTGTAGCAGGGTGCCTCGATTCACACGCGTCTCCACCGTACGCCAGCACTGGCATCGAGGCACCCGATTGGGAGCAGAGGAACGCGGTAAATTTAAACCGACTTGAGCGAACCTCTAGCGTGTTATCTTGGGAGGAATGAGAGGGGAGAGGAACAGCATGAGAGGTGAGCGGAAATAGAAGAGAGGCATTTACTTGGCAGGGGCGCCAGTCGAACATTGTCTTTCGTCGACATTTGCTACGAAAGGAGCTGATGCGCGGCCATTTTTTGTTGTTTGTGTTTGGCTCTGCAAGTCTTCTCATGGACTCTATCAGCGTATACATCCGGTAACTACGTGTTGCTTCCTCCAAAAAAGATTCACTTAAAGTAGACCAGCTCGGTGTCCTGTGTTTCTTTTGAGTAGTTGTGTCTCCTTTCATGTACTTAAGCGCCTTTCCTACTTCCTCTTTAGTTACTGGCGGAACATCGCGAGCTAACCTTGTAGGCTCAGTGGTTTCCCCTGGTCCAACGTTAGTGGCGCATAGCTTGGTGTTGAATTGTTCAGCTATTCTTATTATCTCGTCCCTATTATGCGTAATGTTACCCTGTTCGTCTTTGAGTGCGTACATCCGGTGCCTACCAATAGCCAACTTCCTTTTTGTTTCCTACAAGGTTCCTCCTATTCCCAACGCTTCGTCGATGACTGCCAAGTTGTACGCTTGAATATTATTTGGTTTACTTCTGGTAATCAATTCTGACAGCTCCGAAAATTCAATTTGATCCTCCGTACTCGATAATGTTATGTTCTTACGCTTCGCAATAAGTTCTTTCGTTTCTGAGTTAGTTAAAAGTTCCTTCGTTTCTGAGTTAGTTAACAAGTTTGTTTCCTACATGTTGCTTTTCAATAGCCGCTGCTGACTCTCTGACTGCTCTTGTTAGGTTGTTATTTATGATGCCAATACTGCCCTCGTTCTCATGGTCTAAACACGCGAATTTCTTACCAAGGGTTATTTTAAACCCCTGCGTATTGTGTCTAACTGACTTGATGTTGGGTTTATTATTTTCTCTCTTTCCCTTTCGAGATTCAATCTTAGTTTGCACCTGACCATCCTATGGTCACTGCACTGAATGTTGCCTAGAACCTCCACGTCCTGCACAATACCTGGGTTGTCACTTAAAACAGCGTCAATTTTATTTTTTTCATCCCGTCTGGAGTTTGCCATGTCTATTTTCTACTTTTCGTTTGCGGGAGAAAGTGTTCATTATCCTCAGGGTATTTCTCTCCGCAAATCCAACTAGTGTACCTCGTCGATTGCTCGATGGTTACTAGTGCCTATTCCAGAATTTCCCACTCATTTTTCTCCTACTCTGTTTGCGCCAACTTTGGCGTTAAAGTCTCCCATTACAATTGTGAACTGTCTTGTTCTCTTAGTCACTGCTGACTAGACGCTTTCGTAGAACTATCTATGTCCTCCTATCATAGCTGGCTGTTGGTGCATAGGCTTGTCGCTTGTACTGCAGGTTACGAGGGCCGAACCGTTGCCCTTTTAAAGGGGGCAGAGATATATTACTAGAAAAGCTTGCTAAACTATTCTCAGAATGTTCAAGGACTTTAAAGGTACCCACATCCTTGAAAAACACCAACATAGATTTAATCCACACGAACGAAGATAACAAAGGTCTTAAGAACTACAGACCCATCAGCCATCTGTCACCAGTATACAACCTCTTTACCAAGGTTATAGCTAACCGCATAAGTGACAGCCAGGACATCCGACAACTCAGGGCACAGGCTGGATTTAGAAAAGGATACTGTACAATGGATTACGCCCTAGTCATCAACGAAGTAATAGAAAATGCGCAGTGTATAATGAGCCGGTTTACAGGACATTTCTGGACTGGAAGGCAAAGGGGATACCATCTCATCAAAATTGTTCACAGCATGTCTAGAGAGTGCATTCAGAAAGATTAACTGGAAAAACTCAGGTCTGCGTATAAACGGAATATGTTATTGCCATTTGAGGTTTGCATACGACATAGTCTTAATGAATCTTCAAAACAACCCCAAAAAATGAACTGCAGTCCGAGAGTTTCGCCGTGGGGCTAAAGATAAATATGAGTAAATCTATAGTAACGACAAATAAACAAGCTGAAGCGTACTTTTCAGCATGAGTAACGAAACACTGAAAGAAGTAGAAGAATATAACTACCTTGGCCAGGTGGTCAGTCCTGACCCCAACCACGGGGAAAATATCCGGCGCAGAATAAGATTGGGTTGGGGTGCAGTCGGGAAGCACTCACAAACAATGAAAAGTTAGCTACCTCTGTCCCAAAAAAGAGAGGTGTTCAATCAATGTATCCTGACAGTGGTGACATCCGGAACGGAAACCTGGCGCCTAAGTAAACAACTATACTGCAAACTTATATTCGCCCAACCTGGCATGGAGAGAATAATGATAGAAGTAACGCTTAGGGACACGACACGCGCAACCTGGATTACGGAATGAACTGGAGTAGAAGATATCACAGTTCAAATTAACAAAAAAATGGTCTTGGGCTGGCCATGTAGTACGATGAACTAACAACAGGTGTACCACGAGGGCAACAGAATTGACACCGAGAGAGGAAACTAGAATGGCCATTAACTGAATTGAGAGATGGAATAAGAAACTTCTGAGGCAAAGATTGGTCCCGGGAAGCGCAGAAAAGAAGCTAGTGGAGGTCAATGGGAGAGGCCTTCGCCCTGCAGTGGGCCCTAAATAGGCTGTAGTTGTTGATGATGATGACTTCTGTCTGACCACGCTGAAAACTTTCTGTGGTGCATTGTCAACTAACCCACCAAAATTGCGTCGCCAAACAGGAAGAACATGCGGCATTCACGTTTGATTGATGATGAGGTTTAACGAGCCTACGATACGCCGACGATGAGGCGCGCCGTAGTGGAGGACTCCAGAGTAATTTCCACCACCGGGGGATATTTAACGTGCGCCGAAATCTTGAACACGTGGGCGTTTTCGCTTTTAGCGTCCATCAGAAAAGGGGCCCCCTTTTCTGCAGGATTTATGCTACCCCATTGAACCTGAAGCGGATGTACGCGCTAATTTCGCATACATTATTCTCAGCTCTACTTACGTATAGGTTACGTACAGACCTTGAAGGAGATTTGATGAGTAAAGAAACATGCATAGCCACCCCATTTATGGCAGGTCTGGCGCCAAATTTGTTTTAACCACTGCTCCGAAACACTTGTTGGCTGAAGTGTTACAACTAGTACAATAGTAGTGGAACGAACAACCGTGTAACTACCACCGCTTGTCATTTTCTTCAATAATGTGCAGGTGCTGTCAGACGTAATCAGAACAAAGGCTCCCGAACGCATTCACATTTCTCTGCGCGACCGGCCCTTTAGTCCTGGTCTGTGCGCTGCGGAAGGCCTTCCCTAGTGAAAATGTATCCCCGATCTGAAAGCTGTGGAATGCATGTTGGGAGGTTGAAATTTTCTTGGATTCACGAAGCCTTGTGCTATTTACTTTTGAGAATATTAGCAAAGAGAGTTGTTCCAATATAGGACGCGCTGTCTAGCGGGTAAACTGGCCAACTTGCGATGTTGTCAGATTTGAACACATTTGAATGAACTGTTCAATTGATAAAACACATGTGTTACCAACCCTTGCAAGCTGATGTAATTAGCGAGGACATGATTGTTAACTTTACTGGTGCTGGGTGTACGTGTAGATGCCACACACAAAAAAAAAACTTGCAGTGCGGGCGTGTCAACTATGCACCTCTATCAGTTAAGGCTTTATTTGTGCACAAATGATTCATGCATTACTGTAGAAGCATGATCCTAGTAAAACAAATGACAAAACAGCTATATTGCTACTGTCACTCGGTGATCCTAGTGATTCCATACTTAAGTTATTTCCGACGGAGGGGGCTTGTTTGAGGAACCCAGCACAATCAATTTCCAAGATGTATATTATCTCTCATATTCGCTTTTTCCTTGGATACAACCTCCGCAAGAACATTTGCTAAAGTCACTGCAAATACTATGTCAATAGTCGTAAAAAGCTACTCTCCACATTGTTGTACCTAATAGTTTCAGCCAGCTGAGAACCTGTTATAATCATCTCGTAAAATGTAGTACTGCACTGAAAGCAAGCTTGTAAGCCGCACCACTAACCGCACTCAAAACGATTGTACAAGAAAAAACGGCATTTATAATATTCGCTTTCCGCTGATATAATGTTCTGAAGCTCGTACCAATTATCCTTTTCAGACTTTTGCATCTCGAATACCGCACCCTCTGAATCCACACCCCTCCATTCTTTATTTGGTAAACGCAACCATATCACATCATAAATTCGAAAAATGTGTTCAGGAAATGCTAGCTTTTTATGACAAACCAGTGGGACAATCAAGCTCATGAATTCTCTTAAAATTCTTGCTTGCTCTGTCTTGTACCGTTTCTTTTATTTTCAAGGAAGGCAAAGTTTGCGTCTACACTCTCAGATTTGCTTTCACATGTTCTGCGCTATTATTTACGCTGCTCCGTTTCGTTTTGAAATTTTTGTTTTCTGTTTGTATTGTATTTTGTATTTCTGTAATTTTATTTTGTTCTCATTTTTTAAAGGGAGGTTTGGCCTATGTCAAATGTTTCAACTCCTTTTGCGTTCCTTTCGTCAATTTTTCTTTTATGTTAAACTGAAAATAAAACTGAAATAAATACAAAAAATTGAACAACGTTTCCGCCATTTCTCATAAAAAGGATTTCATGCCTCAAAATTTAGGAACGTTCTGTAGCTTGGTGTGACTCTTCCTCAAAATTATCTAAAAATGACTTGGCCAGCAAGCTTTTCTAAGACGAGTGCTTAACTTGCTGATTCTGGCAGCTAGTTGTTCGCCCTCCGCGCATACATCACCGCCCGTATGAGACGTTAAACGTTACCCTGACGCCAACACTCCGACAACTAAACTCCCATCACATATTTGCTACGCTTGCTGTCCTACGTGCTTTCCTTAATATCTAAAGCAAGCGGCGCCCCCAAAGTGGTCACTTTTCCCATATCTAGTATCTGCACTCAAGTGTCTGTCATGAGCCCTCAGCCGCCGACCTCTATACTAATGGGTGCCTGAGGTTCCACAAAAGTACCACCGTTCTTCCATGAATAGACTCGACGTAGCATATCAATCCCTGCCTCAGGAATCGTTCGACGTGACTGGCTTATGAAGCTGCCCAATTTGGCAATGCCGGGGTGCGGACCACTGCGATTCTTTTATCGTGGAATGGTGTCGCAACGAGGCTTTCTCTTTTCGCAAGCACGTCGCCCTTAATCAGGAAAGTAAAGCGTCATCACCTGAATATCCTGTGTTCCGGGACCCTCTCCTTTCTGGTCAATCACTATGCTTCGAAGACTCAGTATGATGGAAGCAGCCTTTACGAACGTCTACAAATCGGGATGAATGCCTGCGCACGCTGTGGCACGGGAGAAACCGTTCAGCACAGCGCCACTGCGCGCGATGCGCGCTTGAGAGGCGAGTTCATAGCCAAAGTCAGTCTGTTCGATCATCCCTCATTCCCCATGGAACAAATCTTAGGAGATTGGTGCCGGTAACTATTCTCCTGGAAAACAACTAATCCGCCACCGCACTTGGCTCACGCTATTTGCCCTTGCGGTCGTTTGTAGCACATGGGCCGAAGAATGCGAGGGCAGACGAATCTTCACTCCCATTTCCCAATTTTCGCCTGCTCTCTCCTTTAGTTCTTGAACTGCCTCTTGCGTGTAGGGTGGCCAACCTGTTTTGGTACTTGCTTCGCCTATAATCACTTTGTCGTCTCCATGTCCTTTTCTATTTTGAGCCCGTGACTCACCGTGACCCTCTATGACCTCTTTGTGTGCTCCGAAATTGAGGCTCCACAACTGCGAGATAACGTAGATGCTAACGTTATTTACTACCAAACTAAGGAGTTCAGGCAGAAAGAAAAAGGGCGGTTACCACTGGTCGTCCATCACCATCGTTATCAACAACGGCATTTCATTCCTGTCCCAAAAGCCAGCTGCTGCACCCGGTAGAAAATGCCGTGTCTTGGAACCAACGTATACTCACTTGATATCGGCCTGTGCAAAGAGCACGGTGGGTGGTAATTTGTACGTGGCGGTGAGCACTCCCATAGAGAGGACGCCAACGGCTACCAAGGACGCATTCAGCACCACGCCCAGGAAAAAACGCCTGCGTCGCGAAAGCAAGAAAACAAATATAGAGCGCCACAATAACACTTCCCGGTGGGAGAAAAGATTTGGTCCCTAAGGCGCCGGATAGCCAAGCAGCACAGGGTCTCCATACGGCGTAGATAGCGGGAACAGGTTTATTTAGGGTCATTAGATCTATATGAAGTCCAGCAGCGAATCCAGGGAACCAGCCAAGGGAAACCGGAAAACTGGCATAAAAGGGACAAGGTGTACAAGAACAAAACACGACAGATCTACAAGAACAAAACCCGACAAACATCTTATAGAATACAGATTCCAAAATGAATCATTTGAATACTCTTGATTTCCTGTGAGATAAGAGAATGGAGTTATGTTCCTAATGAAATTGTAACTAGTTTATCCCTTGATACTTTTACTTCTAAATCGTCTAACTTTTTCTGAAATTGTCTTTCTGGATATGTGCTCTGTAGTCCCTACTGCCAAAACTTTCGTTTGATGCTTTATGTAATGCATAACCATTATTGTCCTTTGAATTCCTACGTTTTCATGCCTGTAGTCTATTTGGCTGTCATCATTGTTTTAATTGTGATCCTTGTTTCCGCTTTTGTGTATTGTAGAAAAAGAGCACGCTTATTTTTTTATGTATCCCCCAATCCAGCAAGAGCCTGCAGAGTTGACGCTAGCAGTATCAATAAATAAATAAATAAATAAATAAATAAATAAATAAATAAATAAATAAATAAATAAATAAATAAATAAATAAATAAATAAATAAATAAATAAATAAATAAATAAATAAATAAATAAATAAATAAATGAGGCGAAAAGGAGGAACATTGGGTAGGAAATTGTGCGCAGAGTTGAGGCACTCGAAGTTCAAGTGCAGTGAAAGTCCTCTGTTGGGCATTGCTCTGGTACCGGAGAACGAAAACAACCCCGGACAAATTTCCGGAACCAATGGGCTCAGAGAGTTTTTCACGGCCATTTCCTGACTTCAGAGATATAGGTCAGGGCTAAAGCGTGGCCAGCTAATCCAGTTGGCCATGCGATGGAGAGCACGAAGGGGATTGGAAGCACAGAGGCTGAGAGGTAACTAGGTTCGGGCAGCTCCCAATGAGGATGGAAGGCGGTCCAGTTGGTGCATAGTTTGGCCTGAAACAGCGCGCAGAAACCAAAAAAGTGCGAACACCTTTTTCCGTCATCTTGTGTTTTCTCGTTTTTTCACGCCATAATAGCCCCAACCATTAAAGGCCATTTCTCGAAGGAGGAACCCAGACCAGAACACACAGCGATTCACGGAGCTTGATGTTTGCAACGAATACCAATTTCCACGCCCCGATGTAGTGATGAAAATCGCCAAAAAAGTATTTGTCGACTGTATAATTTAGAAGAAGCTCCAAGAAGCTCCAGTAAGAACAACGAGTACCTAATGGTATAATGTATGTCGCTCTGTCTGTCGGTGGATGTAAGCAGGAAAGCACATGGACCGATTCAATGCTACTCGAAAGGGCCTGTAACTGCACACATGTAGTATTTGAATGTCGTATCCAGACCTGGTGGTAACGGAACATGTCACGCTCAGCAAGCGCGAGCAGAGCAATTTTTTGGGTAAAAATATCAATAAATAAAGAGTATATGCCGCTGATTGGACTATCCCGCTTTCCGCGCCTTCCCGCTTGGGACGAGCCTTTGAAATTCACATCCCATCACGAGAATTAAAATCTCGTGACTCTTCGCGGATTTTCAGTTGCAAGTAGACCTGCTGCAGAATTGTGCAAAACCGGATAGCTGCAGGCTTAAATGGCATCTGTATGAACACTAATTATTAGCCAAAGAAAGTTCAGCTAGCTTCATTTCATCTTACTCCTTGTCGAAACAGGCGAAATTTAAGCGAGTTTGCGGAACCGACAATGAACAGCCACCTAAGGCACCAACGGGTCAACGGGTCAACCCAATAATTCTGAAAACAGGGTTTGCATTTGGCTGATAGAAGGTATAAATATTGCCAGCGAAACTGGCAGATTGATGTTGCGTTTTTTTCCGGCTTTTGCATTGGAGCTGTTGTCCAATGTTGTCAAATAGTTTCAAGCAATAAGATATGTCAATTTCCCAGTGCGCATGCTTGGCATTGCTGCGGGCATCCTAAACGCGAACATTTCAAAATTAAAAATTGAAATTCAGAGAAGATCCTCAGCAATGTGGAGCTGCTTGTCCTCCTTTATCTGTGCGTCTTTTGTGCTATATCTTTTCGATGATAGACGAGGAGGCCTCTGCGTTAAATTTTTAAGTCCCGTCTGAAAACCCACCGATCCTGCGCTGTACACATGACAATGCAAAAAACACACCGCGTGTGCCCTCGACAAGTACAACGCGGACAAAGCTCATTCATGGTACCGAATGTGTTACTTTGGTAAACTATCATCAGCGTCGAGCCTACACTTGATAGAATGAACGGGTAACAAAGGGTGAGAAAGGAGAGTGAAACAAGTTTCTCCCCCGGAAAGCCGGGATTCAAAGAGGAGGGTCGGTCCCGCACGTCAAGGAGAGGCAGACCGAAGCGCGAAGCAGACAGGTCATCGATCAGGTACCCGCCGGGCTACTTATTTAGCGGCCGTCGTATCCACGCGAGAAAAACAAATCAAATCAGATGCGACCAAATGCGCTAGCTGCATTGGGAAGTCACTGTCAGTTGCTGTAAAGAGGTTTTCCATATATTGCCGCCCAATCTAAAGCGCGCGTAATAACGTGATGGAGTCCCCTTTAATGTTTCCAATTTACGTCCCCGAGTAATGAGTCAGCGTTTCACTTGATCGCCCCTTTTGGAGAGCCGATCGTGTGGTCATTATGGTTATTATTGTTTAATACATGTTCTTCCACAGCAGTCGGACCCGCGTCGCCGCACACTGCTCCATCTTGACTTCTTTTCTGACCGTAACCTAGCGCACTGTAACAGTTGCATGAAGCTAGCAATTGCCCCAAGCCGAGCATACAACATGTTTTTCCATGATGTAGCCGCGATGCCGTTGCCAGGGTCCACTAAATTACCAATATTGCTGACGTTTAGTTCCTCATTTGCCGAGTACTTGGTAAAACGGGAAGTTTGCGGTAATAATGAAAGGGATCATGATGACAAAATACAAACTCGGTTAATTAAAAAGACTGCTTTGACCAATGCCAATAATGCCTAGTTTATCGTTAACTTCAAAAATATTCCCGATACTAAGGAAAATATGTGACACAGTGGCAACTCCCGCTGCCACTTTCCGGGGATTTCTCTGTCGTCACATAATCTTGTTTGTGCGATTGGCGCACGGCGACATATGCCACCGCCAGGAAACACGACTGGACGATTTCAGTTGGGCCTCTAGTTCAGCTTGGTCGTATTACTCCAATGCTAACGTGCAGTCAACACGCTGATAAATATTTTTATAGTGCTGGCCCATTACACACTCCGCCCTTTCCATTATACGTTACTGCAGTGCGGACATTGATACATCTTTATTATTTTTGTGTTTTGTTTTAGGTTAGAAACGTATATCGTGGTTTGTAGCGAGCTGAGTGAGTTACCAAAAGCTAGCTCTTTCAACTTGAACAAAGTTGTCTGTGGCCCTACGTCGACACCTACATGATATTTCCTAGATTAAACAAGATGGCTGCTCTTCATTCCACAGGGATTTAACAGCACACTCTGGCCGATAATATCCCCTTTGAAAGATAAGTCAATGTTCGGTACAAAAGATCGCAGTTGACGTTCACCAAATAGGCATTCGAGTTCGTGAAATCCGCAGAGCAGCCCTCTGACCCACGCGCAAGCAAGCAAACAAGCACACATTTCCAGGGCCTGGAACGAGGCTACTATCTTCATTCTTGGTCGCAAAGTGAGCAGGAGGAGAAAAACTAAAGGAAAAGCCGGGAGGTTATCCAGGCGTATAGCCGGGTTTGCTACTCGGCACTGAGGGAGGCGATCAGTGGATGAAAGAGAGCGCAGGCGAAAAGGAGAGGTTAGGAGATGGCGCGCGCACACAGTTTAGTCCCTTTCTGGGCACTATAGTCGTTCATTTGGGCTTGTGTCCTTCAGAAAACGCAGAAGGGTTTTCGTTGCCTTCTGCGAAGTCGACCATCGGAATCGACGTCTAAGATGGTCCGAACTGTGAACGGTTCATTGTCCAATCGGCTGAGTTCGGCGGCAAACATGCGTCTTTCCGGTGAATACTGGGGGTAACGAGGAAGCGCATGCTCGATTGTCTCTTCAACCCCGCAGCCATCGCAGTGAGCGCTACTGGCCATTCCCATAAGGAGTGGGTAGGCTTTCGTGAAAGCCACTCCCAACCACGGTCTACAAAGTAAAGTATACTGTGATCGATACAGCCTACACGGAAGACAGCGCTGTAGTAGAGGGCCCTCTTTGTTGAGGCGCGGATGCAGGAAGTCCGCTGTATTTCATTGGCTAATTGAGGTCTTGTACTTCTGCGTAAATGCCCCACGTTGGTACACGGGCCATGTGTGGGCATGGCAGATGGGCATAGGCTGTTTGGTTTTTTCTTACACCAGATTACCCGTCATCGAAATAGCATAAGCTGTTTACCCTGTTTTTTATAGTCCACTTTTTAGCTAATAACAACGCACCCGCCATGGTAAATTATTTTTTCCGTTTCCTGTCGCATTATAATATTTAAACCTGCATATAGAAACGCGCACTATTTTTCCGTATATTTTCTTACCAAGTAAGGAGTTGTGGCCACTTTAGACGCCTACGGGCTGGGTTCGGTAACTCGTACTAAACAATGCACTCTATTTGTAAAATATGCATGCACATAAAATGTTAAACATGGCTTGGGTAGAGGAAAGGAAGCCTTTCATGCTTACTAGAGAAAATTAACATAACAATTGTCGCAAAAGAACATAACCGTTTCTTGCCCGTGCTGGACTCAAAAAATATGAGCGGAAGGCCTTGCCCACGATGAGATTGTGACTGAATGATCATCTCATGCTAACAATATTTTGACGTTCGTCAAAAAACTAGGCACAGTTCCGCACAGAAATTGTGCAAAAGCCGCGTTTTGGGCAGCGTGATTCGACACATACGAATTTGCTTTTGAAAGCTTTCCTTTGACAGCAATTGATTATGTGCCAAAATAAGGTCGATTGCCGCTGAGTGCGAAGCTCTGCGAGATGAACCAACATACACATCCATGCCTATAGTTGCTGTTGCTCTTCTTCAACACTCCAAGCAAACTCGATCGCACTGTACTTCCAACATGTTATCTTTATGCCCTCTTCTGAGGCTTTAGCGGAAATTCCAGGGAATACAGTCATATATGCTCATTCGTCAACACGGAAAATATTTCTGTCCTTTTAATGAAGAAACCTCGCGAATGATTTCCACCTGTTGCAACCGTACTTCAGTATAATCTTTGTTTTTGTCACGAAGTATCTTACTTTGTCCATTTACCTAGTTTACACCTTCCACCTTTTCACGCCCCGTCCCTCCCGAACTACAGGCTTACTTATGCTGGCTATAAGTTGTCCATCCCTCGGAATACGTGCCCGTCTAAATTTTACCTTTTTCTGTACTATATAAGGTGGGTGACTCTCACGTAGTGTGCTATTTGTGTCTAAGCGTAAATCTAACAAATTTATTTGAACGACCCCTTCGAGCTGTTTATAGTGTTTCTTGAATATACTTTATAACCCGCCTTCACAAGAGACCACGTGAAACATTAATTGAAACATTTTTTTCAACAACACAGGCAAACTTTGAAGGCTGTGCATCTCAATTGTAATCCCTTGTGTGCGATTTCTCATCTACGCGGGCAATGTCACCTGTGTGCTACAAACCGAGACCTCGCCTTGCAGTGCCGTTATCTGCAGCAAGCCCTGGACATTTCCCATGCCTTTGCACAATCAGCCGGTCTGGACATTTCTGCCGAGAAGTCCTGCTATGTACAAGTGGCTATATATAATAAGGCGGGGAGGAATCTAGCCTCCAAGGCTAACTTTCAAAATAAATTTGGTTCAGCCATGATACCAGTGAAGAAAGAGCTGCGGGTGCTCGGACTTCGGATCCATCAGTCGGGTTCGGGTAGTCCTTAGCTCCGAAGGGCGCGGAAGGACTCCTCGACGACCTTGCACTTGATCCTCTGGATTGCAACTCGGAGTGAAGGAGCCCACATGGAGGTGGCTCGGCGACTTGTACGCACTGTTCTTCAACCGCGCCTTTTCAACCAGGCGCAGTTTCACAAACTCAAAGCACAACCATGGGCTTCGCTTTACGCTAACAACAGAGGGGCCATGCGCAGCGTCACGTCACTTCTCGTATCACCCCAATTCCTATCTTACAGGAGTGCACCCAGCTCAATGCTATCACGAAGCTTGCAAATCAGATTGAAGAAGCAAGAAATGTCAATCGTTTTATATACCTATAGTCGGAGTGCTCCATTTGCATTTCTGTAATGAGCCTCCTGTGACTTCAACCATAGACGACCTTCCACCATGGTGCTATACAGCATTAGCAACCATTAAGACAGCGAAGCTCCGCCGCCGTGAACAGCCAGCGCCACCCTGCGTATCGTACACAGCGCATCCATTGTACGGCATGGAGGATGGACCGCTTTCCTCAGTTCCACACCCTCAGAACTGAGAGGCTCGCGTTATTATTCCACGGACACGCCAGACCCGCTGCTAGTGGGCTCCAGACTGTATATGACGGAATCAAACCTGCAAGCGCAACCCCCCACATCAAACAGGCGCATATATACACAGACTCGCTCAGTGCTGTAAAGCCCCTGAAGGAAGCGGAGAAGACTCCTCAGATCTGTCAGCACATTCACAGCCTCCACATGACCGCACAGCCAATGATACGCGTACATTGGGTAGAAGGGAGCGGTCACAATTTTTTCAACCAATTAGAGGCCACTCTTTCACACTATCTTGCCCCACCTGAATCTGAATCCACCCCTAGCCCTCTTCCTGGTGATCCACGCTCCCGCCTTTTAGCCATGAAATCTCTCCTGAGAAGGGACACACGTGCTTTAATTCCCCCCATGCGTCTGCTCCCACCCCCCTAATTTTCCCGGGTGGAGGAAGTTTCTCTCAGGAGGCTTGGGGCTAGGGTGGCCCTCACACCTTCAGTCACCTGGACTTGGGGACCCGCACCAGAAGACCCAGGAACATGTCCCAAGTGTGCGGCTCCGGTGGCTGAAGAGGATGTCAAACATTTCTTGTGGACGTGCACAGGAAGAAGTGTAGCTCGGGACAACTAAGAGTGGTTGGTCTCCGGTGGAATAAACTGCGTGACTTCAAGCTGTGGGTGCACGAAGACCGCTACTGGAGGTCGCTGCTGAACATTTAACACGAGACCGGACTCCATGCCTACCTTTAGACTTGTCGAGTGACGACAATTTCCTGACTACCTGTGATTTTGCACCCCTTCTCTCTGTTGTACCTACTTCCTTATCTTTTCTTTATATGCCGCATCACAAAAATACAACAAAAGAACTCAAATGCACTTCAGTCTACGTGTATTCTATGCCTGCTTTTCCTGTTTGATGTCTCACGGACAATTTATCTGAAATAACTTTGCCCTTGTACCTTCTTTCCAGTATTCCAGAAATAATGTCAAAAGGCTGTTTCGGAGCTTGTCAGCACACACTTCTTTAGCATTGTCCAAGTCGCGAATTCGTAGAGCGTAGATGCCACGTTTTGCGAAAGAACTGAGAAAAAAATTCTGCCTGTGGGCAATTCAGGCAATGTTTCGAACTGTCAAAGGGTGCTCTTCAACCGAGTCCTGACGTATGCCAGCTTACGTGTGCGCCAGTGTCTGCGCCAATGATTTTAGCTGGAAGCGCTGTCCCATTTCGCCTTGCGACATGAAAGGCAAAACAACTCCTATTACGATGGAAACCTCACCCTCCTTGGATTGTTTTATGCATGGCCACCAAAGATGGCAAATATTGTGCCTCCTTTCTTGTTGTCTTTCCTTTGAGAGGGAATGGTGAGAGGGGTGGTCATTGTGCCAGAATAACTACTTCCAAAACGGATCAGGGGCTGCCCGACCTCATTTTTTGACCACTGTGTTAGTAAACAAAAATAGAGTGGTAACGATAAAGACTCAAAGATAAAGACAACGACGATGGTTGAGCGCGAAGCTTTCTCATGGTGGTTCCTTGGTTGGTCAATCCCAAACTGCCAGTAGCTACTCTGGAGGTATGTACAACTTTTCGCGAATAACTGCAGCAACTTTCGGGTATGCACTCCGTAGACCTAACATTTTGGTAAGGGTCTTCGGCATGAATCGGTACCTGCTGCTTGACGTACAGTGAGTGCTTTTTCGAGTTTGTTCACGGTGTTAAACCTCAGAATGTGACGTTCGCTGTTAACGTATTAAACCTCAAAATTACACGTTAGGCCAACCGTCTTGTGGCTAACAGCCGTACGGCATGCAGAGCAACATCATTCTACTCGTACGTCGAAGTGTGGATAACAATTTTGTCCCCGTTCACCAAAGATAAGGATGTTTGGCATATGTACGTCGCGCCGTCGCACGCCTGCGTCACCTCCTCCTGCTGCACATCAACCTTTAGTGGAAGGACTCTAACCGATCTCTCACCAAGCTTCGCAGGGAAGCGTTTTGATTTTCTATAGTTCACCCACGATCATCATCACCATCAGAGAAAGTCGGCTTTCCTGAAGTACGTTTTCGTGTACGGACATGATCAGTGAGAGACTGAAAGCTGCGCTTTCAAATGTCAAATGGGATGACTAAACGTGTGCATTTGGATTACACGCAGGTGTTATGCAGGTGATTCGTAATATTGCCACTTGTCTTTGCACGAGACACTCAGCGGTATGAAATATTAACCGAGGGCCGTTGTTTCTGCGCTGACTCATGCCTACTTCCATTGACCGTAGTAGTGACTCTTCTTACTTTCTTCTAGTGAAGTCGTGTAGGGCGCTCATTTTCTGTGCTGACGGGAACCAGTTGGGTCACGATCACTTTTATGTGACCAACCATCGGCATAAGTTCACCCCGAAAAACATGAAAATCCGACAGGGTTCCCAGACCTTCCGAATAACGCAGCGCTTCGTTCGGCTTCGTCATCACAGAATATCGGAGCATGGTAAAATTTCTGCGCTCCGAAGAGGTCATAGAAACTCCTCAAACGGTCACTCCCCGTCGGTTGCACAAGTCCATTCCAAAAGATTGTCTTCCCATCTGTCATGAAACAAGGCATCACCGCTATTGTCCGACTTCTTTGCAGTTGTAACGCTAAAATGGTTTTGATGTGCACTTTAAAGCAAAGCCAAAAAGGAGGTTTCAAAAGTCCCGTTGAAGCATCTGCTGAGCAAAACCACTATCGGAGTAGCGTTCTGAGTTGGTAAATGCCAGAGTTTTCGTAGTTTTTCCAGGCGGTAAGAAGAGAGGGAAAGCTTGCACGTGGCCCAATGTAAGGATCTTTTTCAGTCTGTTCCTCCTTCTTTCTCCTTTCTTTGGCAATTGACGCACAAGGTGCAGAAGGATTTGGAGCGCCTCACACCTGCAATTTTCTTCCGTATGTGGGATGCCAAGAAGTCTTGTCAAGCGTCGCACGCTACTGAAACAGTTGCCCTGCAATTGGAACCCTCGCTTCATATCTTCCGGGGTCGCCCATGCGTAGAAGAATAAAGTGCTGGGCCCGTCCAGGATGCACCAAGAACGACTTTTGCGGACCAGGGCGGACGCTCAACTATGCATATCAGCGCACTATACTCCGTTCTTCGGCTTTCCCTTCCACAGCACTCGCCTTGAATATAATCCGCCCAAGAAAACTAATAATAATAATGCCCTTTCTCTTGTTTTCTCTCTGTTTCTCTGCCCCTTTAGAAAAAGAACCTTCTATCTGTCTATTTTTGTTTCTTTGTGTCTCTTTCTCTCTCTGTTTTGCTTGCCCTCTCACTCTATATATCATTTTTCTCTTTCTCCCTTTCTATGTCTCTCTTTTTCTTTCCCTCCCTAGTTCTCTCTCCTACAGAGAAAATACAAAACAGTAGACTACTTTGGCGGCTGACGCTGAGGCTACTCCATCATTTTTTATTTCCACTGCCGCTCTACACCGATTGGCCAATACAACTGGGTCTTCCTAGCAACGCGATACCCGAAAACAGGTGCCCTTACTTTTGATTGAGCGTATTCCTAGCCATCTAAACCAGCCATTTGAATAAAATACACGTTTTCTTCATAGCAAAGTTTCCCTTATAAGACTAGCCCTATATCGTATTTAACGTGACACTTCACTAAAGTAAGCTACATATTGAGGCAAACCTGGAATTGCAAATCATTAGGATTGTGGACTCAGTGTTTATAGAATGCATTGCTAATTCAACCTCCTCGCTGAAACTATCAACAACATCGTCCTAGTGAGTATGAGTTGGTGCGCAGGCCTTGTGAGACTTTCTACCTTTCTTTCTTAACCAGCTTGATACCAACGGTTTCATTATTCTCACTGGCATTGAAGAACTACCTCACATTTTAAACTTGCTCTTTAATTTTGTATGAAAAACACTGCTGCCAGCTCTCTGCTTTAATATAGGCCCGGCTAACGCAGAATGTGCCTCCTCGTTCACATTCTAAAACCTCTAACACTTGTTCTAACCTCGCTTAGCCCCATTGTATCATACTTTATGCCAGCATGTTTCTTTAATATCGCATCTCAGGTGCCTTCTCTCGGAAGAGTTTCAGTGTTGTATGAAACTAACGTTCTAATTTAAGTGGTGGCCTCTTCGGTCACAAATAATTTTATCTAAGTGGACTGTTTCGCTTATCTGACCACCGACCTGCTCATATGCTCAACAGCTGCTTATGACGATGGGCCTACGGTCCGGCCTGTGGTTCGTAAGGGTGTGGTTCTAAGATAATAATCCAGATTTTCCAAGTTCGTTGCGGGTGTGGAACTGCTTTGTGCTTTGTTGTACTTTGGCCGCAAGAATTCCTTATAATATAGTTATACATATCTAGCCTTCTACTCTGCAGTCGATCAGCTTTTGTTCTTAACCGCAGAAGGCAGCACTTGTAATACGCGTAACAACCATGGGCCCTCGGTGTTCCCCAAAAGGTCTCCCTCCCAAGTACTGTCCGAAAGCATGGGTGCTTGTCCTCGGTTATAATGGGAAAACAAACATAGCCACCTTGCTTAACCAGATGCTCACGCACCGGCAGAAAGTAAGCATTAAGAATTTTTTTCAGAAACTAGTAAGTACAGTACTTCTTTACGCACGCTTACGTACTCCAGCTGGGTACTCCAAAACAACCGGGTAATTCCTACGAAAAATACCCAAACAACTTGCGTTCCCTAAGTGTGGCAGTGGGATATACGGAGACTTACCTTTGGAGAACAAATATGACAGCAGTGCCCACGAGGCAGAGTTGGATCAAAACTGCGAAGTACCATGTGATTTCCAGGCACTGCAGAAAAGTAGACGAGCAACGAAACTTGAAGTTCCAGCAGGGAAAAAAGAGGGTTGAGAACGCGATTATTCAGCAGTTTGCTCCAAACCCATGCATGCGAAGTCACACCCAACAGCTTCGCGGTGCTACAGCAAAATAGCTAGCAACTGTATTTCAAAGTGTAAGTGTCTAGTCCCTATATTTGTACGCCGAATTAAGGATGAGGTGTACAAATGCTCTTTCAGTTGCTCTGGCTTCGGTAGGAACATATGTACGCAACTGCGACGCACTGAGATACTGCGACGCACTGGTTGCAACTGCGACGCACTGCGTACGCAACCGCGACGCACTAGATACCCGTTCACACTGGCTTTATGAGGATGTAACTGGCGGAAATCGTATATAAAATATAAGGGTATCGTATTCTGCCATTTCTGTCACGAGCTTGTAGAGCATTGTTCAGCAGCAGGTGCACAAAAGAGGCAACTAGAAGTCAGAGGGATGCTCATTATGCCCCACTACTTCGTTTAGTTTTTGTTCACTGATTCTTTCTCCACCATCTCCCTGTTTTCCCGTTAGTTTTCCGCCCTCTTCAACACGCCTCTTCGCTCTCTTTTTGGCTTCGTAACACTGTTTTTGTGCCACCCATGTTTTCCTTCTTTGACTTCAGTTCCTGTTACAAATATAGCTCAATATTTTGTCGCTCCAATTTTCTAGGATCCAACGTGGTAGCAACCTTTTATTTTATTTTTATTTTTTCAAACGAACGTATTTTATTCAAACAAGAACATGCGTGGCTTTCCTGAACCTTATGGATAAGGTGAATTATGAAAAAAACCATAACGCTTTCCCTTCGGAATGACTGGTTCACGGGAAGCTTGACGTCAGTGAAAACAAAAACAGCAGAAATCTAAACGCAATAACCACAAAAAGAAGATGGAAACACTTTTGCGGCAACCAAAAAGCAATTACCCAAATGAATACACAAAACCACCGATCGACCAAAACTAAGCCCTTTCATTTCGCTGAGCTTTATCCGAACGCAAACTTTCGGTATACTTTATTGTAGAGGGTTCTTCTGCGATTATCTGGAACGTTTATGTTATACAATGGCTGTCCGCAATTCCGCAGAGCGAACCCATGCAACGCTAAAGGGTGAACCGCCCGATGAGAGCGAGCGACCCCGCCTGCGATGTGGCATGGTGCGAGCGACGACGCTGGGTGGCTCCCATTGTGTTGTGACATAGAGCGACACTCGTGCGCGCGCCCCCGCGCAAGCTGCGAAGGGCGAGAAAGAGTTGTTCCTGAAGAGCACGTGGATAAGCTTAGTTTTGCGGCAAGGCTATTCGGCCTGGCCAATCCCCCCGAGTGGGTACGTACTACGCACTGGGAAGGCATAATCATGATCATCCATAATCGTCATTAGACCACGTGGATAAATTTGGCGTTACAAAACGGCGTTTCGGTGTACTCCACCACCGACGGTATAAGTCAGCCAATACAACCTTCGGTTGAAAAAGCTCCGGGAACGATGTTGTTATAGCGCTGATCATGACACCGAAACTAATATGGAGATATGTTGGCCCGTCAATACCGCCGCAAAACGCAGCGAGCCTATGCTCTTCTGGAAAATGAATAGTATAAGCGGACTGCGAATCAAGTTGGTGATGTTAAAGGAAACTGCGTTTCAAAAAAAAAAGGAATGTATAGAACCGGAATATAACACACAGCATTATTTAGGTCGGATTTAATTTCGGTTTCTGTATTTAAACATCAGCTTTCATCAAACCGAGAAATACCATTGTTGCAGCGATTCCTGGCTGTCGACTGCGTTTTATGGAAGGTACCAGTACTTTTGTACAAACGATGTGCAAATATAGTGGGAGAGTGCGACAGGAGACAGCTTTTTCTTCCTCCACACGGTTCTCTAAAATCTCATCATGCTCCCCGGTAATCATGCGCTACGGCTAATGCTGAACTTATCCTCCCTTTGCACTTTTTCAAGCTACGTTTTCTTCGTCTCACTGATGGTGGTGCCGTAACCAAAACGCGCTGCAGGAAAGCCAACTTTACGCAGTGAGAGGGCAAGTCATGATGATGGAGATGATGATGATAATGAAAGGAGCAAAAACACTTCCCGTGGTAGGATTCGAACCTGGGTTCTTCCTGTTATGAAGCGAACGTCCATAGATTGCGCTATTTCAGACTCAGTGGGCGATGGAGGGGTAGGAGGGGTGGCTCAGCTTTGTCGTGAGGGATTCGTTTGCTGTCGTCTCTGTTTGGACTTTAACTGGTACCTAGATTGCGCCTTGATTGTCTACGCTTGGACTTTCCCTCTCAGGCGGTTTGCAATTCGATCGTTGATTGCAGCGGCTTTGACTTTCGCGCTTGGCCATTTGGTTTCCGCAGGCAAGAAAGCTTCGCGTTTCAACGATCGTCGTCGTTAGACGGAGGGGCTTGTGAGTTTTTTATCATTTGTATGCTGCATTGACAGGCGGTCGGCATTGCAACGGGAGAAGTTGGGACAGGAGCCCGTTTCATTCCTTTATCCTTCCCAATGTAGTGCCGCAGATGGGACCGGCGGGCGTGTCGGAAGAAAAAGGTAAAAATAGCATGGAAGCAACGTCCAGCTGACAGACGCAGGAGTAATGATCGAACGGCTTTACAGAAGTGCACGTAGAGCCCTCATGCCCCTTAGGGTCTCCTGGACCTAGTGCAGTGTATTCTTTGAAAGCCGTCGTTAATATCTATATTTTACTACAGTGGCGGAGGTACTCGTAAACAAATTAAGTTTTGAGTATGCTAGAGTTAGGAAGAGAAACAATTACCACATCGTATTTACCCGTATGCTATCCCAAGCGATTCCCTTGTTAATAACGCGTGTAAAACGCACTGCTGAGTCCAATTCACCCCAAACTGTTATGCTTTCATCCACTCAACGGACACTGTCCTAGGTTCTTCAAGACTGATTAGTGTAATAAAAGTATACTTTGCTGTTTGGTTGCGTATCTGCTATTTGATCGTTTTCTGTCGTCCATGATGCCTGCTATTATTCCTGCATGCACATTGTGTAATCCCTTCTATGTACCATGAGAGAAATTTGCTTCCACTGTTTTATTTTTGCTTATTACTGTTTCGTTTCACACTCAAAATAACTTGTTGCAAGTGACCACTTTTCAGTTCACCCTACAAACAGAACAAGGAACACCAAAATTTCGACGGCGCACAGCGCTGGCGCTAGCAACTGAAGGGCACCCCTTCCATCGCGACTCGTTATACAACTGTAGGGACACAGTGGCCTGCGGTACAAAGAAAACTTGTTTTTGTGAAAAGGACATAATCGTCAGCTCTGTGTGTTGTCGCAATTCTGTTGTCCTGAGAAAGACCTGTAGCCAACCCCTGCATAAGTTTATGAGCCAACTAAATCCCATTCAGCATTGCGCCTCTTTTTCATGCCTACGATGCATAGACACTGTGAAGTTTGCTCTCCTCGACAGCCTTATTGACCTCCACATTGACACCTTGCAATGCCCCGGCCAAACCAGGTGGCGTTGCTTGGGCAGCGTACCCTGTCACTGGGGGCCACGAAGAGGTTGTTCACGAAGAGCACATTGAGCCACCAGTTGTCGTGGCAGTTCTGCGCCACGGCGTCCATGGTCTCCTTCCACATGGGCCCCGAGCCGATGACAGGCAACAAGATGGCCACCATTGTGGCCAGCAGCATCGCTACGACGGCCCTGCACACACCGCTCACTCATTGGACTCTCGAAACAAAGCAAATTCTTAAAAGCCGCATCCATTACATTACTGACTGAACGTATTGCAGGCGGCATTCATTACTACATTTATTCTCGCAGCATAATTAAACCATTCGTCAAAGGTTTCATTTTCTCGTTTCCATTTAGTATGCGGAAGGGAGCAGTGACCTCTCTCTTGTTGCCGCATTTCGACTCGGCAGGATTAAAATCCACTCTTCGGGTTAAGAAGGTGAAATACAAGCCACTACCTAGCGACGTCACTGTTAATAATAACTACGGGCATCATATTCTCCCTTTTAAGGTTCCGCGTAATATTTTGCAGATTCCAGATGCACAATATGCCAGGAAGTTTGGTATGCGATCCTTTTTTTTGCGACCCATCTGCCGAAGAGAGTCTCCATACCCTCCACACGTCAAGTTAGCAACTGAGAGGACAACAAAACTGCCTTGTTTCTTCTGTAAAAAAATCCGCCCAAGAAAACTAATAACAATAAAGTAATACTTCTAGCTGTGCACACGAAATACAGTTCCAAACCGTGAATACTTGCGCACGTAGTCAGGCCTCTAAATAGAAAAATATTTGTGTTGACGGCGGAACAAAAGCGGCTTTGTTATCTTTACTGTGCCTGAGATTGTTCTCTAATGCGCGCAGCAACCCGCATTAAACGAACACTGAAGTGAATTTATCATAATTTAGTCTTTTTTGCATAGCATGGGCTGACTCAATGAAACACACTTTTAATCGTTAAGGGGGTCGATAAAGCAGCATTCAATTTATAAAGCCTGAAAGAAGAAAAAATACCAAGCGACATTTGCGGCGGCCGCAACAACTAACGTGACGCGTATGTGTATTGCGATGTCATTCTTCCGGCCACAAATCTTGTTGAGGCTTACTTCCAACACAACAAACGAATTGCAATATGCATGCGACAACCCGCCGGCGGCCGGCCGACTGATTCTTTCAGACGGTCGGCGAGCCGCGTGGTTGGAGCAGTCAAGCCAAGCCTGTAAGAGCAAGCGTCCTACAAAACGGCGTAGGAAATCGCAAGGAGGGTGCATAGGGGAGGCCAGCCCTTTAGAATTGATTTTTCTGCTAACTCCGTTCGCGCAAATGCACCCAGAGTGGTCGAAACATTGCCTAGGGACTACAGACTGCGATTTGCGAAGTAATCCAACAATGCTTACAAATTACTTAAGTGTTTATTTATGCAATTACATGCCAAAGACAGCCTTGAAGAAAAGTAGAACTATAAGCCTGCATGCAATTTGTTTTTTATAAACATTCCAATATTTTTAGGCCTGCACGTCCCGTGATCATATCGTTGCACAAGGCATGACCCTCGTACTCTACGTCAGCGCAATATATAAAATATTATGACTTTTCAGATTGATTCACGTCCGTTCAGAATAGTGAAGTTTTTTTAGTTTTCAAATTTTGTTTCAATTGCGCTATGACACCGTGTTTGCTACGGAGCTCGTCTCCTGTTTATCTGAATTCATGAGTTTTCAACGTTGGCAGACGCCCGCCTTTCGTCGTAAGCCAAAAATGTACAAATTATTGGGAGTGCGTGTGCGTGTGAACACTTTAAGCGTATACATCAAACGTAGTGGCTAGAGTGCCGTCCGACGGCACTCCAGCTCAACGCTGCAGTCATGGCTAGTGTGCCGTCCGACGACATTCGAATTTTTAAGATTGGGCTGTCACAGACCAGCGTGTCTGCCGTTGTAGTGTAGAGGTATGGCCTTAGCTTCCTGTTACCAAGGGTGGTGGTGCAAGTCCGGCTCTTGCCTTCATTATTTTCCTTTAAATCTCAAGTTGTAATTACAATTTGAATGGCTTAGATCAGTTTTCAGTGTTTGAATATATTACTTTCTGTTCTTTAGGTTATGTTAGGTGTGTCTACGTTACGTTACGTTAATGGAAGGCGAAGTAGTACTAGACGCGGCATTTTTTCATGAAAATGTCGGTGGACGTCGCTTTAGTCTAGTGCTTATAGTACCGGCAGGCGGAACTCTGGACACTGCCTATCTCTAAACATAAAATCCCTTCGCCTCTCTATGCAGGACTACTTCCATTTCACAGTTTCCGTAAAGGAAATCCCAACCAATCGGCCAAGACAGGCGGCTGTTCTGGAACTTTTTTAAAAAAGCGTTAGATACAGCTTTGTAGAGTGCTGTAAAGGCCAGTGAGCTGTAGTATAATTAGCAATGGTTTTTGAAGTTCCTGCCACAACTCGATGCCGCTCGCTGCTATACATATATGCCTGCACGGCCGCCTGGTTTAAAGGAAGCAGAAAACTGTCCCAAGTCTACCGACACTGACGCTACATATTGTTACGTGGCGACAGGACACATATGAGACGAACGATGGGATGGGGTGAAGCAATCTATTTACAGAACGGGCATAGCGGCCATGACACCGACCTCGCGCAAGATGCGCGCCAGGAACATCGTCATCGTCGTAGTCGTTCTTCGGTCAAGGGGCTGTGAGGCATTTCCCACCTTAGTCCCGTAACATCACCCCTCGGGTCGAGGACGACCGTCCCGGTCAATGCCGAGGCAACGTGAGGATTGCGATGCGGTGAGCGATGCGATGAAAACATACAGTGGAGCTTTGCCTGCCGCCACAGATGAAGATGACGTCCCTGTTGATGCCTGGCCCAATAGAAGCGATGTCTTCAAGCAGGAAAGAACTGTCGGCGGAATTCGAACCACGTCGGACGACAGGGCTGGGGGCACGGCGACTTCTTTGGTCTGTTCTTGGCTTGTATCGGCTGGTCTTCAGTGGCTGCACACGGGCTGGGGACACGAGGAGGGGCACGTGGTCGAATGCAGGTCGCAGTGGGCTGGGGCTGCCCGACATGGCCGGCGGTCCCTCGGCGATTTCACCCAAGGCTGAGACGATGCGATGCGGAGGCCAAGATGGGGATGATCCCGCACCTCAACCAAAATGTTACATGGCGGCAGGACACAGATGAGACGAACGATGGGATGGGGCGAAGCAATCTATTTACAGAACGGGCATAGCGGCTATGACACCACCCTCGCCCAACATGCGCGCCAGGAACCTCGTCGTCGTCGTAGTCTTTCTTCGGTCAAGGGGCTGTGAGGCATTGCCCACCTTAGTCCCGTAACAATATTAGATAAGAGGTATTGGAAGACTCATACCTGAATGCTTTGTGGAGCACGTTGAAGATAGGCTGTCGCCGCCGGCCAGTTGACTCGTGATCCACAAGGCCGTGATAGCCGAAGAGAAATCCGCTGCGCGACAAAAAGCGGTGAAATAAAACGCCCCATTTGAAATTCATCCAGCCACCTCACAGCCACCGGCTGATTGTAGATATCAGCGAGGTGTTCACAGCGTGCAGGTGGTAACCAGTGATACTCCTATTGATGGTCTTTAATTGAGCCATCTTACAGTAACTTCCTTGAAGACCTACATGACGCCATGTCGTTGACGCAACTTGTTTGATGACATCGAATAGGTGGACCTTAGCTTCAGGGGATCAATGAGTGTTAGATGGAATTATCTCAGTGTCTTCCATTGCACAAACATGCCATTTAACTTGACCAACATGGCCGCTATTTCTACCAATGGTAGTTTTTTGTTTTTGTTCCCCGTTGCCATTCCACATCCCGCCACCATTAGCTGGCGTCAGGCCCAACCACATGGACGCGAAATGAGGCGTGGCGCGAGCGTCAGCCTCGTTAGGCGGCAGCACGTCGACACGCAAAAGAGGGCGAGTTGCACGAGACCGACGAAGTCACGCGTCAGCCGCTGCGTCGACGTGCGTTGGTGGACACTTAAGTATGAACTCTGCCATCCTTTTCAAGTTATTTTTAATTGTGTATAAGGAGTTATTTTCTGTTGTTTAAATGCAGTAATTATAAGTATACATTTATCATAAAAATGCACTTTCTTTCCTTTATTCATTGCTAAGAATGCTTGTGGGTCAATTTTGAAAAGCTGTAAAACGTATTTCAAGTCATCACTGTCTAATTTGAAACAAAATAAGAGAGCTTGATAAACAAAAAAAACGCACTTCGAAGAATTCAATTTATTGCAACTTGATGTACTACCTTGATGCTGTGTACGCAGTGCTTCCTGAAGTCAAAGCGTGAGCAAAAAAAAGTTTTCATCGCTGCTTTGCTGTGGAGGTCAGAGTCCAACACCACTTGTAGATAAAAGGGCAGGGTACCTTGGTACCCTTTTTTTATCCTGGTAAAAAAAAAATATTCATCGAACACTCATCGCAAAATAAAAAGAAAAGCGAGGTTTTGCCAAGTTTCGAACCATTGACCTGAAAAACAAAAGCTCAACAGCCAACCAAATCCAAGAATTCCGTATACCAATGTACGTTGCCAACGGATATTGACAGTTGTGTTTTGTGTTGGCTGTATTCGAAAAATTAGGGCAGTAATAACGCTTGCTTCTTACGCTCCGATCTTAGGGGGGAGGACAATTTTACTGCAAGCGATGTAACCAAAGCTGTCTCATTTGAGTCGGGAAAAGCTATCGCCCATCCCCGGTCTTCCTTACGCAAGCCGAGGTGGCTGAGAATGGAATGGAGTGCGCCGCTAGAACTCTGGCGCTGATAACTCTTGTTCATAACGCACCGATTTTGCAGCCAAGCCCCGTAATACTAATACTGCAAACGATGTAGCCAGAGCTCCCTTATTTAACTCACAAAAAGCCATCGCATCCCCGATTTTCCCCATGAAGGCTAAGCAAGCCACAAACGGAATGCGGGCTTTCACGCAGAAACAGCTTTCAATTCGTCTTAAGGTAGCCGATTAGCGTGGGTTAAAAAGCAATTGATTGTTTTCCGCTTGAAAGGGATGACCCCAGACCACGAGATGGATAGGAAACCCGGACGCTGTCGCCCGCTTTCCGGTGCTTCCTGGGGCTGCGTCGACGCCGATATCTGGTGAGCATAGACATCGGCGCTGCTCGCACGTCACCTCGCGGGTCCTTCCATTTTGGCGACGCGGGCGCGTCAACGCAGGGCTCCGTCGACGCGTCAAAACGCGCAAAACACGCCGCGTGTGGTTTCGGCTTTGTAGGACTAGGCAAATCTCCATGATGATTGAAAAGTGGCCAGCTTAATTTTTGCAGGCATCAAAGCACTGCAGTACGGAGGTTTCGAGAGTTGCGAAAGCAAAAGCGACGACAAAAAAGAGGTTCCTCTCTGCTGCCCTTTTTTTGAAAGATCATTTGGGGAAGGGGCAGGAGGCGACACGGCATAGCAACGGCATTGGCTCTGACGACTCCGGACGCTCCGGCATCGCGCCTAGCAACACCCAGATAGCTATAGCCTCAGGAGGCTCTGCTCATCTGTACCAGCTGTTGGACTCGGTGGTTTGGAGGTAACCGCCTTGGATTTTGCTGCTTGCGCCGTGGGTTCAACTCCGAAGTTTTCTCCTTTTTTTGTGTGCTTAGGGTTGCGAGTTTACAGTTTACTTACCACGCGTAACAAAAGCGCATTTGCATCATTTTTCTCATAATTTGCAGACGTTTAGGACTTATTTCACGTTGCATTAAACGTTAAACCGGCAATATTGCAAGGAAATAACATTAATTTCACCGAAAGCACATCAGAACTTTGTAATTAATGTATTTAACAATGTGCTGCGCAGAGCAATCAAATTTGCTTCTGTTCCCTCTCTAACCACCCACAACGACACCATCCACACACGTAACAATTTATAGTTTTATGTCTGCGCAAGCCACATTGTCGGCGCGTTATCCTTCTACTATGGAAACATTTTGTATACTGCTTTTCGCTACCGTGTCATAATAGTAGAATTTATTTTCGCAGGAACGACTGTCTCTACTAATACGCTTGTTGCTTGCGTGCTTTGTAATTTTTATCGACAATCATCTGTACGCATTAATGCAATTTTTGAAAGTGCTCACTGCTGTGCAGCTTGGACAGAGATGTGGTTTCGTGGTCACACTCAATGGGCCTCACTCGCCCTTTCGGGCGCCTTCCGCTCGCTACCCATGCAGCAGAAGCGCAGTCAGAGGAAGGGAGGAGATGGGGGGAAGGGGGGTGTTTCGGTATCAGAACACGCCCCGAAATTTGGTCAATGCTGAATCGCCCCCCCCCCCCCCCCCCAATCTCTCTCTTTCTTTCAGCCTCTTTTCGTCTATGCTAGTTACAGCCCGCATAGACATATTACAACGGGAAACCTGAGGTAAGAACAGTGTCAATTTGTTGACAAAAATGTTTCTGGGAGTCTTGTTTGCACTCTTATTTTTTAATGCAGATTTTACAGCAAACGAGGCCTCTAATGCACTATTTTTGTTACAGCAGAAAAATCACAAAGACTTTGCTTGGGTAAAGGCACTCCTTTTTTATTTATCTTTTTAATTTTTACTAGCAGTGAATAACACCCCGGAAAAATATTTCTGGCTACGCCACTGCCCTGCGATGTATTGTAGGAACGGGGTGGAGGACTTATTCCCTGCCTAAAAAGGAAAAGGTATTCGGATAAAGAGAGAGAGAAACAGATCTATTGAATGCTGTGGGCAAGTCGCGCATGGTGGCCGCCGGTTTAACTCTGTCGGCGGTGGTACCAGCCACAGTGACCAGGAGTGTTTGGACTCCCGAGTCAGAGCTTCCCAGCGCACCCTCCCCCACTGCTCGGACCTTTTTACGTAGGCCCACATGCCCACCCGGTGACCCCCCCACATAGTATGTCTGGGTCGCTACAAAGGAGGCTATTCGGGAAGGGATAGATCCAATCCGGCAAATCGGGGTATTGGTTTGCAGGAGACGCCATATGCGTTCTTGATAAGCCCCCTTGACGAAGCGATATATGCCACAAGCCGAGTGGGACTACTTCAAATCGTAGAACACTTCATCACAGGCTATGCACGTCCGCGTAAAGCACGATATACTGCCGTTTAACCTTTGCAAAACCGCAGCCAGTTTTCTTTTAGCTTAAAGACCCAATTTTCGAGCTGCTCTCCTGGAATTATAAAACTGCTTTGTAGTAGTCTATACCTATGTTTGAGGGCTATTTATTTAAACCAAAACAGATACACATACAATGTACACAGGGACCCAACAATGTTGTCAAAGGGTCCCAATTTGTTCAATTTGTTTTGTATGTTCAATTTGTATTTTGACTAAGTTAGCTTCTACAAATTTTTGAGCGCAGGACGAGACCCACTTAACTACTCTATGCAGTTTATAGAACTACTCAATCCTGCCTATTAGGCCACAGAATCGTGAGGGCCTACCCGGCTACGACACTAAGGTGCGCGTATGCGCGCAGATCAGCTTTCGGGGTTTCTTTTTTTCGTTTTTCCTCACATCTTAGTGTTTTTGTCGCACCTAGTATCTGCGTAGCGCGAGGGCAGCTGGTGTGAGCACGACGTGATGAACCTAGTGCCTTGGACTAACACATTAGTGCAGCAACATAAACAAACTCCGCACTGAAGGCCGCAACGCGTACAAAAATTTGAAGAGTCCCCCGCAGACAACGGCGTTAGGTTGGGTTCATTGGTATTGGTACATACTCGAAGGGGGAGCGCTATTACACTGCATGGGACAGACACAGAACGGAATAAACGTACAGAACTAGAGAAGTGCGAACCCGAATGAGCCCCACGGAAGAGACAGTTGGGTACAATGACGAACGTCATTGATTTTAAATAAGCGGGCTGACCACCGCCGCAGCACAATCCCCAAAGCATCGTGCTACTGCGTACGAGTCGGCGAGTTCGATTACAAACTATAAAGACTTTATAATGTGTAAGCATTCTATGCCGAGTACCCTAATACGAACAGTGCATTGCCCTGTATGTGCACAAAAATACGTCCCGTAAAGTTCCGAAGAAACGCCCACCCAAAGTGCAGAAATATTAAGATAAAAATACTCGATGGGCGAAATTTCGGGCCACGTGCAAAAAATGCAAAAGAGTAGCAGCACCGCCAACCAGACTGTGGATATCTCAAGAAAAATACGAGATGGAAGAACTTTGGGACAAGTGACGAAAGGACAAATGACTAACCGCATCAACACCTAAATAGAGGATTGGTATTTATTTTGTTCACTCATAGGCTCTAAAGCCATCGATTTTGGGGGTGGGCGATCTTCGGTGTCTTTTAGTAAATTGTATATTTCACCTCTAAAGGGGGTGCGATGTTTTTTGGGAGGGCGTTCTCTCGGAACATTACGGCAATTCGTGAGGTTATAGCACTTAGTCGTGGTAAAAGCGTTAATGTACAAAGAAAAAAAAACAATAAATATCAAAAGCACGACGTAACAAAATAAAAAAGTCGCCCTATTCGACTACTCATACCCAAACCTGGCAAACCATCGCCAGTCGCGGGAAACTAAAACGATGTAAGAGGTACAAAGACTGAAACGGTAGAAAAACTGAAAGTTCTAGCCAATCCAGCGCACTCAGATGAATAAATTAAAAATAACACCAGAGATAAACATTGAAAAACAAAACTACGAAAAAGGAACTAATGATATCGGAAACGTGTATTTAGTACACCACGACCACACGAATATTCCAAAAACCAAGAAACACGAGAAAATCAGCTCACGAAAGAACAAAGGTGTAATCTAGCGTTCTAACGCTATTAACACCATAAAGGCTAAAATAAACGAAAAAGGGCGCTTTTTCGGTTGGTAACAGTAAGGTTGGTGAAACCGAGGAGCGGCGAAAGAATGCTTACGCATTAGTAGACAACTCACGTAACTTCTGTAGCTTTTTCTGATGAAGACGAAATCGAGGGCAGTTTAAGAACTGAAGGTGAAAATTCTGCGTGCTAGATTGTGCAGTCTGGGACCAAACAACGCCGTGTTGCTCTTTTACAGACGATAGCCTTTCTTGGACTAGTTAAACACGAAAATTCATCTCTGTAAAATGCGCCTAAACGCTCCTATGATGGCATAACTAAGGTATACGTATTGCAGGCCGGGTTGCGTGGCGGATGTGTTATTTTGCCTTCACATTCATGATATTTCTTCGTGTACAATCGGGCAAAGAAAAGTCCGGCAGCCGTCTCTGAATACCTAGGTTTTCGTCGCTTTAACTACAGCCAGGAACCGGGAAGCACCTGTCCGCAACTCAGAGGATCGATTGTACCTCGCCTTCTCTAAAAGCCGCAGTGTGCGACGGCTGACTGAGATGTCTCGAGTGGCAGCGACACGGGGGAGAGCAGAAGACTTCGCCAAGGTCTCCTCGTACAAACGCGCTTTAATTTCCGCTATCCAGAGCGGTCGCCCTCGTCGTTCGCGACGGATGTTCTGGCGCAAGTGCACTTCGCCTCCGGCCGGGTCTGGTTGGCAGCGGTACCTGGAGCGGCAGTCGCTCGTTTCGCTCTGAAAGCAGCAGCGCGCGAGATGGTAGCCCACGAGCTCAAGCCCATGGTGACAACGTGACGCGATTTTGATTCCTACCCACGGAGACCGGTAGGGAGAGAAGCATAGTTTAAGGCATACCATGTACTGCCCGCAGAGATACGCGGGCGGCCCGAGTTAAGGCAGCACTAAGTCTACAAAGCATTTTCTGTCCTCGGCAGTCGTGATGAACAACATTGTGCCTGCATAAAGGGATACGATAGGCCACAGTTAGGGTAGGCGTTGAGTGAATGCTTTCAAATGCAGGAAGTAAGGCGACACGCCTGTGCTAAATCTTGGTTGGTTGCGTGCATTTATAGACATTTAAAACGAACTGCCACTTTTGGCAGCCGATGATTCGGCTCAGCCCACTTCAGATACTTCCCTGCTGCGGGGAACCCCAATTTTCAGCCGAGGAACACTCAGCTATTTAGCATCAGGGCGGGCTTGGAATGGTGCGTGGCGAGCGATGTATTGATCGGATAAATAAACGCCATAAGTTAGAGCCGAGTAACACGGTGCTTGTAGCTCAACACCACTGTCGTTGAACACGCCAGCGCACATAGGCACCAGTGAATCAATTTGAAAAAAAAGAATCCAGGGCCATCTCTACTAACGTGAAACCTGGTGATGGGCGAAGCATGCAGTGTATAAGTGTATTCTTGGCGCCTTGGCGTTTTTGCCAACGGAGATGAACGCGCTGGGGGTAGAGGTATACAGCTTTGCCGTAAAAGTCTCTTGTCTTTGAAGCACGAAGCTGGCTAGCGCGAGGCGTAAACGAGTGTCCCGGGTTTTTTTTTTTTTTTTTTGTACGCGTTACGTTCTAGCGCGAAGGGTCAACGAAATCCCCGGTGTTTTAGTACCGCGGCTACAGGTAACGGCGATTATGACGATGACGACGACGACATGAGACGCCAACACAACTAGCCCTGAAGGGGCTTCGCCCCAAATATCGTGACCGTGGGCGCTGAAATACCTAAAAGTCTTTTATACTTTTCACCTCCCCCCTCCCGCGTTGGCTCAGAGGCTAAGGCGTTGTGCTGCTAAGACACAGGCCGCAGGTGGTGTCACGGCAGTGGCACCCCGTTGTAGCTTTGGAGCACCCATGGAATTCTTTAATACGTTTTGAGACGTTCGTTTGCACTCAAAATTTCCTGTCAGTGGACAATTTCCTGCCCCTTTTGCTTAACACCAATGTCGGTGGCACCAGCTACCTGGTTATATATAAGCCTAGTAGAAAATTTGCCATCCCTTTCTAAAAAAAGTTGAGAGAAGTTCGAACGCTTTCGAGCACCAAAGGGCGTCAGAAGTGCGTGAAAAAGTGCGCAAAAAGTGCGTCCAACCGTCGATGAAAGTGCGTGCAATCGAACATCATACCTTCCAAGACCCAAATCGCGAACGAAGAACGAGATGCGACAACTTCTCGCGCACGCCTCTACGACCGATCTAAATGTATACCGGTACATGGTTTATGGGATAAAGGTATGCTGTTGCACTTCTTCGTGATCGATGGGTGTAGAACCATCGTAGAAGCGCTCCTTTTCGCGATTTTTAAGTAACCGTTTTGACGCAAAAGAAACCCGGTTTCTTGCATGCGCCATGTGTCCAGAGATCTGATCAGAGCTTTTCGATCGACCGGCCGGACTATGGGGCAATGCATTAGTTTTTTGACACAACGCCATTGTTGCCGGTATTGGAAGCACACCATTTGCTGCCATGAACAGGCGCTTAGGCTGAAAAAATACTGCTTACTTTCGCCGCTCCAGGTTACTCTGCTATATTCAATATTATACTGAGCCTTCTGCAGACAGGCAGCCTACCCTGTCGCGCGCTGCTCCATCGCATTCACCCGTCTTTATTTCCCTCCCCGAACTGCCCATCATGCAGCATTCCCGCCACCTTATCCCACACGATGTGGGCTTGTCCCAATGATCCTTTTCCCTCCATCACCTGCGACGAGCACTCGGAGAGGGCGCTGGGCAGCTCTGATCCGGAGGTTTAAGCCTCCCTGACGAATCGGGCTGCCATTGTCGCCGCTAAGCTAGAGCCAGCGGCCACCACGTCCCCGTAACAGAGCTTGGCTAAATAAAGTTTACCTCCTCCACCTGCTCCTCAATGACAAGCGACTTCTACAGCAAAGCTGTATACCCCCGCAGCGCACCGGTTCCATCTCCGTTGGGAAAAACGCGAAGGCTCCATGTTTCGCCACTCCCTGCATGTTTCGCCCCTTCCCAGGTTTCACGTTAGTGGAGATGGCCCGGGACTTTTTTAAAGACGATAGTCTTTCTTGGGCTACTTAAACCCAGAAATTTTGGTCTGTCTGTCTGTCTGTGACTCGATTCAGCCACCCGGCCAAAGTATTATTGATATTGCGCAATAGTCTCATATACTCGCGGCCAAATGTAAACGTCTAAGCCAGGTTTATATGTTCATACTTGTGAACTTTGTTGAACAAGGACAAGACATTACGCAAATATAAGACTGGTAATTAGTACGCAAGGGATATTTACAGTGTTCCTTTATTAAAAAATTCATGGATGCTTGGTTTTTCAATAGTAAATGATATTCTACATCTACTACAGAAAACCGCCGCCTCCTGGCGGCATATGAAAAATCACGTGGCAACAGCAATGAAAGGTTCCACTAGCTAGGTTCCACATTCTGCTTGGAACGCACGTGGAGCACGGCCACGCGGTTCTATAAACCTTGTAGTCGGCCGCCTCCATTCACGCGCGTCTCCGCCGTACTGCAGCGCTGGCATCGAGGAACCGGGCCTGTAGCAGTGGAACGCGGTAAATTCAAATCGCCTTGCGCAAACCTTTAGTGTGTTTACCTTCAGATGAGCACGACGGTACAGGAATAACTTGAGAAGTGAGCGGAAAGAAAACCGGAGCATTTTCTTGGTAAATGTCTACAAAGAATATCGTCTTTTGACGACATATGCAACGAAAGAGCAGATACGCGGCCAATTTTTATTGTTCCTTTTAATGCCGGTGTTGGCTGTAGCAGATTTTTTCTCGCTAATTATTAGGAGGTTTTCGCATTTGTCCTAAATTTTTATATCCCTACCTTATTCTACGCTGTATTATAATATCGTAGAGGTTTTGTTGCCAGCCATCAATAGTTATCTGGAATAATGTGCATTAATTGACCTTGCTGTCGCGTGGCTTCCTCTCGTTAATGCGAAGAAATAATGGAGTGAAAAAACAAAATGTCACGCTTATGCCTTGCATTGGAACCCTAGCTCGTCCCTCGAATGAGTTTCTCGTGTTTCAGCACCACATTACGCGACAAACAAGCAAGAACAACAATAAACACCCACGCTGAGGAAAAAGTCATGTGCAGCGAGCATTGACGCATTTTAAAACACCATTTCAAAAATTCCATCCAGGACCCGGAAGAAGAAGAAGAAGAAGAAGAAGAAGAAGAAGAAGAAGAAGAAGAAGAAGAAGAAGAAGAAGAAGGAGGAGGAGGAGGAGGAGGAGGAGGACGAGGAGGACGAGGAGGAGGAGAAGAAGAAGAAGAAAAGAAGAAGAAGAAGGAGTAAGAAGGCACGCACAATACTAAAACCGCCCCCACGGCGGTCCTGCCAAGCTCACACCACCGCTATTCGGTTCTTACGAGTGCTTGAGCACAGGAAAACAAAAATGAAAGCACGCTTTCCTCGTCAGGACAGCCGTTCTAGCTAGCCACCTACGACGGGGCATCTATCGCTGCCACGGCACTCACACACCACTTGCACTCCCGTGTCGCCTCCTCCTCCTTCCCAACGCTGCGGCGTTCCCGTCAGAGCCACATAAGCGCGCGCTCAGATGACCGAATGACTCACTTGAGAAAGATTAATGTGTCCGTGGCCAGCGTCGAGTTGATGACCACCTGAAAGGAGAAGTCCTTGGCAAACCCCACGGCGATCATCAGATTTCCTGCGTGCGAGAGATGAGACGCGAATAACGAAAGCCGAGTCAAAGTAAAGAAGTCCCACACGGTGAGCGGTAGCGAGGCTCCCGTCTCCTCCATTCCCGATCTCTCTGGCCGGATTTTCTTCGTCCTAAGGAGGTCCGCGCCGGACGTAACAGTGGAGCGCAATGGCTGCAGCCAACAAATTACGGACACGGCCATTTATTTTGTCACCCGTACGGAGTAATATAGGGTAACTGAAGTATCTCTGCAGCCAGTTTGATCCCGCATCAAATCCCGTGATACTATTAGGGGTAAATTTAATTGCCCTCTTTAGGCGTGCGGAGCCGATTTGCTCCCCGTGCATGAAAATGATTTAGGCTCTGCTTTAGATATGCGGGCATGGCATGCAGCATTTGCCCCTTCACTTCGCCCACGGCGACGTCTCCAATTAGCGAATGGATGTAGCTTTGCACCGCAAGAAACTACCACGCATCCGGAGGCTTTGCGCATGCGTGCAAGCGCGCTAGCTCTTAGATTCACTTAGACACCACCGGGGGTTTTTCGCCTGGCGTGCCAGCTGAAGTGCCAAATATATAATTATGAATATTATAAAGTGAGCGCTTCCCGAGATTCACTGAGTCTCGAAGCACCGCAGGAATTTACACACTACGCACCTGTGCTCAGATTCTTCACGTTCGTCTATTTGATCAATCGTTTTGAGAATTCTTGCGGAATGCACAAATTTCTCTTTCTCTACTACTTATAAAGCAACCATAATGCGCGCAAAAATTATATAGCAGCGGGTTGGTTGATGGATATATGCATTAATTTTTATTCGAGAATGTTGGGAGCTCCAGTGACTAGTCTCACAACAACAAATAGGTGTTCATAAATTATCGAAAAGGAAAACAAAATGTGACGTGTGCATGCAGGGCGGATACAGAAATCTTAAAAATCAGCGCACCGGAACTTAACGTTATACCACCCCGATTTCTCTTAATCTCCTACCACCCCACAATCTCCAGCAGCCAAATCAACGTGCGGGCTTTTAATATACGGGATTAAAATGGCAAATTACATCGACGATGAGCTTGCGCACACAATTTTAGACAAGGAAACGTAATCTGCCCTGTTAAAGTGCCATATAAAAAGAGCGACATTTACGTTGCGCTATCTCAGGGCGCAGATAAAATTCAGCACGGCGATCGCCCGACGCGTTTCGTAATTCGTAGCCGTCGCTTTCTTGCAACGCCGCTATTTGTCCCTCAGGTGCACTCCGGTGAGGAAGACCCGCAGAAATATTTGACGGTGTATACACAACTATGAAAGAGGGTCGACAATGAAGAACGAAATGTGCAATATAATACACTAATGCAGCATTTCAAATATGTCGAAACCAACTAGCCTCGACGGAATAAAAGTGAAAGCAGGTGCTAAGCAACGGCTCGTCACGCCAGTGAGGCACTACCAAACCCAAAGCGCAAGACTCCATCTACATTAATTATTTATTACTTATATTTATTTATTTATTTATTTATTTATTTATTTATTTATTTATTTATTTATTTATTTATTTATTTATTTATTTATTTATTTATTTATTTATTTATTTATTTATTTATTAAATACCTCAAGGCTCATAGGGCAGCATTTGAGAACACACAAAAGGAAAAAAAAGAAAATAAACGACAAGGAAAAAAACGAAAAAAAAAATGTCAGAAGCAAAAAGAACGAAAACAGCAGGAATAAACTAGAAAAAGAATCGATGCGTAGAAACCAAGCAAAAACAAAAACAAAAGACAACAACAGAAAACGAACACTGCATATGATTACAAAAAGTACTGAGTAATGGCAGTCTTAAACAATGAAGGGTTCTGAATGGCTACAATGGAATGGGGTAGGTGGTTCCATTCGGCACAGGTTCTCGATAAAAAGGCAGCTGAAAATCATTTCGAACGACAAAAAGGAATGTCAACCTTATGCTGCTGAGAAGAAGAGAAAATGACAACGATTAGTTAACCACGACTAAACCTAAATAAAACCAGCTGCTATAACACAGGAGATATTTGCAGCGTATGACGCTGCCGTGGAGTGGCTACCTAAGTACGCATTGTAGCGAATAAACGAGTTTGTTACTTTAAAATCATGTACCTTCTAATCGCAAAGTTTAGCAAAGCAGGTATTTCCTCACTTAGTGCGGTTCGCGATGCTTTAAGTAAAATTGATTCCTGGGGCCTTCTGAAGCAACCCTGGCTTCGCCGGTAGCGGAGTTCAAGTGGGCGAAGGCATATCTACAGAAGGCAAAATTTGTGGAATGTGTTTTGTTGCCACTTGCCACGGTGGCTGCCAGCATCTTACGTAACAGTGAATCATGCGGTTTATTCTCACAAGTTGTCTGATGTTTGCGAATGCAAGAGTGGGCCGTATATGCGATGAATGCGGTTGGTAAACGAACCAAATTACTTCGGTGGGGTGGCTGCTTTAGCTCGCGCCACAGCACTTTCGCACCTCTCCGTTGCAAACCACTTCACCAGATTTCGACAAAGTTAACAGGAGAAATCGCCACACGGCTTGGTACAACGTTATTTCGAATGCGTTTGAACATCTTCACTGGGACTGCAGCGCCATGACTGAGTGGAGAACTAAAGGACTCCATTACAATCAGACGTGACCTTGTAGCAGTAGACGATCCAGATTGAGTTGACCATTGGCTTCATAAGGATTGCAGTTCTTTGTGCAACCGGGATATCAAAGCAAAGAGAAAGTTTTCATGGTTCCAGAACTGGTTTAACAACCCAATTTCCTACTACCTCACGAAACTTCACCAAAAGGGGGAGAGGCGTTTATTCGCAAATGTAGAGGACACAAAACGACCAGATAGATAGTATAGGAAAGCCGTAAACTAATTGCCTTTTATTGAAGCCTACCTGATGGATAAGCTTTAAAACCAAACTATTCCTTAATTTTCTCCTTTCAGTCGTAATGCATCCGTTGATGTAATTCAGTATCCATTCAGTATCTATTTCATCCATTCAGTATTCATTCGGTATCCAATGCATCCATTCAGTAATTCATCGTACACAAATTCGTTTATTGGTTAGGTTTAATTTTTTTTGGGCTCTCCTTCCTGTGGTATTTTGTTTTCCTTTCCTAATCTCTTGTTTTTTGTTTCTTCTGACGGTTACACTGTCTGTATCGTTTTCGCCTGCTCTCGGGTATTCGTCCCTTGCTGATTTTATTCTTTTTGTTTAAGTGTTTTCATTTCTTCTTCGTGCGCGTTATCTTCCCACTTCCCTACCTTCTTGTTTCCTTTGCCTATTTCTACCTTATTCGCTTGTTTTTCCTCTCCTTCCCCAGAATTTGTTTACTTTGCCTGCATATTTTTCTTCTGTCCTTTAATTTTTCATAGCTCAGTCTCACCTTTATGTTTCTTATTTCGTTTTTTTGTTTTTCAATTTTTTAGGTAGTTTCGGTGTTGCTTCACTGTGCCGCTGTCACCTCGAAACTTTTCTTTTTTTCGCCCATTATCTGCTTTTTTTCCCCTTTTTTCTGACGCCTTCTTTTGTTGCTCGTTCGTTCTGCCCCTCCTTTTTAGATGTGAGACAATTACTTGTGAGCCTGTTGAATAGTTCCTTCATCCTTCCTTCGTTTACTCTTTCTTTCCTTTCTTGCTTACTTCCTCTCTTCCTTGCTTTCTTCCTGCCTTCGTAATTATTTCTTTTAAATGCAGGGCATTTCTTCGCCAAGCCTCTTCTTGCGTCGGACGGCGTCCACAGCTCCGCGTCCGCAGCAGGTTCGCCTCTCCTCCTTCCCTCCTCTCTCTCAACAGCAGCTGGCGCGCGCATGCGTCGTAGTGAGCCCGTTTGCTCCGTCGCGGTCTCGGCGTAACAGGTGCGTGAGAGCAGCGCGGTGGGGCGTGGAAGGGCGCGCGCTGCTTGCGCATGCGCGCTCTCCCCCCCGTACTGCTCTCCCTCTACTGCGCGCGCTGCAAATATAAAGCGGGTAGCGGTCGCTTGTGCTTCAGTCACTGCGTTGCTCCTTCCTTCCTTGGTTGACGCTCGCTCCCACGTTTACTAGTGTCTGCTACTCCAGCATCACGGAAGATGCGATGGAAGCAACACTGCCTTCAACCAGTACTGAGGCCCCAATGCTCTGCATTTACTCGTGTTCCCCTCGCGGGAAGGCGCGGGAATTTTTTCCTTGTGTTCGATCATTGGTTTGCGGACGCCCTTCCTTTATTTCTTGCTTTTTAAACTTTTGCCGTTTGTGATCTCTCACTCATTTGTTCGTTGCACAGCGCCTTAATTTCCCCTTAAAGGGGCCATGCACAAAATAGAAGTTTGTTTTATTCGAACGATTTCGCGCTTTGTAGTGCCCCCAGCGCTTATCCAGCAGCAAATGATGTCGTCTTCACTGAGAAATTAATCAATTTAGGTTAAAATTTCGATTCTCCTGCTAAATCGTGTGTTTCCGCGACGTCAGCAATGAAGTCACAAGTGCGCGTAATGGAACGAACTTCCACTGCGTCATTCGGCTCTGCAGCCTTGCTTGCCGTCAGTACTCCCAGATGGGGCTACCATACTCAGCCACGGGCCGTTGTCCGCCGATGCTTTGTTCTTGACCGCATTAGCACCTGGCTTCTTTTTGTTACTGTAGAAAGTAATCGTTTCGTAAAACACGGGATATTCTCGACTAACAGGGTCCCGTAAGACAACGTCGCGAATGCCAATCGGCCAGTGTCGTGTAAGACAACTCCCAAGCGGCGGGCTGCTGTGCAGCTAAAACAAACATAGTGCGCACTGTACCAACCGCAGTGCGCCTCGGTACGGCTATGCTTACGTGTATTTTCGCAACTTGTATTGTTTACCGCACCAGTTTTACTGCTGTAAAGTGAACATGCATTGCATGTATGCGGAAATAGCTCTTTCGGCAGGCTTATAGGCCTGCCGAACGTTTGCGCTTGCTTTGGCCTGCCTCAGCCAATTGCATAGCTGTGCATATTACGTCATAGGCTTTGTCTGTTGCGGGAAATGAGCTAGTGGGTCGCATGGCCATTCCCATTTTTTCTAATTATGCAGCTTATTTGAGCGAAGTGTGTGTTAAAAGTGGTGCCAGTGTGATTCTAACAAGGCAGCCTTTCGAATGAATCAAAATTGTGTTTTGTCTGCATGGCCCTTTTAAGTCTCTCCTTCCTCGATTGGGGCTTTTCATCCAGCTCGCAGTATCTATCCGGAGCCTCATGCTGCGGCTCCTCAAAAGCTGGAAGCGGTCGAAGACACCTTCACTAGCTTTTTGACCATTTCCGCCGTGGTCTGTGGACTAGCCTTGCCTTATAGCATTATTAGACAAATTAAAGACCCAAAGTGATAAAGGAATGTACGTTGGGCCCGTTTTCATTCACTTTACTAAGGCCTTTGACTGTATTGACAATGGCATTCTTTTCTATAAACTGGCATCATTGGGCATAAATGTTCCCGCACTAATACTTCTCCGAAAGTTACATAATAGAACGGAAACAGCAAATATATTAGGGGTGCTTTCTGACACGAAAACTGTAAACAAAGTTATGCCACAAGGACCCATTCTTGACTCCTTATATTTTCTTATTTATAATAACGACCTGCCGAATTGCTTGTCTTCCGTAACCGAAGGCATTTTGTACGCCGAAGGCATTTTGTACGCCATGAAATAGTTGCGAATCTTAATTCCCATCTGAACGATGACCTCGCGAACATTTCTCACTGGTGTCAAAAAGATCAGTTGTTAAGCAACCCATCTAGGCCAAAAGTCGTGGTATATAGCACACCCAGAAAACCTTGTTATGACCTCACCCCGGTATACATGAATACGCGTGCCATCATCCTGACTGATGAATGCACATTCTTAAGAATTGAATTTGAGCGTTTTCTGAAATTCGATGCACGCATTAACCTAACCAGAAAAAAGTTGCGTATGGTGTTCAGGTACCGATAAAAGCGCGCAATTATTTTGAGAAAAGGATCGTCATTACGTTGTACTATGCTTATCTCCACAGTCATATTAACTACTGTATCGGGTCGTGGGGTTTCACAACTCCCACGTAGCCCTTTTAATAAAGCAAGTGCAAAATCTGGTGGTGCTCATAATTACCTTTACAAATTTTAATGGTCGCGTTGTCCCCCTTTTACTTGATCGTAAGCTTCTTCTGATTACTGACGCCATAGCATCTAACATTGCCACAACTGCCTTGCGCCTTTTCCACGAACCGGATGTTCTCTACATTATTGCTAGAACTAAAGATTAACCAAAGCCCCTTTTTTGGTTCCAAATAACTTTTGACTTTCTAAGGTACGCACGAACTATGGTAAACACACGTTCGGTTTTACTTTAGGATTTGGAACGAGCTACCTCGTAGCATTTAAACACAAACACGTACATCAGCGTTTAAGCGTTCCCTTCGATCATTTTTGACAAACCATCGCATAGACTTTTGACGTGCATATCTCCATTTCGCTTAGTGTGGTTTTTCTTATTCGTTTTTGCTACATCTGTCCAATGAATTTATATAAATAATATGTAGTAGATGGATTCCCTGTACTGATATTTGTGTAAAGGAGGTCACTTACTAATCTGGATGTTTTATTTTGTTTATTTATTCCTAAGTTTTGTTTTACATATGTGTGTTTTATTTAGATCCGTTTCTTATTTATTGCTAAAATCTGCAATCTCAACAACATACCATGTCCCGGTAGCCTGGTTATTTTTATTCTTTCTATAAGTAAAATTATGTATTGTTCATTGCTAGCAGCTGCGATTATTGTATTTCTGTGCACCGGTTTCGAGGATACGTGCGAACTGAGCCTACGGCGACCGTGGTGCAAGTAGGTTTGTTATAACCCCACAATCTCTCTCCGCATCCTACCTTTCATAACGCTTACGGTGACTTCGGCACTTGGGCTTGAGCACTATTTCCTTGTCGTAAGATGCCTATAACTTGGCAAAGGCGCACTGTCCCTATTCAGTGAGAGCTCTTCTTGTTGTCATACTAATGCTGTTCACGTAATTTCTTACCGCTCAAAAATTATATCCTTCCTCTTCCGTCCGCTGCTGAACGCAGAGACTTTATAAAGGGGGATAAGAAGCTCACGGTTGTGTTCATAAAAAACGACATGAGTTAACAAAGTTCAGGTAGGGTTAGGTGCAGGTGAAACGAGGTACGCCTCTGTCAACAATGCGCGAAATTCCTGGTGCTCCACGTTCGAATTGTTTAAAATCGCGATCGGATAAGCGGCGGCAACGCTTCTTGCTGCCGGCGGTGCGTTTCGATGAGCGTCGGTCCGCGTCCTCCTGTTTGACTTCGCGGCCCTGGCGCGTGGCAGCGGAGGCCTGGAAGCAGACGACGCGGCTCCGTTGCTATAGCTACGGCGCGCATGCGGAGAGAGCAGTGGGGGTGAGATCAAGTGCGAAAAATTAAAGCCGTTCGCCTCAATGGGAAAGCTATCGGAAGTGAGGAGCAGTGATCCGCCATAATGGGCTGTAGCGCCGTTATCCGCTCACTGCTACCACGAACTACAACTCACATTTCCCGCCTTCACAGTGCTTGCGCGCACCCTGCCTGAAACAGTTCCAGTGGGAGTTCTGTTGTTTTTATGCTTGATTTTCCTCCCGCACGTGCCGGCGTTGCACTGCTGGGTAATTCCATGCCAAACGTCCCAGCCGTAAAATCCACCATCACGGATTTGCTCAGTAAAAATTGTGGGTCATGCTCGCATGGCCCACAATGGCCCCTGAAAGTGTTTTCGTGCAAAAAAAAATTTGTTCTTTTTCCAGAGGCCCTTTTACCTCCAGGGTTTAAAGAAAACTTACGTCTGTGAAAAAATTCATGAAAAAGTAACTTCTCTTACAATAGCCACCATTTTTTGTGAACATCATGTTGACCCCCTGGGCTGCTGTATGCCGCATTTTAAAAGTATTTTCTTTTATTCTTGCTGTGATTACGCCATTCAGAAAATACACGATGTCGAGCATTTTCAAACATTTTTATCAAATACGAGCACATTCTCTCAGCCAATGAAGCATTCGTACCTGTACCTCAGCATTGTGGAAAATCGGTAAAAACTATATTTACACTGAAAAATGGTGAAATGTGCGAGGAAACGTTTGTCAAACTTGGAATCATCTCATTTCTGGCCCATATTCACCTTGAAATTGCGCATTGTTGTGCTCGTAGTAAAAATATCAAATACAACCCATTCACTAGTACAAATACTCGCAGTTTATTTCAGAAAGTTTAATCAGAACAGTTTTTGTTTTAGCAGAGAAAAAAATTTCAATTTGTACAGTGGCATTACTTCACCCCGTTTTTCCACAGAGCGTCTTCTCTGCACGGCATGCACCTGCCTGCATGAAAGAGGCGCGAGCGAGCGGGTTCGCGCAGCAAGAATACCTTTCGCCGCAATGGTATTGTAGCGTGGGTACAGGAAAGAGGAATAATTCGCGTGTTAGTGGGAAGAGTACAACGTGGAGCTAGCGGTGGTGCGCCCAGTCCGTGAGTACGGGTAACTCAACGGCAGGCTGGACATGGACGTGCATTTAAAGAAGCAGGATATTTTATGCGGGGTACCTTTTAAGTGTGCCGAAAATTACGAAATAAACAGCGGCGGAGTCATCGAGTTAAACGGACTTATTTGTATGCGTTAGCGGGAATTGCGTAACCCGATGCTTTAAATGCACATCTGGTGTCCAGCCGTTGAGTTACCCGTACTCACGGAATGGGCGCACCACCGCTAGCTCCACGTTGTACTCTTCCCACTAACACGCGAATTATTCCTCTTTCCTGTACTCACGCTACAATACCATTGCGGCGAAAGTTATTCTTGCTGCGCGAACCCGCCCTCTCGCGCCTCTTTCATGCAGGCAGGTGCATGCCGTGCAGAAAAGACGCTCTGTGGAACGGGGTGAAGTAGTGTCGCTGTACAAATTGAAATTTTTTTCTCTGCTAACACAAAAACTGTTCTGATTACACTTTCTGAAATAAACTGCGATCATTTGTACTAGTGAATGGGTTCTATTTGATATTTTTACTACGAGCACAACAATGCGCAATTTCAAGGTGAATATGGGCCAGAAAGGAGATTTTTCCAAGTTTGACAAACGTTTTCTCGCACATTTCACCATTTTTCAGTGTAAATGTAGTTTTTACCGATTTTCCACAATGCTGAGATATAGGCACAAATGCTTCATTGGCTGAGAGGATGTGCTCGTACTTGCTAAAAATGTTTGAAAATGCTGGACATCGTGTATTTTCTGAATGGCTAATCACAGCAAAAAAAAAGTAAAACTATTTTAAAAATGCGGCATAGAGCAGCCCAGGCGTCAACACGATGTTCACAAAAAATGATGGCCATTGTAAGAGACGTTGCTTTTTCATGAATTTTTTCACAGACGTAAGTTTGCTTTAGACCCTGGAGGTAAAAGGGCCTCTGGAAAAAAAATTTTTTTTTGGACAAAAACACTTTCAGGGAGCATTGTGGGCCATGCGAGGATGACCCACAATTTTTACGGAGCAAATCCGTGATGGTCGATTTTACGGCTGGGACATTTAGCATGGAATGACCATGATACTCTTTTCGCTTAATATCACTCGCAAAAATGTACCCAACGAGCGTTTCCGAACTAAATAAACGTGGGCACAGCCGATTAGTTACATATATTTTGCGTCTGCTGTTTCCTTTGCGCTAAACAACAGGGAGATGTATGAAAAGCGCCAGTGGTTTACGAGTTTCGAACGGTTATGACTATATAAACCGCTTCGTTTTAGAAGCCCCTGTGGGACACTCTACGACGGTACGCCGTGGGGGTCTACTTGGGTTCGTTATCTCGCTGCGCCACCTGATTCCGGCAGTCGCTTGACATCGAGGCGTTACAGCGAGCTACGACGACAAGGTGAGCCCCTAAAGTGCACTGCACTTAAAACACCATCTTCTTTGTTACGGCGTGGGGAAGCATGGATTGGGGCGTTCCGCTGCAGAGCGTGAAGTCGAGAATTCGCGTCCCGATGGGGAAGACTAAACTCTTAAGTTGTGCCTGGAACTGCTTTGTGATGAACCCCTCGTTACGGATCCTCCGAGCGACGGAATAATTTCAGAGTACACAACGCTCCTCGTAGCCCTGATAGGGCAACCAATACGAGAGCAATGCTGCCTCGGCTGATTCGAAATTTGGGCTCGGGGAAGAGCCCTTTCATTTTCTTCGCAGTCCCGAGAAAGTCGTATTGGTTTAAAAAAAAAACGTGGTCTGGAAGGGGTGAGCAGTTATTTCGTGTGGAACTCAGCTTGCCGCATTCATACACGATCTTCACGTCAACCTCGACAACAATACACAAACAAATGCCATATTCCTAGATTTTAAAAAGGCGTTCGATAATGTGTCACATCACCACTTAATGGCCAAACTTGTACAGCTTAATCTGGACCTTGACGTGTTAGCATGGCTTAACGACTTCCTTACCAACAGAAAACAGTTTGTGTTTGTTAACAACAAATCCTCACACACCCACTCCGTTCTTTCAGGTGTACCACAAGACACAGTCCTGGGTCCTCTCCTCTTTTTGATATATATCAATGACCTCCCATGCAATATTGTTAGCCAAATCCGCCCATTCGCAGATGATTGTGTCTTGTACCCTAAAATCAATAGCACTGAAGGCCAAACAAAATTACAAGCAGACCTTTTGGTGGTGGAAAAATGGTGCAGAAATTGGAAAATGGCCCTCACTGTAACTCAATGCAAAGTCGCTTCTTTCCACAGGCGTAGCCAACCACTCACTTACAACTATACTCTTAATAACTCAATTCGACAAGCAACTAACACATACAAGTATTTGGGCATTCACCTGACCAGTGACCTTATATGGTGTTCTCATATCACTCACATTTCATCATTAGTTCGAAAATACTTTGGCTACCCAAAACGCACCCTAAAACACACCCCTCCGCACCACAAATTACAGGCTTATACCACGCTCGTCCACCCCAAATTAGAGTACCCTTCAGCAATCTGGGACCCCTACCAAACTTACCTCATCGATCGACTGGAAGCCATTCAAGATCGCGCCGTTATGTTTACATATTCTGACTTCTCTTCATTCACAAGTTGTCACAGAACTAAAACAACGGGCCAACCTTCCTCTCCTTAGTCAACGCCGTAAACTCGCCAAAATGGCCATATTTCACAGATACTATCATTCACTCTCAACCACTAAGTACATCACCACCAGCTCACAAACTTCTTGTCGGAGTAATAATTCAGTACAGCTATCATATCCTCGCCCTAGAACCACCACATTCGCAAACTCATTTTTTATAACTTTTGCAAAACTTTGGAATACTGTGCCTGACTATGTGTACAAAGAAGCGATCCTGAACTATTCAAATTAACACTGTTGCCTTGAATTCATTCAGGTTTATACGAAACTGTGCTACATTAACATTGGTGCTGTGTTATCTATAACTTCTGCAATTTGTATATTGCTTTAAAACTCATGCCGTGTATTTTTTTTCTTTTATTCACTGTTCTACTGTTTCTTTTTTATATGTGACTCACCCACCCCTAATGTAACGTCCCTTTTACATGGGGCCCTTGAGATAACAAAAATAAAACATGAAAAAATATGTCGTCAGTGACCCTCTCCTGTCAAAAAACACGTGCACGTTCGGCAGTAGAACATTGTCACGGTATGGACTCAGCGAAGCGGACAAGAGGCTGCGCAGTGATTGCCGCACAGGTCCTACCTTCTGGAAACAAAGCGGCAACATTAATGGCTGTGGCAGGGATTGTAAGAGGAACGAGGCCGTTCCCTTCTTGCGTTCCCACAGCAAAACGCTGCTACTCCAGTCGGAGTCCTGCCGTTGCTTTTTCTCTCCTCCTGAGTGCGAACTGTTCTTCTGCGTCTTATTTTCTTCTTCTTTGGGCTAGTTCCCTCTTCTTTCGGCACAAACTGGTACGACGCCTCGAAAGGGCACCCTACTCGAAGCCTCTTGTTATGCGTACGATGCCCTGCGTACGTTTTCATTCATCCTCTGCGACGCTAAGCCATCTCTACTGCTTTTGAGGCCAAAAGGGCACGAAGACCGAACACTTATTCTCGGTTCTCGGTCGCATATTCGCCAGCACCAAAATGATTACTATCCCGCTGCCTCACACGCACTGTTGAGCTCTCAGCGGAGGCTGATTGACTTCTTCGGTTGGGTCAAGGCGGTGGCGTCCTCCTGGCCCACCTCGCGATGTACATCTAACCGTCGCAAGGCGTTAACAAGGCACGTCAACCACATGAATGATGGCTTCTGTGTAAACAGTCGGCGTGAGCCTCTCCAACGATAAGAATATATATATATATATATACATATATATATATATATATATATATATATATATATCCCTGAGGAAAGCAAGTTCTCTTTGCTGAAACGTGGGCCACAATCGTGCTTTTACCTTGTTCGAAGTTTTTCTTCTCTTATATATATATATATCTATATATATATATATATATATATATATATATATATATATATATATATGCATGTATATATATACACACACTTAGGAAATGAGGGACTCGTCGAGAAAATACAGAAAGATAGGTCGGCAGTCCACAACGCAAAGGAGACATCGGCGTGTTAGGATTTTTTTTACTACGGTTAGTGCAGTTAACATTTTTTAAATAAACGCAAGAAAGAAAGAAAGAAAAACACGCGCCCAGAGTGGGGACCGAAAGGCGTGGGTTCGGTCCCCACTCTGGGCGCGTGTTTTTCTTTTTTTCTTTCTTACGTTTATTAGAAAAATGTTAACTGCACTAGCCGTAGTCAAAAAATCCTAACAACGCCCCTATGTCTCCTTTGGCGTTGTGGACTGCCGACCTATCTTTCTATATATATATATATATATATATATATATATATATATATATATATATATATATATATATATATATATATATATATATATATAGTTTGGAAACATAAAAACTCACACAGAGCGCGAAAAAATAAGGTAAGTAGAGATGGAGACAAACGAGAAAGGCCTTAAAACTAAAAATAAAAGTTCAATGACGTGTCAGGAAGAGGACTTCCTGTCTTCAGAGTTCTTTTATTTATTTCCTTTCTTCCTTTCTTCCTATCCTTCCTTTCCTTTCTTCGGACTTCCTTTATTCATATATATACTCTGAAGAAAGAAAGTCCTCTTCCTGAAACGTCAGTAAACTTTTATTTTTTTTTAATGTCTTCCTCTTTTGTCTCTGTATCTACTTACCTGATATATATATATATATATATATATATATATATATATATATATATATATTTGCCGCAAAAACATACCTGGGTACTACAATGGTTGCGTTGCTGTCGCGTGCATCGGTACAACGTCTGTGAACTTGCGAACTGATGTGACATTCCCCACTCCGCCGGTCATTGGTACTTTCAGAAATGGATGTGTCACCGGCGGCCTCCGCTTTGTATGTGTTGTTCTTATGCGCCTGGTTACTTTGCACTTCGTGAGTCGAGACATTCCTTATACCATTCGTTTATTCCTGTAATTCGTACGTGAAGTGTCTGTTGTTCACCAGCTTCCACCCTGTCTTTTTTCAATGGAATGAAGATGGTTATTGCTTTGCTTTTTAGAAAAAATTTTGTCGCCCGCAGTACTGCATCTCCTGGTACTATGAAACATAGCTTTTGTTCTTTTTTTCTTTTTTGCTGTGGAGAGATTGCGAGGAGCCCAACATCACGAAAGTTTGTACGCACATGTATAGGGCCCTCGCTTTCCCTGTTCCCTCACCCCAACCCGCCAACTGATGTTCTCAATAATGGCGCGCTGTAGCATAGCTTCTGCGCCTATATAAGCGTGTGTGCTTCTAGGTTGTTTGTTAATCAGGTGAAAAACTGGACCCCCAGTCGAAACGTCAGTAAACCATTGTTTTTGTTTCTAATCGTGAGTCAACCATTTTCTCAAATATTTCCCCCCATACCGTGCCCGTCCACCGTCTACCGGCGTGGTCAACCTCTCACCTATCTATAACCACTACAGTCATCATTTGTACATAATCATCATGACAAGTCGCTTGGTTCTGAAATCGCGATGTGGAAAGTAAAGGACGGAACCGTCCACGCACACTCTGCTGCTTCCGGAGAGAAGGGTCCTGTCCCCTTACAAGGTATATATATATATATATATATATATATATATATATATATATATATATATATATATATATATATATATATATATATATATATATATATATATATATATATATATTTGCAAATCAGAATAGGAAATGAGGGGCTCATAGAAATAACACAGAAATAAGGGTTGGCAGTCAAAAAAACCTCGGAAAGCAAAGGGGAGGTTGTGGTAGGTCATTGAAACAGATAAAGAATTGGGAAAGAAAGAAAGAAAGCGGAGAAAAAATGCCCGCCAGGTGGGATCCGAACCCACGACCTCCAGAATATCGGTTTGGTGCGATAACCACTATGCTACCGGCGGGGCGATTCCCCCCCCCCCCCCCCCGCTTTCTGGGGTATTTATGTCAATGTAATTTTTTCCTGTGCTTGGGGTGGTAGCCAGCGCAACTCTGACTCCTCGCGGTGAAGGGGACCTTCTTTTTAATCCCCGCGCCGTGGCTCGAGTGTCTAGGACATGTCGAGAGTGGTCAACCAGCGTTGAACCCTCTTAAGCTCCCTATGGCACCAAGACTGCCAGAACAGAGGCCCTCGCTATGCATGTAGCGAATCAAAATACGAAATGAGGGGCTCGTAGAAATAACACAGAAATGAGGGTTGGCAGTCAAGAAAACCTCGTAAAGCAAAGGGGAGGTTGTGGTGGGTCATAGAAAGAGATGAAGAATTTTTTGAGTCGAAAAGAAAGTGGTGAAAAAAATGCCCGCAAGGTGGGATCCGAGCCCAAGGGCCACTGTTCTGGCAGTCTTGGTGCCATCGGGAGCTTACGAGGGTTCAACGCTGGTTGACCATTCTCGACGTGTCCTAGACACTCGAGTGACGGCGCGGGGATTAAAAAGAAGGTCCCCTTCACCCCGAGAAGTCAGAGTGGCGCTGGCGACCACACCCAAGCACAGGAAAAAATTACATTGAGATAAATACCCCAGAAAGCGGGGAGGAAAATCGGCCCGCCGGTAGCGTAGTGGTTATCGCACCAGAACGGTATTCTGGAGGTCGTGGGTTAGGATCCCACCTGGCGGACATTTTTTCTCCGCTTTCTTTCTTTCTTTCCAAATTCTTTATCCGTTTCAATGACCGACCACATCCTCCCCTTTGCTTTCCGAGGTTTTCTTGACTGCCAACCCTTATTTCTGTGTTATTTCTACGAGCTCCTCATTTCCTATTCTGATTCGCTACATGCATAGCGAGGGCCTCTGTTCTGGCAGTCTTGGTGCCATATGGAGCTTAAGAGGGTTCAACGCTGGTTGACTACTCTCGACATGTCGTAGACACTCGAGTCACGGCGCGGGGATTAAAAAGAAGGGCCCTTTCACCCCGAGAAGTCAGAGTGGCGCTGGCTACCACCCCCAAGCACAGAAAAAAATTACATTGATATAAATACCCCAGAACGCGAAGGGGGGGGGGGGGAATCCACCCCGCCGGTAGCGTAGTGGTTATCGCACCAGACCGGTATTCTGGAGGTCGTGGGTTCGGATCCCACCTGGCGGGCATTTTTTCTCCGCTTTCTTTCATTCTTTCTTTCCAAATTCTTTATCTGTTCCAATGACCTACCACAACCTCCCCTTTGCTTTCCGAGGGGAGGGGGGAGTTTGGCCTCGGTCGTCGTGGGGTGCGGACGTGTTTTTCGTTCGCTCCTGCGCGGCCGGGGCGGTATCGCGATTATGCCGGCCACGCGTCGCGAGCCATGGGTGTTTTGCTTGGGCGGCGCGCGCTCTGCTGCGTGGGGCCGTCGAGCGCCTGCTCCCGCTCGCCAGTAACCGCTCGTCTGCCTCGAACTTCACCCAGCAAGCTCCCCACACTTCGGACCTCCGCGCACGAATCTTCGCAGCACAGCCTCGCCTCTACGCTCCACCGCTCCCGTCGAGAACTTCTCCCGGACGCAGCATGACGCCAGGACCTGTGTTTGTGATGTGTACTGTGCTCGGTGGCCCCCAGTGACTGTGGCAACGCTTCTTTTCCTCGCGGCGCCTCAACTTTTCTCTTTACCTATCTCCTTTTCTCTACCCTATTCTATTCATCCCCTTCTATATTCCCTACCCCCCGGACTGGGTTGTATGCCGGTGAGCCCCCAGATGGGCTCAATAATATCCCCAGTCCATTTCTTTTTCCTTTTTCATCGAACCACTTAGTAGTAGTAGTGCTTTCCGAGGTTTTCTTGACTGCAAACCTTTATTTCTGTATTATATATATATATATATATATATATATATATATATATATATATATATTGTAGTGCGGTAGAGGTAACAGCGGTCAACAGCTCTATGCTATCTCCTACCCTTCCAAGGAGATTGGCCATCGTGCAATAACGGCAAGGAAGGTGAAGCACCGGAGGACTAGACAGGCATCATCATCAGCGTGGACCGCGTGAAGGCCGCGTGAGAGCCAGCCGTTGGCCCCGCTAGCTTTGGACTGCCTTTGCTGGGCATCCTGCCGCATTTCCTTCGGCAATAAACTCATCTTACATTATATATATATATATATATATATATATATATATATTCTAAAGGAGATACTCGGCGTTCCTGTAGAAGGATGGGCTCGTTTATTCGTGAACTAGGCGTCGACGTATTAGGGGCTAGCCGAAACGACGACCTTTTTTGCGAGGCTGAGCTTGAACGAGAGCGTCCTCTACCTCGTCGGCATTCGGTGCATACCCACATATGGAGATTTGCCCCTTATGGCTGATGCTCGTCACTATTACTCTTCCATGTGCGCTACCTACATACGTGCTATAATATATATTGTAACGAAGATAGCCGACGCCTTTGTAGTCGGTTAGAGAGGGGTGTATTCACGGTCGAGACGTGCACACGCAAGAGCCGAG